>NC_137433.1:21251973-21816973 GCF_964374335.1 Astatotilapia calliptera
AATCTAGTCTGTTTTGGTCTTCTCAAGTGCATTAAAGTCAGGGTCAGTGGCTGACAGTTGAGTTAGACTTCTGTCTACAAACCCCTCTGAAACCCTAACACAATAACTTTACGTGTGCCTCGCTGGAAACGTGACTAGACTTGACATCAGCACAGCTGTTGTGACTGGCCTCTTCAGTGCTGTGAATTCCTCTGCATGTGCATTTTCTGCTGCTTTTTCACCGCATTTTTTTAATTTAAATGTGAAGGACTGCCTCATCAATGCCAAATGCAAGACCTGCATCTTAGAGCTCTGGAACGCCCTCGCCTTTCTTCATAAAACTAAAATTTCTGCTCTCAGGTCCTACATTTGTTTTAGCACTTTGCCCCGGCTGAGTCACCTGACAGCTGTGGTAGCCTATGTCACCTCTCCTCCAATAGTGCAACAAACTGTCAGTGATTCAGTACTCTTGCCCTGATGAAGTTAACTATTTGAGTTAAAATATCAACAAAATGGTTAATTTTTTGCAACATCTCTTGGTGTTGTTTAAGTCAGTGCTCACCAAAATATGTTGGTGCAAAATACCACCTCAGCTCCAGCCTATCCAAGCATGGAGTTACTCCATGTGCCACTGTCATAGTCCCTTTCATTCTGTGCAGTGCTGCCAGTTCAATTTAGTTACTGTGACTTTCAGGTATTTTGTTAGCACCCTTTTTTGTCCTTCAGTGTCTCTTGTGTCAAGTTAATCTTATTTCTCTGTCCAACGTGTCTTACTTCCTGTTTTATTTTGGTAGCTATTGCTCTCTGTGCTTTATATTAATTGTAGCTTTCCTCCAGTCTGTGTTCCCAACCTATACCTTCTGTATATATTTTTTCAGTCCTCCTATGACACATTACCTGTGTGAGCTGTGCGTTCCCTCACTCTGTATATTTCTTGCCTTTTGCATTCCCTGACTCACTCTTTGGAGTTTTTGACTTTGTACATTTTCCTGATCGACCTGCATTAAATACTCATTTTTAAGTTTGACTCCTACCTCCTGCATCTTGCATTTGGGTCCGCTTCTTTTTATTATTAGGAAATATTAGCGCAGCAACTCTCCAAACTTTGCTAAAAGGCTCAGATGTCTCTGCATCAGTCATGTGCTTGTATTTGCAAATGCTTTGTAAACCTTAAACACAGCAATATGCTCTCACCACCAACGCATGCAGCTTTACCTCTGACTTCAGTAAATAAATATTTACAAATCCAGGTCTCGTTAAAAAAAACCTATATTCTGCATCAAATATAATTTTTTTAAGAATATTCCTTTCAAAATAAAATTAACAAATTTTGTAAAAGAAAAAACTGTAAGCCATTCTCTGTTTGTTGGATGAAATGGGACAAACTGCGTGATTTATACTTTTTCACCTTTGAATCCTAAATTCTCCTTAAACTCTCACAGGCTCGACAGGGAGAACCAAGGGGTCAAATTTGGCCTGCAGACTATAGGATGTCCAGGTGTAACCTACTAATCCGCTGACCAGATCACATCTGTCACACATCTATAGAACCTGTATTTTTCTGCTTTCATATTTGTAGGAGGAATATGTCTGCTTCCTGTTCATTGGACCAAGCCTTTTCAAACCCATTTCTTTTGTTGATTTAAAATTAAGTATTAAGTATTCAACTCATAAATGTAGTGACCTAAAAGGCTAAAAGGCTGCATCTACGATAGATCCATTATACACTCTTTAACCCCACAGACTCACTGATGTATACAATGAACCTTACAGCATAATGAACCAATCGTTTTAAACAATTACTCGCTCCTCAGCCACTCCTACCCAAAATAAAATAATTTTAAAATTCATCTGGTGAATAAAGCCACAGATTTTAGTTGCATTCTTTGTAAAAGGTGCAATGGGTGACTTACTGTATGGTTTTGAAGTCGCCTACAGGTTAAGTGGCTCGAGTTGTTAAAGTATAAATGCAGAGTTTGAGATAACAACAGCTCTTTGGATGTAACTGGGATTATAATAGAAATGGCCCAAAGTCTGCTTATTCCAGGCCTTGTATGTGGTCAATGTGTCAGAGGTGGCACCGAACTGAGTAATTTTTCAGACGCCAGGTTGTCAAGGTTTTGTTTTTCCGGCAGGTGAGCCATAACATTCAGGTCTATTGTCGGAGTCATAGCTGTTTTCAGTCTCTGGGGATTAAAGAAGGTAAGGTTTAAGCAATCATCAGTTTGAAAGTAATGTTCAAGCAAAGATTTAAATAAATAATCAGCAAAAGGACTATCCGTAATATCTGACTGTCACTGGAGCCACTAACCCATCACCGAACACTGCCCTTTTTATCAGCATGATTCAAAAGTCAATGGCCGTGTTTGTTCACAAACATTTTACCGCACTACTGTGAAAATGTGACACTAGTTCCCAGAAGATTAGGCAGACTGACTTTAGTCATGTTCTGATCCACCAGCAGGTCAACATTTGAACAAACATTTTAAAAAACAAATCTTTGATAATACATAAGTTTCTGTCACATCCAGGAACAAAGCAATGCCACTGGATTAGGTTTAAAGTTTGCTAATTAACATGCTAGAATAAAAAAAGTAAACATATCAAATAAATAAGCCAAAGTCTGTACAATCATATTTGCTTACCTGAAGAAGGGATCCTTTATTGTTATAGATCTCTTGTATTGCACCAAATGGGATCCATACTATAGAGACCAAAGAGACGCCCCAGCCAACCCATTCAGCCCACACTGGGTACTCGTACTTCCCATAGTGAGGAGGAGTGTACTGAATAATGCTGGAAACCAGTATGCACTATATAGAGAAATGAAGAACAGTCTTATTAACTACTTTACTGGTGGTTTTAGGTGCATTATTTAAACAGGACTCACCAGCACCAACATGGGGCAGAGCAGCAGCCAGCAGACTCGGAAGTAGATATTTGGACTTTTTCCTAGCATCCTCCTGATCATTAAGGAGATACGTGGGATACCTGAGAAAAAGAAAGAGTTTAATTATTTAACCCCTTCTTGCAAAGCGTTTTGGCAGGTGTCCACAAAAATATTAAAAATAACCCACAAAGCAAGCACAATCGAGCCAGATATGGCATGCCATCGCATAGACAGTGCCATCTATGCCAAGCCCAGCCCATATCTGGATGACATACATCTTATCATGCCAGAAGTCAACCAGCAGTGCCGGCTTGTTGCCAGATCTGGGCCAGACCTGCTTGCTATGTGGGTATGGCCTCCTCCATGTCTCCTGATGTACTGGCCTGTATCCTGGTAGCACCTCCATGCTCTGGACACTATGCTGACAGACAGAGCAAACCTTCTTGCCAAAGCTCGCATTGATGTCCCAGCCTGGATGAGCTGCACTACCTGAGCCAATTGTGTGGGTTGTAGACTCCGCCTCATGCTACCACTAGAGTGAAATCACCGCCAGCATTCAAAAGTGACCAAAACATCAGCCAGAAAGCGTAGGTACTGAGAAGTGGTCAGTGGTCACCACCTGCAGAACCACTCCTTTATTGGGAATGTCTTATGCTAATTGCCTATAATTTCTATTCCATTTGCACAACAGCATGTGAAATTGATTGTCAGTCAGTGCTGCTTCCTAAGTGGACAGTTTGATTTCACAAAAGTGTGATTGACTTGGAGTTACATTGTGTTGTTTAAGTGTTCCCCTTATTTTTTTTAAACATAAACGAAAAAGTGAACTTCATGTGAATTTTACCAAAGATCCAACAGATGGCAACAACCTCAAAGAAAGCCAAGAACACAAGAGAAACCACAGCAGTGTAGTGGTCCATCAGCTGAAACACGTAGATACCTCCCTGTAAGTAAAAGACAGACCTACATGACAAAACAGTGACTCTTACCACATCCCCAAATGTGTTTCCCTGAGAAGTGTCTTACATACTGTACCTTGGTAATGTGAGGAATCCCCAGTACAAAGCAAACAAAGCACACAGCCAGGACCAGCAGCTCTTCTCTCTTCAGGAACGGCAGAACTTTGACTCCAAATTCATCCTTTATGTATGTCACAGCTACCTCAACTGTGGCAAACTGCAGAACAAAAGATTTAATACAAACTTAATGGTTATCTGCAGACCTTGGAGTTTTAAATCATAATCACAGTCATTCAGATGTCGTACATATTTCTCCTTGTTTGGCCTGTCTGTCTTACTGTCTGTGTTGTGAGTGGCAGATATGGCAATACTCAGCCCTCAGTTCTCTAGCACTCAGCCTACCAGCTCAACTCAGACAGACGAGCATTCTCCAGGCTTCTCAGCCTGCATGCTCTATCTCTCTTGATCCATCTTAGCTTCATCTTAACACTTGTATATTTACATTCAAGCCTTTTATATTAAAGCAAAAGTAGTATGGTAATAAAATATCCAAACAGTAAAGGCAAACCACAGTGAGGGTAAGAGACCTCTTTTGATACAAGTGTGCAAATGTTTCCTTTATATTCAAAAGTGCAAAAGCTAAAGTTTGATGTAAAAAATTAAGTGTACAGCGCTGCAGATGTTTAGATGTTTACCTGACTGTCCACGCCCAGACACAACAGCATGATAAAGAAAAGTGGGGCCCATAGCTGAAAGACTGGCATGGTTGAAAGAACTTCAGGGTACACAACAAACACCAAACCAGCACCTGAAATATAACACAACAGAGGACTTGTTGCTATTTTACAATGCAGACATATACAAATGCAGGATATCCGTTGCTATTCCAGCTTAAGTTGGCTGTGCTGTACTGAGCTGTACTTTAAATGTGTGTTATTTGGAGCATATTTTGAGTTCTGTTAAAATATAAACTGGGATCCATTCAGTGACATGCACATATTTCTTTGCTTGGCAAGAGTTATGAGATAAATATTTAGCTTAGCTCAGTTTATAGTGAAGTAAAGGGCTCAGACATGTTTAAGATAACCCTAACTAAAGTGTAACAAAGCACAACAAGGTCCTTCATTCATGACATGAGCTCCTGAACTCCCTGGAATCATATAGCTAGACAATAAGATTTCGCCTGCACGTAGAAATTAGCGGCAGCTTAAAGAAGCACACTGCAAGACTGTAGTTGGAGACTCGGGAGGACGAGAGAACAAAACTAGTGTACAGTGAAAAAATATTTGCCCCCTCTCTGATTCTTAATATGTCACTTATTTGCAACACTTGAATGTTTCAGATCATCCAATACGTTTAAACATTTGACAAAGATAACCCAACCCAAGGAGTGAGCCCAACTCCTGAAAAACATCCCCACACCGCAATCCACTAACCTTTACACTTGGCACAATGCATTCAGTCAAGTACCGTTGTCCTGGCAACCATCGAACCCAAACTCGTCCATCAGAAACGCAAAAGCGTGATTTGTGACTCAAGCGAACATGTCTCCACTACTCTAGAGTCGAGTGGTGCTGTGCTTTACACCACGTGGGCTAAAGCTCAGGAGGTAGCACAAGTCACCTACTGACCAGAAGGTTGGTGGTTCGATCTCCATCTGCTCCAGTTTCCATGCCAAAGATACTAACCCCATGTTGCTCTATGAATGTGTATGTGTGTTAGATAAAAAGCCCTTACATAGAAAAACCCATTTCATTGCCCCGTAGTTCTGTAGCGATGGAAAGTTAGCGACCCATTCTTTCAGTCGTGTTTGTAAAAGCAGTCTGAATGCCTAGGTGCTCGGAAGTTATTGGAATTCAATGATTTGGATGGGTGAGTGAATACTTTTGGTAATATAGTGTATCTAACCAGCACAAACTGCAATCAAGCATTCTTGTCTAAGGGGCACTTATTAAAAATTACAATTTGTGAAGAAAGTTCAACCAATTAAGAGCAAAGTGATTTTTCAAAGTGAATCAGACCTAACATCTGATGACAGCTGACAGGAACAATTTGACATTGAGATCAGAGGATTTTATCTGAACACACGCAATCTGTCTTTAATAACTCACTGCTTGACTGCTGATGCTTAAATGTTGCTTAAACACTTAACAACACTTAACTAAATTCAACTACACTCTCTCACACAGGCATGTATACACAAGTTATGTACTCAAAAAGGGCACTTGAAAGATTTAGTACTGTTCATTAAGCTGAGAAAGTCTTGCAGTTTCGACTATAGTATGAAAACTGAATTTGCCACAGTGCAGTTAGATTACTCTACTTACAGCAACAGACACACAATTGTTTGTACAGGCAGTTGATGAATAGTACTCCTTATAGTGAATACAGTGAATTTTCCTTATATAATTAGTCGGGAGCCACTTTAGGAAACTGCATCCAGATGTGCACATCCTGAAATATGCCTTTATTTTCCATGGAAAGAAGAGACATGTTCCAAGGACAAGGAAAACAAACATCAGCTCTTAAAACAAGCCTGGGATCTGTCTCCAGTCTTGAACTATGATGATCTATCTCTCTTCTTTTTAAAGTCCTCAAGATAAAACAAAGCTACAAGTCTGATGTTGTTTTCAGCGACTCACCATCTGTAGCTATGTTGTCCACTGGGAGGTTATGTATATGAGACATGTAACCGAGAGCTGAGAAGATCACGAAGCCAGCCAGGATACTAGTGAAAGAGTTGGCCACTGATACAATCAATGCATCCCTGGTAAAGAAAAAGGACAATGTCTGTGAAATGTAGTTTATTGCTCTCGTGTTATTGTCAAGCTCGCACTTTATCAGAAATGTCTGAGACCTTCAGTGGTGCACATGCAGCATTAGCACCCCAGGATCTTTAACAGCAAAGCAAATTTTGAAAGAAAATACAATTTGTTCCATAAATAATTTAACTTTGTTCCCCACCTGCTGTGAGCAAAACAGCTATATAACCACATGCCCTCAAATCACAGGCAACCAAGACCACTGCTGTTCATCAAGGAAACTGTCAAGTTTACAGTAACATGCTGTGTCTGTATTAACTACAAGAAAGAGGGTGATACAGCATCTTTTAATTTACTGTGTATTGAAGTCAAGTGAACCCACACTGTTCTTTTTCAGCATTTTGTGTCCATCTTATTAAAAAATGACTGCTTTTTCCACTCTGTTTGAGCTTTTTTTAGACAGAGTGTTATGAATGCTTACCTGAGAATGTTGTTGTTGAACTTGTTGTAACTTGCCATTGAAATCATCGAGCCAAATGCTATTCCAAGTGAGTTAAACACCTGGGCAGCTGCATTAAGCCAAACCTGTGATATAGACAGAGGAGAGCCGAAGATTGATACGAGTATGGTTTCATTTGATTTGGATTTGAAGGCCATGGAAATGTATTTTCTTTATAAGCATCTTCCTGCAGAGGTGAACAGTCTTGAGTGAAATCAGATGAGAAATCTATACGTTGTGATTTTCAGCGAACAAAGTCATGTCAAACATCTTTGTACACTGCCTGCAGTTTAGGAGCTATCGTTGCTAATAACTAATTACAAACAATGAAACTAACCATAATACCCATTAACATGTGACCTGTTGTGGTGGTCTGTGGTGGCCTGCACTGGGGCGCTGGCAGCAGGACCCCTGATTGTTGTCTGTATGATGGACGTAGTGAAGGAGGACATGCAGAGGATTGGTGTGACAGAGGAAGATACTACAGATAAGGTGAGATAGAGGCAGATGATCCTTAAAGGACCCAGTCAAAAGAAAGAGAAGAAGAGGTATTTGTCATGGTCTTCCTATCCTCACTGATTTTCTGCCAAGATTTGTTTCTTTTTCTCTCTCTCCCAATTCTACTTTTTCTGCATAATCCATCATACAACATGTAATCAAATGGAAAAGTCTCTTTTTAAAACTTGTTTTATTAGTTTAAATTTTTTAACTTTATGCATCAAGCAAAAATGTTATTATATGCAACATTCTCTGACTGGAAGAAATTTGTTTAACATTTAAACCTATTTAAACCTATTTTCTGCACATTCCAGCACACAAAATAAAATATTTTTTGTGTTAACACTTTTGTCACTTTTTATGGAATCAAACTTAAAGTAAGGTCAGTACTTCCACGCTTTAAACGCTGCACGCTCATACTCTCTCCTGCACTCGATATATTATCCATTGTTGATCTGCAGACAGCTGTTGTCAGGAAGGTAGCACTCGCTTACATCACTGTCATGAGACATTCTCGCAAAAAACTCACGGTTTTAGTAACGCAGTAACGCAGCGTTCCTACAGGAAAGTAACGGTAATCTAATTGCAATAGTAATCCCTTATTTTACTCGTTACTTGAAAAAAGTAATCGGATTACAGTAACATGTCGCCCATCTCTGGTGGTGAGCCAGTCTGTCTGAGAGTGTTTGCTTTTAAAAATACATATTTTCTCTTCTTACAGTCATGTGAAAAACAAGGATTTCACAGGAATAACTACACCTATGATTCAATAGCTTGAAGCATCTTTAGCAGTGATAACTGAAGTAATTGTTTTCTTTTATCAATCTCTCACATCATTGTTGCAGAATTTTTAACAATTATCATGTTAAGGAAAGACTATAGAGTTGTAGTTCTTTGGGTATTTTTTTGCAGCAGTTTCTACTAGAGATGGACCGATCCGTCTGATACTGACCTAAATTACTGGATCGGATATCGGAGAGAAATAAAAAATGTAATCGATCCATTAAATATCAAAAAAGCACTTCACAAAACTTGTGACATGGCATATCTCGGCTCATAACCGTAGCACGTCGGAGCAGTGTGTCTCACGTGATAGAGCGGCTGTGGCGTGCGAGACCTGCCTCTCTCTCTCCCTCCCTCTCCTGCTGCTACTTCAATCATGAAACTGATTAATGATCAGCTGATCGGCTTTTCTGTCGTGAATCCGTCTCTCTTGTTTGTTTATCGCCCACTTCGCACCAGAAAGAGGAAACCAGCGGCTGAACAACAGCAGCACGTTTAAGCTTGATAATCTGTTGTTAGAATTTATTTAATATTACTTTCTACTCGAGGATCTTTTTCTACGTAGCTGACGGCTGGTAACTGTGCAGGGGCGGATCTAGCAAAGTTTAGCCAGGGGGGCCGATAGGGCATTAACAGGGAAAAGGGTGCACAAAGACATACTTTTCTTTCTTATTCTCATTTAAAATGTCTAGCTTTTAATAAATAATTATCCGAATCTTACACCCAAAGTTTTAATCTGATGTAAAATGTATAGAAGTCCATTACTGTATATAGTAACTATTAAGTCTAATATACCCTAGTAAGCTATAGTACTTTTTCCTTTGGGAAGGTACCATCTGTGCAGTCTGCAGTTCTGTTGAAGAAAGATGTTGAATCTATTTAATTATTCTTGAAAAATAATTGATTTCTGTGCATTTTTTTTCACCCTGCATCAAATTAAAGTTGATTATGTTGATTAAGCATCATGAGGTGGAGGGTGGTTCCCTATTTTTTATTTTTTTGCTGGGAGTTTGCAACCCTATTAGTTAGGTTGCTTATTCTTTAAAATACCAGAATAGGGAGGATGGAGTAGGTTTAAGTTTATTAGATTGATCAGTATTGCTGTACTATGAAATATTTTGGGTGCAGTGTATTTTTTGTATACAGGTATAACAGAATAGCTTTAGTGTTTGTTTGTTTTTAAACTTGCGTATGAACTTATAAGAAATGCAGCAAGATATTAAAAAAACTTTTATTGATTAAAAACACACTATATCGGATTCATATCGGTATCGGCCGATATCCAAATTTATGATATTGGTATCTAACATAAAAAAGTGGTATCGTGCCATCTCTAGTTTCTACATGCTTTTCTTTTCAAATCACTGTATGTGGCCAAGGAACAATCTCAACAATCTCAACGTTTAAAGAGTCCATGGCTGAAATAACCTTTTCAGGTCGGGTCTGGCATGCTTTAAGATTGACCCTTGAACAGACACAAGTTAAAAGCTTACTCTTTCAAAAGGGACACTTCAAGCTTCAAAGAAAGAAAAAGGTGACTTGATTTGTTTTTGTACGCAGACCAGTACAAACTAGTACAAATTGGGTTTTGGTACCAATGTTTAACCAACATCCCAGAGATAAGTAGTCTCACCTTCACTTCAAACAGTTTGCTCCACACCGGTGTGACAAAATAGAGGATACCATTCTTGGCTCCAGGAAGCTGCACATTGTTGATGAGCAGGGCAAACAGGATGAAGTATGGAAACACAGCAGTGAAATATACTACCTATAGAAAAAATGGCAAAAAAACCAAATGGTGAATGTCAACTTGAAATCCCCCTAAAAAAAACCTTCATCACAATCACCATGACACAGCAAAAGTCATTTTTCTCACCTTTCCTGTGGATTTAACTCCTTTAAATATACATAAGTACACAATAACCCAAGCAAAGACAAGACACCCAAAGAGTTCCCAACGAAGACCACCTAATTCTTCAATACCGCGAGTCTTTTCCAGAAGTCTGTTTCTGTGAAAAGGAAAGAAAAACATGCGACTAAAGTATCTTCAAATACCCAGAAAATTCGAGATAACTGCGATTAGAACATATTAGTAAAGCCTGACCAGCATGCAGTACAATGCACTCACAGAGAGAAGAAAAAACTACAAAACATTTTGAGGTAAACAACAAAAACTGCTTTAAATTTGGTCAAAGACACTTTGCTAATGACTAATGACGGTTTTCAGTAACTTTAAGAAGAAGAACACAACATGATTTGAGCGAGCACTGCTTATACAGCACAAAAGTGCCATACAGAGTGAGCTGCAAGGAAGTGATGTCTTCTCACTCAAAGAACTGTTGGCTAGCAGACTGCAGGTGGGTATCATTGCCAGGAAAGCCACTCGAACAATTTCCAACAGCATTCCAGGTGTTGTTGCAGGACTTCCAGGGCAGAGTCTCCATTCCGAAGGAGTTGAATAAATAGTAAAGTGCCCAGCTCATGAGCACATTATAATAGGTGCAGAAAACGAAGGAGATAACAACTGTGGCCAGACCAACACCTGCAGAGTGACACGTGGGGATAAAGAGAGTAGTGAGAGACAGCTCTACAGGAGTCGTGCCAACTGTGGGAAAGAAGCTGTACACGTTGCTTTATTCTCATACCCAAAGCATTACTGAGTGCCATATACTTGGGCCTGATAACAATGGCATATATCTTTTGTAGAACAACCAGAGAAGAGCCAGTATCATTAATAACCTCTGCCCAGTTTCCCCAATACACAGCCACAGACGAGACAAATTCCTGGGGCCTTTGAGTAGAAATTACGCCTTGTTGTTCAGCAGGTGAATATAAAAGACTACTGAGTGAGGTGAGATCAAAGCCATTCAGCAGATGTAAATTATTCAGTCTTTTAACACCTGTGGTTCTGAGCTGCGTGTCAGGTTTCAGACTGGGGCAAGTATATGTGTAAATACCAAATGCAAGTTTCAGCCTCCTCCTCAGGGAATTCAGAACAATGACTCGGTTAAAGAGCTCCCATCTGGAAGAGGTATACAGGGTCATTAATTAGCTGAAATATCAGCCCTTTTAAATACAACAAAAAAATCTGTTCATTTGCTGAGTCAGACCGTTTTATGTGTCGAGATCAATGGTTAGAAGACTATGCTGCCATCTTTCAGAATACACTTATTTGTGCGCTTTGGGAAAGTCACTTAAATGACAGCTAAAAGTCTGTAATTTAACACTTGTACAGTTGCTTTTCTTCATTTTCTAGTCTGTTTCCTAAATAGAGACTGTTGGTCATCTAAGCAAAGGTACTGAGGATTAAGAGACACAGTTTTGCACCTTGAGATTTCCAACTTTTGCACTTTTTTTGTCTGCCAGTTGTTTTTTTATGGACTTTTTGTGAATTTCTGCTGTTTATGTAAGATTAAACATTCACTGGAGTATTTTTTAACACTTGTGTCTGTACTTCTACTTAAGTAAAGAAAGCCTGTATTTCTGCCACCTCTGCACAGCTGCTGCTCATTGTCGAAAGGCTGGAATGCCACGCGCCACAGATCCATGTCTGTAAAATATACATGTCTCCATGTAGTAAAATGTGGAGGGGGAGGCAGCTGAATAACAGCTCTGAGCAAAGGAAAACCCTCTAATCTCCAGGATCAGTGCAAACCACTGCTTAGTAAGTGAGCTCTACTTCCTTTTGTTATCACCTGTTTGCCTCTTTCACACTAAATATTATTTCATATTATATTATTTCACACTGCCAAAAAATCTGAAACAGTTCAACTAAAGAAAAGCAAGGCAGAGTAATTAAAGTATTGCTAGGATTAAGGATTAGTGGATAACTCAGACATGGGTATATTTGCTATATTTGTGGGAAGCTGGGAAGCTGCATCATGGATCACAGGTACATGACAGTAAACTGCACTCAAATTGCACAGGTGAGTCATTCAGAAGAATATACAAAAAAAAGACTACCTGCTTTGGGCCCCTGTTTAGCACAGAGCATTAACCAGGAAGAAATGAGCGATAAATCAAGTGAAGGACCCAAACGTTTTGACCGGGTAGATAATCTCTGTCCTTAAGGAGATAAGAAAACTATGGAGAAAAATCCTCAAGTTAAAACAAGAGAGAAAGCATTGTCATTTCACACCCACAAGTAGAGATTGTTGATGGCTGGTCTCTTGTTTGATTTAGAGGGATTTGGACAGACTGTTGGTCCTCTCAGAGTCCATACTTTTCATTTTCTGGAGATGTAAAACTGTGGGAATGTCTCAGCTTCTATATTTTTTTTAACAACAATCGAACTTTAAGGAATATACTGATCCACTTTATTGGCCTTTTTAATGAACTAATGCAGACTCAGAGAGAACATCTTCAGTCGCTCGTGATTGACTTAATTATCACGGATTTTACTGACGTCAACTTGATGGTTTGAAAGGTTCAATCATACCTCACAAAAGTTAAAATACATGCAGTCACAGAAGTTGAAAATTTGGCTAAACAAGTTCTCATCCATCAACATGAAAAAATATGAAAGAAAATAAAGCAGGATTTATTCAAACCAAAGCATTAAGATAAGATAAGATAACCTTTATTAGTCCCACACGTGGGAAATTTGTTAAGACACCTGCATGCCTTCACCGTGGCTAAATATGGATAAATAATATTTATCTGAGATCCTTTTTTTACTTTACACTGAATGGTAATGTGGGCTTCATGGCTGGAGGAAAGCAGAAAATCCACACATGAGGTCTGTCATGTTTTACATAAATTATTCCCGTTTTTCATGATTGTCAAGTTTTTAAAAAAAACTTGCTTCTGTCAGGGTGTGGCAAGATTTCAAACCATCTCACTCTCATACATGGGTTGACTGCACTTTGTGCTTGGTTGTCTTTATAAAGTGTGTTGCTGTTTGTGTTTCTTAACCCCTTTGCAGCTTTAACTCATCCTTGGCTGAAGACTTTTCTTTTTTCCATTTCTGTGTGTCGTCTGATTCATATGCTATGTTTTAATGTTGACAGCAATTATCTTTGAAATAAACACAGATATAATCTTGTGTTTTCATTGTGCTACAAATTTTAAATACATCAAGCTTGTCTGACCTCTTCTACAGTTACCTGGGTTGGTAGGGCAGTCCATTTTAGAACTCACTGTTTAGACTCTGTATTGATCAGCTGGAGTTTCTGGTGCTGTTGGCTAATAATTAAATATTTGTCTGCAAATATATGAGTTGGACTCTTGGTTTTGGATTTTGAAATCTATTATAAATGCATACGAAGAAAAAACGTGTTTTAAAGGTGGTCCAACAACAAAAATAAATAAGTCCTGGATAGTAACTTACCTTTCAACAAGGGACAGATTTTGGCGAAAGCATGCACAGGCCCTAAACGAGTATACTGCCCAACAGTAAACTCCATGAAGAGCAGAGGAATGCCACACACGAGCACCATGGTAAGATAAGGAATCAGGAAGGCACCTGAAGAAAACAAAATTTAGCAGGTTTACAGCTCTTCTGAATAAACCAGCTGCAGAAAATTCCAAATAAATACTGCTGCCAATGTCCAGATGACAATTGTAAGCTCACAGTGATTGTTTTATAGTAGTCATATATTTATAATAACTAAGTAAGTAACTGCTGAATATCCTCTTTAACAAAATCTAGACAGCTTCTACGCTGTTTAGAAGTTAGTGTTTGTTCCTTTGCTTGCTTGTTTTGCTGATCATTTATGGTCGGTGGTTCGATCCCAGGCTGCCTCCTTGCTGCATGCCAAATATCCTTGGGCAAGATACTAACCCCATGTTTGCCTACTGGTGGTGGTCAGAGGGCCTGGTGGCGCCAATGTCCGGCAGCCTCGCCTCTGTCAATGCGCCCCAGGGCAGCTGTGGCTACAATGTAGCTTGCCATCACCAGTGTGTGAATGTGTGTGTGAATGGGTGAATGACTGAATGTAGTGTAAAGCGCTTTGGGGTCCTTTGTCATGGTCCTGGGTCGGTGACCCAGCGCTTTAAGTTTATTATTATCATTTTCCAGTTCATCATGATTATTATTGTTGTTTGAGTTCTACGTGTTATATTCGGTCTGTATCTCTGTCTATGGTGTCACCCCGTCTGTTTGTGAATCTGTTTAGTTCAGCGTCTTGTCTGGTGTCCTGTTTTATTGTGAAGGTCTGTGTCATATGTGAGTGTGTTCAGTTTACGTTTCCCCTGTCTCGTCAGCTGTGATTTCTCCCAGGTGTGTTCCCCTCCTGTCTCTCATCCCTTGATTACTGCCGTCTGTGTATTTAAGCCCTGTGTTTCTCTGTGTCAGTGTCGCGTCGTTAACGGCTGTTCACCCTCAACTTGCTGTGTGTTCATGATTTCCAGTCCTCCTGCATCTCAGTTTAGAGTTTTGTTTGCTTTTGTGAGTTTTATTTTATGTTGAAGTTTTGTTCCAGCAATAAAGCTGCATTTTCAGTTGAAACCTCGTTTCCTAAGAGTCCTGCACCTTGGGTCCACCACTCCTGCCTGCCTGCCACACAGCCAACCATGACATCCTTAAGGACTAGAAAAGCGCTATACAAATGCAGGCCATTTACCATTTTACCATTTATGCAACAGAGTACAATTTCCACTAGAGGCAGAATTTGCTTGTATAATTTTTTTGTGATGATTATCAAAAAGCATACAGCTGATGCTCAGTTTCTATTTCTTAAATGCTGGTGTCAAATATTTTATTATTATGATAAATGATTATGATATTTTATACCAGAGCAATGTCATTTCAGCCCCAGATTTGAACGTTTCTGTCACTGTGCTTAAGGAACCCACGCACATGCATGTGCCACTTTTCAAATATGTGCATGAGGAAAAATAGCAGGAGCTGTAATTGCGGGTGTAAAAGTTTGAACAAAGTGTATCTGAGCATTATTGACGAAATAATGATGAAAAAAAAGCATAACTGAAAACATAACTAAAAGTAAATCTGAAATGTACAGAAAATGTATTTCTTTTATGTTTGTGCCCATTTCTACTTATTTATTGAAGTAAGTGAAGGAAATTGCCTTCCCGGGTTTCCTCCGTGGCGTGAGCGATAAGCAGAGTTTTGTCCTTTCGTTCTAAGATTCCTAATTATTTAAAGTAACACTCAGGTATGCCGTTCAGCTGGGTTAGTTACAGCGCCGGGAGCAGCTTGGGAGAACAAGGAAACACAGACTGCTTCAGGTTGCCTTCCCAAATCAACTCAAAGGTTTATTTGATACACAGCAGTTTATATAGATGAAAAAAGGTTCGTGTGTCAGCTTTCCCAGTTCAAACCGGTACAGACCAAATAAGGAAACGTCTTCCTGCCTTGTGAACAAAGAAGTATCCTGTGTGTAGTTTATCAGCTCAGCTACAATTTATGATCATCCCAGCAAAATACACTCCTAGACATAAAATACAGAGTTCTTTCATTAGTGAATTCTGAAACAAACCACCTAGCCTTTAACGAGCCTTTTCCAGGAGATAAGGAAAAGGGAGGATGGGAGTAAAGAAGTGGTCTCATCTCTGTGGTGTTTTCGACCTTGAGGTACCAGCTTGTGAGTCTCACATTAATTCTTGGGTCACAGAGAAAGAGAAAAACAACTAGTAGATCGGCCTTATTGAGTAACAGTTTTCCTGTATAAAACAATATCCTGTAAATGCTACTATGGTATCAAAATACCTAACAGTAAGTATGAAATATTAAAGTCACTAAGAGTTAAACCCTTTTTGTCTTTGCATTTTCTCATTCAATTTTATATTACCAGTTATTTTGAAACAAATAAAAAAAATCCATAAAAAACAAATCAGTAAATAACTAAATAACCCTTGCTGACCACTTCAATGTTAATCTACTGTTTAACAGACTACACAGTCACTGTTACATAACTGAAGAATCACGATAAATGATGGAGTGCAGGTAACCAATCATATCATATGATGATTGTTAGGTATTTTAGTACCATGGGAGCATTTACTGGATATTGTTTTATAGTGACATTATACAGGAAAACTCTGTCATTCAATAAGGCCCCTTTGTTTTAGTTATTTTTCTCTTTGACCCAAGAATTGATGTGTGAGAATCACAGGCTGGTACAAGGTTGAAACACCACAGAGATCACTCCCTCAGCTACATTAGTTTCTAAATCTCTTAGGAGACGCCTGTTGAAGGCCAGATGGTTTGTTTCAGAATTCACTAATGAAAGAACTCTTTATTTCGTGCCTTGAAAATATGTCGCTGAGATAATCATAATTGTAGCTGAACTGATAAACTATACAAAGGGTGCTTCTTCACCCAAGGGCAGGAAGACGCTCCCTTATCTTGGTCTGTACTGGTTTAAACTGAGAATCTGCTGACTCGTGAATTTTTCCCTCTATATAAACTGTTGTACTTGAGAATAAAGTTGAGTCGATTTGGGAAGACAACCTGAAGCAGTCTCTGTTTTCTTGTTCTCCCAAGCTGCTCCCGAGCTCGTACTAACACGCTGAATGGCATGCTTGAATGTTACTTGAGAATATATTTGACTGTGTTACAGATTAAGGGACAATCTCTGCTGATAGACGCCCACGCCTCGGAGGAAGCCGATCCACGGATTAGGCCCTGGAAGCCGTTTCCTTCAATGATGATTTTTTTCAGTCCCGCCATGCAGAAGCCTAATAAACTAAAAAAAAAAAACAGTAGCTGCTGCTATGTTTACGGTCTGCTTTGTGCTCCGTGTCTTTAGCACTCTTACCTCCACCGCTGTTGTAGCACAGGTACGGGAATCTCCAAACATTACCGAGTCCCACGGCGTAACCCACCGTGGACAGGATGAACTCCAGCCGGCCGCTCCATGTGGGTCTCTGAGCCTCTGCGGTCATCTCGAGATCTGCAGTACCTGATTCCCTGCTATCAGAGGTTTCCCGTGAGTTCTCCACACCAAAATCCATTGTAGCTTAGTGATGAAGGTAAAGAGGGTTTTATTAAATCAAGATGATTCGTGCTTTAATTTGTCACAACAAATAAGTTGACTAGATTTGGTGGAGTGATGTAAAGACAAGAGAAAAATGAACTTCTAGAGGGTCTGAACCAAAGATGTCTGAGGATAAAAGGGGATGATATGCGCTACCAAGACAGCAACGACATCCCAACAAGGACTCCTAACCCAGACAGGTGTCATGTATGTTAAGGCAAAGCCCACTCCTTGTGTAAGCCTGCCTTTTCACCCTTTTGCCGGTGTTGCACAACACCTTGCTACTGTCAAACAAGTGTGGGTGTTTTGGATTGGCCCGTTCCCTTTCTTTCCAAAATAAAGGTCCAGAATCCCACCCTTTTCGTAATTGACAGACACATAAAAAGAACCATTAACGAAGTCTTCTGGCTGGTATCAGCACAAAATAAATATGAATGTGATTCAAAATATTCCACATCAAATGAGGAGAAAGTTTTAAACAGGGGAAAAAGAACAAGCTGCCACCCACGTGGAGTACACTAGCCCAGACAGTGTGTCACAGATTAGTAGGCAGAGGACTCACTCGCAGGACTCTGAAGTTTAGAGAGAAGGTGAGGGTTTATTTGCAATGTGACACCAAGTGAGAATATATACATATATACAGTGGAACAGATAACGCGGGGCTCCAGGGAGTAGGGCGGGGTCCGAAGGGAAGGTCCAAGACGGGGGTACACACTCGCTCTTCTTCAACTTGATCCATAACTCACTCCAAATGTCCACACCAAAAAGCTCACGCTCACTCACACACATCCACAGAAATCCAGACGGCAGGGAAGACGGGCAGGGAGTCTAGAAGGCCTGTACACAGAGAAAAAAAACAATGTCAGGAGGAAACTCTAGGACAGGGGTGCTCAATACGTCGATCGCGATCGACCAGTCGATCGCAAAGGTAGTATTGGTAGATCGCATGGCATTAAAAAAATAGATGCCAGCCTATCATCCATCCCGTCACTTGATTGATACAGGGAAGCCAGTCAGATGACAGCAGATTTTTTCTGACGCTTAGGTCGCTGCGCATGCGCAAACAGCGGCGCGAAGTGTAGTAAAACTGACAAGCTAGTCAGCGAGTTAACTCCAATTTTTAGCTCTCGGTTTTTTCTCTTAAACCTGGCCGTCAGCAGCTACTGTCCGGACTATGCATCCCTGGCTGATTCAATTCAGTGCAAGTCATCAGAGTAAACTCAGGTAATGACAAAAAATTTACATAGTTAATTGTGTTGTGAAATATTGGATATTGCGGTTATGCATGTATATACATTGTAGATATAAAGAATCCTCAATATATTTATAAATAAGTATATGTTTTGGATTTTTGTAGTGGGTAGATCATTTTGACTTGGTCATTTTATAAGTAGCTCACATGAGGAAAAAGTGTGAGCACCCCTGCTCTAGGAGATCAAAGTGAACAATTTCATGGGCTAGGCTACACTGACGCTAGGTAGTGTGACGATCCAGCGAGGAAGCAGCCTCTCTTGCCATCTTAAGTAGTCTGCCAGGATCAGTGTGAATGAGCCACAGGTGCGTGTTCAGGGCGGGTTCAGAGGCGGGGAATCAAGGTCCAGTTCCGCCCTGGTGGGAGAGGCTAAGACAAAAAATACACACACCACGACCTCTCCAGATCTTTAGAACCATGACACAGTGGTAGATCGTCTTGCATCCCTCTTTTATTTTGAAAGGAACCCGTTAACTCTATTCCTGCTCCCGCTCCGCTTTACTGGCCTAATGCGAGTTTGAATCGTATGAATAGATCACTGGCTTTGTTCGGTGTAATATTTACCATGTAGACCAGTTTCCTTTACTGGCATAGGGAAAAACTCATAAAGAGGGATTACTCTAGCCAATATAAAGTTGAATTGAAGGTTCTTTTAAAGTGGTTTTATTTATGGTCCTTTCTGCTCTTTTTACAAAATCTATATTGGATGAGTGTGTGCAGAGTTTTATTGCTTAAAAGCAAATACACTATTCTACTCTGTTCTATAGGGTTTATGTTCCGTAAACGTGTGCCACAAGCTGGTTGAACCGCAGACTGACCCGAAGACTAATTTAGCTGTCAAGTAGCAGCCAATCAGAACGCTCCCTGCTTGCACGAGGAGACTGTTGGTGGTTGTTGGGAAAAGGGAATGGAAAGAGAGCATTGAAGGACTGTAGCATTGATTTATTCCTCAAAGATGACGGTGTGCTTTTGTATGTGTATGCGTGTGTGTACATGTATGCAAGCATGCATGTTGGTAACCAGTAAGCAAATCCAAGGCTTGCTTTCCATGCGCTTAACTGCTTATATTGTGTTTCTGACAACCTAGCTTTGTCCAACTTTGCAACATGTCAGTTGGTTGGAATGGCCTCGTCGGATGGTTTCGTTCCTGTTTATTAGCTTGTAAATTTTGACATTAGAGCAAGTTCATATGCTTTGCACAGTTTAGGCGTTGCATTGCTTTTTTGTTGCATTGTTTTAATGGACAGCAGGCAAGAACTACCGCGTAGCACCCCACATTATATAGAGGCCTCCTTGTTGCGTTTGGGTTATTTGTTTTTAAAGTTGCAGTGTTAAAAATGTCATCACTAGATTTCAGTAGATTGCAGACTGCAGTCAGCTGTTCTGTTTTCTTAACCCTCACAATTCAAATACATACTTTTTGATGGCTATCTGTGGTGAATGTAAGCTGCCAGTCCCCTGTTTACCTCGGCTGTTAGTAGACTGCAAAGCTTTGTGAAAGGGGTAAATAAATGAGAAGAAATCAATTAGGAAAAAAATATAATGTTCATGCACATTTCATGGGTCAGAGCCCTGACTTCAGTGCAGGAGATGAGGCTTGAGGTGTGTTTTCTCTTTCCTTCACGTTTTCACTTTTCTGGTGAAGAGCTGCCCAAGATATGAAGGCAAGGTCTTTCATATCTTGAGTCTGAAAGTACAGCCATGAATTAAAACATGCCTCTGCATTATGTTTAAGTTCACTGGCAAAAAGAGAAGTTTGTGTCTAAATATGTTATATTGCATGTTTACACAGCAGATGTAAACTTGAGGTTACTCTATTCCGTAACCACTGTTCTCTGATAACATGAGTGAGGTGTCTCACTATGGGGAACGCTCTCTCAGCGTTGTCCTCAGAAGCCTCTATATCATTACTCCAGCCAGTATTGGCTGGCAGTCGTGACGCTTGCGTCAGGGAGGGGCCACCCTCCTCCCTATAAAAGGGTGTGACGCAGCGTCACCCGTCATTCAAGATAAGCTCACCTCTTCCTCGCTTCGTGCAAGGAGGGTGATCTGGTGAGACACCTCACTCATGTTATCAGAGAACAGGGGTTACGGAATAGAGTAACCTCAAGTTCTCTTTCAAACATTCGTTTCGGTGTCTCACTATGGGGATATGCAGACTCCCGTATTGCCAGATAAGCCCATCTGAACGACTGACTGCCAATTTAGGAGGTCTCGTGGGGACCCACACTTAACACAGCGTGGGCTAGAGACGGTGCAGTGACATCCAACCTGTAAAACCTTGCAAAGGTCAAAGGTGAAGCCCAGCTCGCAGCTGCACATATCTCTTCTATAGAGACACCCCTAAAAAGGGCCCAAGAGGTTGCCATCCCTCTGGCAGAATGGGCACGAAGTCCCTCCGGGGGGGGCAGACCCGTGCTGGAATAAGCCAATTGGATCGCCTCGACAATCCAGTGGGAAATGCGTTGTTTGCTAACAGGCTTGCCAAGATGTTGTTTAGCCCAGGAAACAAACAGCTGATCCGACCTCCTGAAAGCCTTCGTCCTCTCTATATAGGTACATAAAGCCCTAACTGGACAGAGAGCATGTAGGCGCTCCTGTTCAGGGGAGGAGAAAGGAGGAGGGCAAAAAGCTTCCAGCTCCAATGGGGTGCATTGAAGATAAGGATTTTTGGGCACAAAGGCCAGATTTGGCCTGAGTGTGACTCTAGAGTTATCCCGCGTGAATCGGGTGCACTCTTTGTGTATTGACAGCGCATGAATATCACTGACACGCTTCGCAGATGCGAGAGCCAGGAGCAATGCAGTCTTCAAAGACAGGATTTTTATTTCCACCTGGTTTAGTGGTTCAAATGGTGGCTGTGAAACTGCCCCCAGCACCAGGGATAAATCCAACGTGGGAACGAGAGGTTTAGACACTGGGTGGAGCCGCCGTGCCCCTTTCATGAAACGGCAGACTAGCGGGTGATGGCTCACCGGGCCATCCACGAAGCCCACATGGCAGGCTGAAATGGCTGCTAGATATACTTTAATTGTGGAAAAGGCCTTTCCTTTATCTAACAGTTCTTGGAGAAAGGAGAGAATTGTTGTCACAGAGCACTGAAAGGAGAGAGTGTGAGACTTTCCACACCATTCCTCAAATACCCTCCACTTGTTCTCATACAATGATCTTGTGGAGGGGGCTCTAGCACTCTGAATAGTGGCTATAACACCCTGGGGGAGTCCTGCCGTACTCAGATTCAACCTCTCACGGGCCAAGCCCACAGGGCGAGGCGCTCGGGGTGAGGGTGAAAAATCTCCCCCCTGGCTTGGGAGACTAGGTCTCGTCGGAGAGGGAGAGGCCAAGGTTCGCTCCACAAGAGGGGCATGATCTCCGCTAACCAATGGGACCTCATCCACCTTGGGGCGATCAATATCATTGTTAGCCCTCTCTCTCTCACTCTGGTTAGAGTGGGAGAAATTAAGGCCAGTGGAGGGAACGCATAAAGCAGAGCATGTGGCCAGTTGTGAGCTAATGCGTCTACCCCTAGCGGAGCCTCCTGGTCCCTCAGGGAGAAATACAGTGGACACTGAGCGTTCTCCCTCGAGGCAAACAGATCGACCTGTGGCTGGCCAAAGCGGGTCCAGATTTGGGTCACCACATGTGGGTGTAGGGTCCAGTCCCCGTACTGCGGGTTTCCCCTGGACATTAAGTCTGCTCCCAAGTTCAGGGCTCCTGGAATGTGAGTGGCTCTCAGTGACAACAGATTGATGCTGCTCCACATGATCAGTCTGCGAGCCAGCATGTGCAAAGGACGGGAACGTAACCCGCCCTGTCTGTTGATGTATGCCACAACAGTGGTGTTGTCTGTTCTGATCAGAACATGGTGGTTTCTCAACAGGGGAAGGAAGTGTATCAGTGCTAGAAAAGCTGCTAGCAATTCTAGCCAATTTATATGAGCACCCCTCTGTTGTGAGTCCCAGCTGCCGCTCACTGCTCTGCCCTCGTGAGTGGCACCCCAACCCGTGAGACTCGCGTCCGTGGTCACCACCTTTCTGGCTGTGACAGCCCCCAGTGACACCCCCTGAGTGAGAAATGTGGGATTTCTCCAACAGTGGAGTGCTGCAGCGCAGTCTGCTGTCACTCTGATATAGCGGTGGGTATGGCGCTTTCGATTTAGTCTCAGTGATGCAACCCATCGCTGAAATTCCCTCATATGCAGTCTGCCTAGTGGGATGACTGCCAGTGAAGACGCCATTAATCCCAGCATCTGCAGGCATTTTCTGAATGGGAGATATCTTCCCAACTGAAAAATGCCGGCATGTGATAGCATTTTTTTTTTTTACTCTGTCCACAGAGAGACACGCTCTGTACGAGGCGGAGTTTAGAGCTATTCCTATGAAAGAGATGGCCTGAGCTGGCTGCAGGACACTCTTTTGGTAGTTTATGGTGAAACCCAGAGCCATCAGATGATCCACTGTCAACCTGGTGTGCTCCCTTCCCATTATTTCTGACTCTGATAGCAGCAGCCAGTCGTCTATGTATGTTGCTATGCGGATGCCCCGCCTCTTCAGTGGGGCTATGGCCGCCTCTGTGCATTTCACAAATACCCGAGGGCTCAGTGAGAGACCAAACGGCAGGACCTGGTACTCGTACATTCTGCCCTGAAACGCAAAGCGCAGGAATTTTCTGTGAGGCGGGTAAATAGGGATGTGAAAATATGCGTCCTTCAGGTCTATTGATGTAAACCAATCGCCTGGGCGCACTACATGCAGCAGAGTGGTGGTCGTCAACATCCTGAATTTGTATGACCTCAGATGCTGATTCAGAGCCCGTAGGTCCAGTATCGGACGTAGTCCCCCTCCCTTCTTGGGCACAAGAAAATACCTTGAGTAAAAGCCGCATTGGCTCTGCTCCTGGGGTATTTCTCGTACTGCTCCCTTTGATAGCAAGGTAGTTATTTCTTCTTGCAGGATCCTGGCTGATTCGCCTTTCGCAAGAGAGAAAATCACTTTGTGAAATCTGCGAGGGGTGGTTGCGAATTGCAAACGATAGCCTCGCTCTAATGTCCTCACAACCCATTCTGGCGCAGCGAGAGCTCGCCATCTCTCTATTCTTGCTGACAGCGGCCCCAAAGATAGGCGCTCCACAGTAGACGGAGCTCTGGCTCCCTCTTGTGGCGGAAACTGGTCCTTCTGACCAGACCCGACTGCGCATGCGCGAGCGGCCCTCGCTTGACCAGCGCTTATGGGGCCGGACACCACTGAGGGAATCAACCCCGGTGGTGTCTGGGTGCGTGGGGACATTATGTTTTTCAACATACTGTAACGTTCACAAGAACCAGACGGTTGGGGTCTCAGTTTGTCCGTTTATTCGGCACATAAGCCAGCGGGTTGTTAACTCAGGGGGAAGCGCTCTCGAACTACACCTCTCTTCAGCCTGGCACACACACAGAACAACCAGGTCCCCCCACCCCTTCCTGTACACCACCCTCACTACTTCCTGCAGCCCAACCAAACATGAATCTTAAAGGAACAACAACAGTGTGCAGAGAAAACCAACATGTCACTGTCCAGTAACACTTAACCATCGTTACACTGCCCCCCCAGCAATAAGTTCCTCGTCCCCGAGGGAACGACACAGTCTCTGAGGCGGGGCGGTAGCCTACGTTCCCTCCTTGACCTCCTGAGCCCCTGAGGAGGACGCGGAGCTTCGGGGCTTTGGGGTGAAGAGTCCGAGGGGGGGGAACGCAGCCCCGGTCGGGGGCCCCTCTGAGCAGGGTCATGGACGCTCTGTACACGTCCCTCTGGAAAGGAGGGGAGGGACTGTCCTCTGTAGGGGGCCATCCGGTCTCTGTGCAGCGCTACTATCCTCCCCCTAGGAGGCAACTGCACCCTGTAAACAACCTCCCCCACTCGCTCTAGGACGCTGCAAGGCCCCACCCAGCTGCTATCCAGTTTAGGACACCGTCCCTTCTTCCTCTTTGGGCTGTAGACCCACACCAGCTCCCCAGCACGGAAGTGCCTCCCTTTAGTGGTGATGTCGGAATTCCTCTTTTGGCGCAGGCCTGCCTTCGCCAGCTGCTCTCGGGCGTAGGAATGTGCAGAATCCAGCCGGTCCTGCAGCTTCCTTGCGTAGTCCCGGCCCGGTGGTGCCTCTGGCGCGTCCGGGGGTTTCCCAAAAGCCAACTCTGCAGGAGTTCTCAGCTCTCTCCCTAACATGAGCAGGGCAGGCGTACATTGGGTGGAGTCATGCACTGCCGACCTGTAGGCCATGAGGGTAAGGGGAAGATGGTAATCCCAGTCCCGTTGGTGTTCTGAGGTAAGGATGGCTAGCTGCTGGGCCAGCGTCCTGTTAAACCTTTTCACCAGCCCATCGCTTTGGGGGTGAAGTGGGGTGGTGCGGGTTTTCTTAGTCCCAAGGCGTTCACACATGGCAGCAAATACCTTGGACTCAAAGTTACGCCCCTGGTCACTGTGGAGGGTCTCTGCTGTTCCAAAGCGGCTGAACATCCCCTCCACTAATACATCAGCGACCGTCTCAGCCTCCTGATCTGGGATGGCGTATGCTTCCGGCCACTTGGTAAAATAGTCCATGGCCACAAGAACATAGCGGTTTCCTCTGTCTGTGCGAGGAAATGGGCCCATGACGTCCACAGCTACTCGCTCCATTGGGGCTCCTGCTGGTTGCTGCTGAAGCTGAGCCCGGGACTGGTCTTGTGGCCCTTTGTGTGAGGAACATGCATCACAGCTGCGGCAAAAGTCCTCCACATCCCTCCGCTGTTGACCCCAGTAATAGCCCTGGCGGAGGCGGCGAAGAGTCTTGGAGACCCCAAAGTGGCCAGAGCCAGTGCTCCCATGGCAGGCTCCCAGCACAGCTGACCTCAGCGACCTTGGCACCACAACCTGCCACCTCTCCTCCCCCGTGGCAGGATCCTTCCAGGCACGCTCCAACACCCCCTCCTTCAGCCTGAGAGCTGCAAACTTGGCCCACAGCCCCCTGGTACAGATGGAAAACCCAGTGACCTCATCCCAAAGGGGTTGCTCCCCCTTCTCCAGCCACTGCAGGACCGGCAGCAGGTCTGTGTCTTGTTCCTGCCGTGCCCTCCACTCCGCTGCATCCACCACCAGAAGAACCCTGCAGGCGAGCTGTGCTGCTCCGTCTATTGTCGTGAGTTCCCGCTCTATTTCCTCTCGCTTCTCACAGTAACGGCAGCCAGCTGCAGCACATGGGCGGCGAGAGAGGGCGTCTGCGTTAGAATGGTGCGTCCCTGCTCTGTGCTCCACGGTGAAATTGAAGGCTTGGAGCTCCTCCAGCCAGCGAGCCACCTGTCCCTCTGGCTCCCTGAAAGACATCAGCCACTGAAGGGCAGCATGATCAGTTCTGACAACAAATGCTGTGCCGCACAGGTAGTATTTAAAGTGTCTCACCCCCGCCACCACAGCCAACAGCTCTCGTCGTGTGACACAGTAGCGCCGCTCGCTCCTGTTCAGGACCCGGCTGAAGTACGCCACCACCTTCTCCCCTTCCGGTCCAACCTGCGACAACACCGCTCCCAGCCCCACATTACTTGCGTCAGTGTTCAGGACAAAAGGCAGGGCGGGGTCAGGGGGGGCAAGGACTGGGGACTCTGTCAGCAATCTGCGGAGGGTGTCTTCTGCAGCAGGTGGAAGAGTGGTGCGGCTATGGAGGAAAAGCCCTTCACAAACCTCCTGTAATAAGACGCCAGTCCTAGGAAGCTTTTGAGCTGTTTCTGGTCTGCTGGTGTGGGCCACTCGGTAATGGTGTGAATTTTTTCCTCCAAAGTGCTGATGCCCTCACGACCCAGCTTGTGGCCCAGAAACTCCACCTCCCTCCTCATGAAGTGGCACTTGTCGGGATGCAGCTTCAGGCCTGCAGCCGCCACCCTCTCCAACACTTGTCTCAGGGCATCCAGGGCAGCATCAAAGGAGCTCCCGTGCACTAGAAGATCATCCAGGTAAACCAGACACCGTTGCCGTGGGACACCAGCCAGCACACTGTCCATGAGCCTCTCAAAGGTCGCAGGAGCGTTGCAAAGGCCAAAACTCAGGACTTTGAACTGCCATAGTCCCCTGTTAGTGCAGAAGGCTGTCTTCGGTCTGGATTCCGGGGACAGTGGCACCTGCCAGTAGCCACTCCGCAGGTCCAGGGTGGAAAACCAGGAGGACCCGGCTACTAAGTCGAGGGACTCATCAATCCTGGGAAGGGGGTAAGAGTCTTTCTTCGTCACTTTGTTGAGTGGTCTGTAGTCCACACAGAAACGCATCCTAGGACTTTTTTTCTTAGGCACCATCACCACCGCGGAGGCCCACGGGCTATCAGATGGTTCTATGATGCCCGCCTTCATCATTTCACACAGCTCCCTGTCTGCAGCCTCCTGATGAGCCAGGGGCAGGCGGCGGGGGCGCACTTTAATAGGCTGGGCATCCCCGGTCTCAATGACGTGCTCTACCAAGTGTGTCAAGCCAACATCACTTTCTTTCAGGGCAAAAATGTCACTAAACTCTTTTAGTACCTGCCATAGACTCTCTTGCTGCTGTGGAGTCAGCCCCTCACAGTTCTTTGACCAGATACTCCTCACTGCTGAGAGCCTCTCCTCCTCCTCCTCCTCCTCCGCTCGCTGTTCTGCTGGCGGGTCTGCAGGGGTCTCTGCGGTGGAGGTGGACGCCGCGGCAGATGCTGTGCAGACCGGGGGAGGAATAAGCGGCACCTTCTTCCCATCAGGGAGTACGAGGAGGCCTTTGCCTAAGTCCAGTACACCACCAATGGCTCGTAAAAAATCCAGCCCAAGGATGCAGGCGTCCTGCACGTCAGCCACCCAGGCAGCATAAGACACACCGAGGTCCCCCACCTTGAACTGGAACACTCCCTTCCCTCTCATTGGGGCCAGATCACCGGTCACAGTCTTAAGTTGCACGTTAGTCGGTTGTACAGCAGCTCCGGTTGGGACAATATCGGGTCGGACCAGCGTTGCATTGGATCCCGTGTCCAGCAGGGCCGTACAGAACACCCCCGCAATCGTCACTGGAACATGGCAAAAGCCGCCAACCTGGGTCCAGCCCACAGTGATGGCCGCACCGGGTAGAGGTGGCGGTGGTGTGGGGATGTCGTTCTCCCAGGCCCGTGTACTCCCGCCTACACGGGCCCGTGGGCGTTTCCCTGAACCGCTGCAAGCTTGGGGCACTGCCTGATGAGGTGTCCGACTTGTCCACATCCCCAGCAGCTCTGAGGTCGGCGGTGTGGGCCAGCCCGAGGGGAAGGCGACTGCAGCGAAGCTGTCTGCACCAAACTGCACAGGCCCGCTGGCGTCTCCATCTGTTCCACAGGTACTGACACAGCCCTCACCACGTGTGCGTCGTCAGCGCCCCCAGAGGATCCTGCAAGCATCTCCCTCTCCAACGCTAGCTCCAGGGCTGCACTGAGTGTGGCCGGCCGAGCAAGCTGAGTTTGCATGCGGCGCTCTTTAGGGCTCAGGGCCTGCAGGAACTGGTCCCGAGCTAACTCCGCCTGCACTGATGGTGGCATGCTGTCATACGCCCTCCGGCAAAGGCACTCGACTTCATGGGCCAAAATGCGGAGGGGCTCACCTGGCAATCTGCGTCTGTTGTGGAACTCCGACCTCAGCAGCACTGGTTGGTTATACTGCCCGAAGCGCCTCTGAAGTGCTCCGACCAGAGCATTATAATCTCCCCTCTGCTCCTCGGTCAGCAGCAGCAGGCATGCAGCTGCATCCTCACACAGGCACAAAGCCAATTGGAGAGCTTTATGTTCCTCAGACCAGCCAGCTGCAACAGCTAACAGCTCGAACTGTGCGATAAACACTTCCCATGGCGTCTTGCCGCTGAACTTAGGCGTTTTTATATTCGCTGCAGCTTGCTGGGCGCCGCCATGTTTGTTTACATCACGTGACGGCGCGCCAAGCGAGGTCGACTCCTTCCCGCCGGAATCGCGGCCGCTGTGCGAACAGTTCCCGAGCCTAGTCAAACCTGGAGAAAATCCAGCCTCGGCAGACAGCCGCAGCGCCGTTTCCCTCACTCCATGGGCAGGCGAGCGCGGACGAACCTCCCTCTCCTCCGTCTCCTTCTTAATCCTGCCCGGCAACATCCTCGTCTCGTAACGGCAAGCGTCGCCGGCAACAGGGTCTCGGGCGTTCTGGGGTTCTTTTTTCTTTCTTCACTTCTGACACCAATGTAACGTTCACAAGAACCAGACGGTTGGGGTCTCAGTTTGTCCGTTTATTCGGCACATAAGCCAGCGGGTTGTTAACTCAGGGGGAAGCGCTCTCGAACTACACCTCTCTTCAGCCTGGCACACACACAGAACAACCAGGTCCCCCCACCCCTTCCTGTACACCACCCTCACTACTTCCTGCAGCCCAACCAAACATGAATCTTAAAGGAACAACAACAGTGTGCAGAGAAAACCAACATGTCACTGTCCAGTAACACTTAACCATCGTTACAATACTTTCTGTGTTTTTCACACATTTTTCCCGTGCCCTTGGCAACATGCCTGGATGCAACGGGTGAGTTTTTTTAATAAACAGTGTGTTTTGTGAGACAGACATGCTTGATTCAGCTGAACAGCGTTTCGTCGTCTCTTTTTTGAAATCCGCTCTGTGGGATCCAACTCGAGTCCCAGGCGCTGAAAGGTGGAGGCAGAACACACTTCTCCGAACGGGCTCCGGAACTGAGCCCTGGAGTGAACTTGGAGCCCGGGCTGGTCCGGCTCCGATCTCCCCGTG
Source organism: Astatotilapia calliptera (assembly GCF_964374335.1). Lineage (NCBI taxonomy): Eukaryota > Metazoa > Chordata > Actinopteri > Cichliformes > Cichlidae > Astatotilapia > Astatotilapia calliptera. The sequence goes on from NC_137433.1 coordinate 21,281,279, forward strand.
GGGGATGTTAGGCAGTCTGCTTCTTCTTGCGGTCCGACTGCTTGGCTGGTGGTGGGGCACCCTGAGCGGCAGCAGGCGGGACGTGTTTCTTGGGCCAGTGGGTCTTAGGGTTCTGCGATCCTAGAGGACCCTGGGCCGCGACCTGCGGGGCTGGGCGGCGAGGGATTTTAAACGTCGGCACGCCGGCTGGACGGCTGGTGACCTGAGCGAACGTGCGGCGACCGGGTGGAGGCGCAGCCTGGGTCTTCCTAGGGAGACACAGCTGCAGGGCCTCTCCCTCTTTCTTCTTCTCCTCGCACCGTCTTTGCATGGTGGCAATGGCGGTCCCGAAAAGCCCAGCGGGGTCGATGCTTTCGTCCAGAATGTCACGTTTTTCTCTGTCCGAAAGCCCCGACAAGTTCAGCCATCTTGCCCTCTCCTGTAGGACGATGATGCTGAGGGCTCTGCCCGCCGCTTGTACTGCTGCTCTAGTGAGGTGGAGACACTGGTCCGTAACTACGCCCAGCTCTTCCCACAACTCGCTAGCATCCGGGTTCGCAGCAGCCTGGTCCTGGAGCTCCGCCGAGTAGGCTAGCAGGAGCGATGAGGCGTTCAATGCCCTCGCGGTGGTGGCAACCGATTTATACGCCTTGTCAGCCAGGGAGGACTGCAGGCGTTCGGCCTTGGAGGGCAGGGACGGACCAGATGACATGGAGAGTTTCTGGTTCGGGTGGAGATGAGAAGCCACCAGATTCTCCACTGTGGGAATTTGGTAGATGCCCTTCTCTTTCATTCCAGCGCAGTCAAACGCCGCCGCTCCCTGCACGGGGTTGGGTGACGAAAATGGCTTTGCCCAGCAGCGTGTGACCTCGTCCACGCATTCGGGGAAAAGCGGCAGTACCTGCTTAGTAGTGCGCTTTGCTTTGGGGAGCCTTTTACCCTCGTATCGTGAGGTGGAGGTCTCCGTTGTCACCGCGGGCCATGGGATTGCCAGCTTTTCAGCTGCCCGTTTTGCCACGTCAAATAGCTCCATGCCGCGGGACTGTGTGCCGGGGTTATCACAATCGGCCCCTTGTGTCGCAGAATTCCGACCAGAGGGGGCAAAGAAAACGTCGTCATCCTCGTCCGAGACGAGATGTTCCGACGCTCCCTCAGAGGATTCGCTGAGTAGCTCATCATTAGCCTCGAGGGAATCAAGCATAGCTTCGCAGCTGACCTCGGCATCATCCACCAGCGGGAGGACGACATCCATCTCGTCGCCCCAGCTGGTGCCTGGTGTGGCGGACTCAGTGTGCTCCATCGGTGGGCCGATTGGAGACAGCATCGAGTCCTCCTTCGACAGGCTAGCCTGGCGGGCTAGCCTTCGGCGAAGGCTTTTTAGGGTGAAGCGAGCGCAGTGTTCGCATATACCCGGTGTGGAAATAGCCGCTTGGGCGTGTTGCAGCCCGAGGCACATCACACACGCGTCATGTGTATCTGAACCTGAGATTTTGCAACCGCAGGGGCAAATTCTGGGCAGCGGTTTGCAGTCTGCCATATTAAGGAAGCTTGGTGTAGCTAGCTTGGAATGGCTGGACGGCTAACGCTGATCCTTTTTTTTTTTTTTGTTTCTTCTCTCGGTCGGGTAGCTATGGTGAGGTAGTATGACCTGGCTAGTGTGGTGGCTAGCGCTTGTGCTACTTGGCTTGGTGACCGTGTGTAGCAAAGACAGCTCTCCGACCTGGCTCTGTGGTGAAGAGCAGGCGACTCGAAACGCGAGCCGTGCTGGCGCCCGGTGACCAAGGTGTTAGCTTGCTCGTGTGGACAGTTAAGCTAGCACTCACATTCGCAGTCAGGAGAGATGAGGTTTCTAAGAAGCGAGAAGAGGAAATTGAATGACGGGTGACGCTGCGTCACACCCTTTTATAGGGAGGAGGGTGGCCCCTCCCTGACGCAAGCGTCACGACTGCCAGCCAATACTGGCTGGAGTAATGATATAGAGGCTTCTGAGGACAATGCTGAGAGAGCGTTCCCCATAGTGAGACACCGAAATGAATGTTTGAAAGAGAACCTAGTTTATTATGTCATTTGTTTCTTGTTACAGAACCAACACACACAGAAGGAAGACCTGAAGTGTAGCTTGCTCCTATTTTTCAATACAAGAACATCTGCTTTTTAATTACCGCCCCCAGAAGGTAGAACTGCGGTAACTCTTAGAACAGGGTACTCCAAACAGAAGTGGCTTAATAATAGTGTTGTGTCAGGATGTGTATGGCAGCTTCATTGTAAGGTCCATCATGACTATTACAGTGTAACAACAAATACTGCCAAATATAATGTTTACCTTGTTTAAATAACAATGAATGGGCTTTCACGCAGCTGCATTCTAAAATCAAGAGCCAAAGACTTAATAATAAGCTTATCGTGAATATCGTCCTGGCTACTGTAAATTCTCCACTCTCAGTTTATTCTACCTTATCTCAGTTTTTCTCCATTACTTTAATGCACTGTTAACAATAGCCCCATTTTCATTAATATGCCACACAAATATTGAACCATGTCCCACGCTTCAAAACAGGAAATTAATGTTTCAGCCACAGTCAGTGAAACTGAGGAACTCATGACGCATTCATGTTCCTGCCTGTATACTGGCCCTTTTACGTAAACTGAAGATTGAAGACACAGTTCTACAGTTTTCCCAGTGTTGTGTGGCTTTATTTCGAACATGTTAAAATAACATAACAATAACAAAGAAAACAAAGAAACAAGCAGAAAAAATCAATGTGACTGTACTGTACTGTACAATGGCTATTTCTGAAGACTACTTAAAAAATAACAAGAAAGCTTGGCTGACAGAGGCCAGGCTGTGCTGAAGAATAAATGTGGATATCAAGCTTGTTGAACTGCGCAAACTGTTTTTTGCTCATATTTCCATATATATTTGCACATGTTTCAATAAATCACTACACCTATTCCCCATTTTCCAAGCAAGACATAATGAAATGAGGTGCGGCATGAGATTTCACAGCACTGTACTAATACTGACAGATGTTACAGTGAATAAGCCACTTTTTTTTTTCAATAAACAAAACTGTATAAATTTTAAAATCTTAGTACATACCAGCATTTGTGTTGAATGCTTTGAAACTAAAGCTCATATGTGATTTAAAGGGAAACTAACTCTTTAAATTCAATCGCCTAAAGGTCAACTATGAGTCATGAATCATGTTATTGTAAAAAATGCTTGAATGCTTGTCTTCTGAATTTGGAAGTGTAAATTATAAAAGAAATATTATTCTGCATGGAGCAGAGAAAAGCAAAGAAACAACACGCGCACTTTGCCAGTTTAATGTGTGCTTAAATCTTCTCATTAGGTCTAATACCCTTTCAGTAAATAACATTCATTGCTATTCTGCCTGTGTTGAAATGGTTTTAAAGAGATGATGCCTACTGATTTCAGATGTTGCAGTGAAATTATTGTTTTGCCCAGCCCAGTATTATCAGTGAGCCTTGGCTATATAACAGAAATAAAACAATTTAGAAGCACTTTAAAGGCTGACTTGTTCCTACAGTTAATCCCATGTTTTCCATTTAAATAGGAAAAGTGCAAAACACAAATTGTAAAGCAAACCATTACTGATGATATAGCAGTCATTTATCTTTTATAAAATTTTAAAATAATTAAATGGGAATTTTAAAACAGAGAAATCCTTTGATACAACTGTAGAACTTCAGGAAAGACACTTGTCTTGCGTCTTATTGTACTGTACTTACTCTTTTGCTTTAAGAATGCAATAAGATCTGATGATTATATTATCCTTAATATATTATGACGTCAACACTTTAAAAGCATCCCATCGTTTTTATGTCGCGACAATAACATACAATAACGTTTCATTTCTATCCACAAAAGCCTAGCAACCACATAGCAAATCGTTGTGTAGTGCGGTGATATTGGCAGTAGATGGCGCCACTGTTTTTCCTTTCGCGTTTGGGGCCAAATCTCAGTTTTCTCCTTCTTCCAGGTGCGGAGGTTTGGCCTTTCCGCTCTCCGTACAGGAATGTGAGCACTGCATTACGTCAGTCATCCTGCCAGCGGCGAGAGAACAGCTCCGTCCAGGAGGTCTCAGCTCACTGCTTTCTCTCTCTCTCTGTGGAGGATTAAAGGCGTTTGTGTTTTCTTCCTGCTGTGTTTAGAGGTGGGAATCTCGGACGGGGAAGAACGAAAGCGTGAAGCGGCTCATGACAACTCTCCTCTTCAGTATGAGGAGTTAGTGAAAAAACAAAAAAAGGGACCTGAATATCGACGACACTCTCGCGGAGTAGATGGAGGAACCAGGAGGTAAAGTGGTATTCCACACTGTACCTTTACATTGAAGTGATGCTACATTGCAGTGATGTAAAAGAGCACCATCTCTCTGTCTGAAGCGCTCAGCTCACGCAATGTTTTTACCTTTAAAAACTGGGCTTTTTGGAGACCGAGCGCAGCGGCGCGATTGTTTGCTCGCTCAAATCCAGATCCCAGTTAAACCAGTATTGCAATTTTCACATGAGGTTTCTGCGCTACACCTATTTACAGGGGAGGCTCGTTTCTTTCTTTGCAGATAAGTGTTACTGTGTGGGCTGTAGAGGAAAGATTCAAGACTCGTTTCAAATGAAAGTCCTCCAGGACACTTGGCACAACGCCTGCTTCAAGTAAGTGGCTGCAGATCCTGATTTTAAGGACCCTCATTACTGTCATGAGCACAGTTTTGTCACTCATACTCCGATGGCTGGAGACTGTTTGTGTATAAGGAGGTGTTAGCTCGCGCTGACACAGACAGTTGTTTGTGTGGTTGATTTTGTGTGTGTGTTTGTAGTTTACTCTGTTTGGATGTACTTACAAATGGACCTGTGGATAATCCCAGAATTTTCTGTTCTGTCGCCTAAACACAGACTCGTGTCTGTTTTCAACTGTTCTCCATCGTTTTTGTGCACAAAATGTCCTCTGTAGAATGTCATTCGGCAGTCCCAGCTGACAGATCGCCTCCCCAGGAGAACTTTGCCCCTTCTGCTCTTAAGCTTAATGATTGCCGCCGTGGAGATGATGTGAGCTCTCTGGTTCGTACAGGTCACTGACCATATTTTTGTGTGCAGCAGTAAACCTGCAGTTTGATGTCAACATACTGCACATGCCAATATTATATAACACACAGAGGGTTTTTCCCCATGGAGATCAGTTGAAGGTTGTTGTTTTTTCCCTCCGTGTTAAATAAGGAAGCTCAGGTTGTTTAACAGGAATGACACGCGGTATTTCAGCTTACTGCGGGATCGCAGTTGCATTTGCTGGGTTGTATTTAACTAACTTTATAAAACTGATCAGCCAAAGCTGGCTGACTGAATCTGTGAAATATTGCTCATTAGTGAATGTTTTTTTTTCCCCTCTCTCGATCTCTGACTGAGAAGGCGCACCTAGCACACACAAGTACACCCAAAAATGTGTTTGGGAGTGGATCAGGGTTCCTCTGGCACTAAAAATAGAACACATTTAATATTTTCTAGGTTGACTGAATCTTACAGCTGAAAAAAAGGGACTCTTAAGCCAGTATGTATGTGGCAGTGTCCTTGCACAACCTTTGATTTCACTCTTTTAAAGCACACACTTCTCAATAACACACAAAGCCTATTTATCTCAGCAGCAAGGTTCCTGACGCAGCTGCGTTACTCACCCTTGATGCTTTCCCTCCCTTTGTTCTTTTATACCTTTTCACATTTTTGGAATTCCTGGTCATTTCTTTGTCTAATAACTTCCCTTCTTTAAAGTTTCTGCATATATGAAATATTTTTCTTGGGTGTTTGTTTTGTTTTTTTTCTAAGCACCATTGTAAGCTGATGCCATCGTCGCTCACATTCTTTGCAAGACATAACTCGTTAAGCAAACAAAAATAAAAATGTCCTTGCAGATGTGATACCCTGTGGTGGTCCCATTCTCTATTGTCAACATGCTGCCCCTCTGCCCTCCGTATACCTCCACCTTCTGTAACATTCTTGTGAGGTGGTGTCACTCTTGTTCCAGTAAACCTGGCAGTGTTATTCAGGCCTATAGGTAATGGCACGTTCAGCTCTGCAGCGTTCTGCATTCCTAGACGGCGAATCAGAGATGTGAGCTCTCTGTCTCAAACACTACAGAAGCCTTTGTGTTGTTGGCTTTTTTTTTTTTCTTTTTTCTTTTTTTAGACAAAACTATTTCCTATCTTGTTCACTGCTTTCCACCTGCATAACTGCAGATCTTATTGCATTTTTTCTATGGTTAAAAATAGTCTTTCCCATACTGGGGAGAGTTGTTTAACCAAAAATAGAAGCCACAGCTAGATTTGTACAACGCTACTATTTTTCTTTTATGCCTTCATTTACATTTTGGTGTTGCCTCGTACTTATACATTATAGACTTTAAATTCAGTGAAATTCAACAATTGTTTTGCTTTCAAGGAAAACAACCCCCCCAAAAAGCCTTCTGCTTATGTACACGTTTACAGAGCACCGGGTGCACACGAGCATTATTTAGAAGATGTGGATGAGTGGATGTTTGCGCCTCATTTAGCCTACCTGTGAAGACATTGCATCTGGATGTGCTGTTGGAAGCAGGCCAGCCAGTGGAGGCTGTAAAGGATGCTTTGGAAAATGTGGAAAGTCTTATGTCCTTCTTGTGGAGGTTACTTAGGTACAAGCAGCATTGCAAGTACTTCTCCTGATGGCTGTGTCCTCTATTGGCATAATAAAAGTTGAAGGTGTTGACTTGGCCTCCAAATTCTCCATATCTGACTCCAGCCGAGCAGTTGTGGGGTGTGTCCAGTATAAACGGGTCTGATGGAGGCCCAATTTCACAACTTTGAGGACTTAAAGGAGCTGTGGTGAACTTGTTGGTGCTGATGCTGTTGCACACAGTGAAATACACCTTTGTCAGGCTTTCAAGGCCACATGTAAAAGATCATCTCAGTGTCTATTTCTATCATTACTGCCACACTTTAACAAAGGACTCCAACGGCAATGGATATTTAAGGAAACAAGTAATGTTTACTGTGTAGTGTTTGTGCAGCCAACGTGACTGTAACCACCTGAGTTAAGTGCACACGCCCATTCAGCACCATGTATACGAGGAATTTAGGTGTTTTTATAAGCTTACTTGCATTACTTAATGTAGATGGTAAAAGGAACAAAGTGTACAATACAATTTTGTATATGAATGCTTTTTGTTCAGAACAAGTTTTTCTTTGTATGTTTGTTTTCTCTCCTCCACCGAGACACACAGTATGTTGTACATTCAGTATTTTTGAAGAAATACACCTTTTTTTCTTCTTCTTTGTAACTATTGTATCTATTGAAGGGACAATGAGAGTGTTGATACCTCCAGTCGTTGTTGGTGCTGTGCTGACATTACTTGTCTGTGTGCTACAGTTTGACAAATACTGAATGTTTCAGGCTGATGGCAATGTCTGAGTGCTACAACAATCAAATGTGTATTGTGGCCTATTTATTTATTTTTAACTTAGTCACTTTATTAGTTACATCTTGTCAGTAATAGGTTGGACCTGCGTTTGTGTTCATAACTGCCTTAAGTCTTCATGGCATAGATTCATCTTCAGAGATTATAATCCACACTGATGTGATAGCATCACGCTGTTGCTGCAGATTTCTCAGCTGCACATCCATGATGTGACTCTCCCGTTCCACCACATCCCAAGGGTGCTCTATCAGGGTGAGATCTGGAGATTGTGGAGGCCATTTGAGTACAATGAATTCATTGTGATGTTTAAGAGACCAGTTTGAGATGATTTCAGCTTTGTGATATGGTGCGTTATTTCACTGGAAAAAGCTTTACTTTTACTTTCTTTTTTTTATTATTTTAGAATAAGAATTTATAATTATTATTGTGTGTGTTGTATATTGTAATATGTCAGGGGCAACCTTTTGGGAAATCTGAACAGGTACTAAAACAAAAGCACACAACCTTTTTAAAGCTGAAGACGCCGGACTCCATCAGGCAGCTAGTAATAACATTTTTACCAAAGCAACAAATTCTAAAAATGAGGCTTTTATTTGATTTTATTTTGTGTGAGTTTTCCAAGTTCGCAAAATCATTTCCGAATATTTTTTTCAATTTAAGTAGTTTAAGTTAACTAATATGTTTTTCACTTCTAGTAGTTTTTAGTTTTGTTTTAGTTAACTATAATAACCTCGTGTCAGACTACCATCCGAATGCTGCGGCAGAAACTGAGACTCATTAAGACCGGGCAAAATTTTAAAAGTTGGCACTGTAATTGTATTGCAGCAGAAACGAGTCAATAATAATATAATGCAGCATCTGTATTTTCTCCCACTCCTAATGATGTTTGATAACGTTATTAATCATTTAATGAAAATGCCAAATTTGTGTAATATTGTGTCACACCCAGACATCAGATGTTTGGCCTTTTAGTGCAGTTGTGACCACAGCAGCTTAGCAAGCGTTACTCATGCAATCTTGACTTCAGGATAATTGTTCTGCTCTGTTCCTCCTCATCACAGCACAGTGTGATACACCAGGCTGTATCTTGTGTCCTTTTCTTTTATGTTGCTTTCATGTCAGAGGAAAAAGGTTTGTTTCCTGACACAAATATGGATCTGTTTCATGTCACGTCCTCTCTGCCTCAGAGCCAGCTGTTCCCTCATTCTCCACTTTTCTCTCTGCAGCACAGACACAAACATGTGGTCTTTCCTCCAAAGGACAGCTCCTTCTTAAGTAATGCCAGAAAACTCTGAAATATTTGGAGTCTGTGCCAAAGTCAATAATCCTGGATGAACTATACCTACAGTGGAGAGAACAACGTGATACGCGGGTCTCAGCTGAAGACTGGAGCCAGCACCAAAAGAATAAAAATGCGTACGATAAGCATTTAAAATAATGTTTTTGTCTTCATCGAGAATCTGATGCTTTTCATCTACAGTAACTGGCAAAATAATCATGCTGGGAACCACTCTAAACTGAAAGTAGTTGACTGTTTAATATTATAGCCGTTCCTCTACGCAGCCAGTATATTATCTCACATCTGCTGTTAGTTTTGTGCATAAGTTCGAGAGAAATCAATGCAGTGAACAGCTTTTTCTTTCCTGTTCAAGTCCAAATAGTCGACTGTCCTGACGTCTCTTTTTCACTGTGACTCATTTGTCTACATGTCATCACCAATACATCAGGATTCTTCTTCAGGTGAATGTGTAACCAAGGTGGAGAGGGGGAAAAAAAAAGCTTGAGGAATCATTTGCAAAGTCGGGCAAAAGTGGCTCCAGAGGCTTCAGTAATCCGATCTCTCATAAAGTGGCTCATCCTGGTTCGGGCCCTGGCAGTTAAATCTGCTGCCATCATTTTTGCATAACCAGTGCAGCTTGTTCAAGGAACGCTCAGTGCCTGCAGGTGCTTCCCAGTCTGCTGGTAACTTCAGCATTCTTCACTCTGAACACTTTGTCTCAGTCTCAGGCATTAACGTCCTCTTACCTCTGCCAAATATCAGTTTCGATTAGCAGCTAGTCATTTAACAGGAGCAGCAGTTGGCACTATTTATAATGGTAGTGCTAGCTTTTACTATCACGCTTTGTTAGACTGTTGAAGGAAGAGAAGTACAATGAGAGACACTCAGAAATCCTAAACCCCAGGATGGGTTTCTGAGCTAATGTGGCTAACGGCATGACTTGTTAGTATTTAATATGACCTACTTAAGAAAATGAACTGTAATCAAAAGCTGTATTATAGCCCAACTGGATAATTTGAGGACTTTGCCTCTGTAGAGTCTTATCTTGAGCCTGCTTATAGGTTGTTGTCCTGAATCCCATTAAGCACTGAATAAGGACTTGGCAGCTATAAAGGCACTGCGCAGTCATCAAGTAAGAAAAGTTCTCCCAAATCCAACATCTGCTTCTTCAAAAGTGGAGCATTTTTATTTAGTTAGTTACTTTTGTGATCCCTGCCTCTCTAACAGTGCAAGCCCCAGGGCATTTCAGCGACAAGGTATTCGTACTGTTGTACACCTTGTAAAACAAGGCATGTTATATGTGTGGAATTGACAATTGGCAAAGCGATCAGAATTTTTGTTACAGCTTTTCTCGTGTGATGCTTTTACTCATTTATTTTATTTTAAAGACAGTTCTTGAAAAAAAAGTTCCATATTCTTGAGACATTCATTGATAAATCAAAAATTACACTGAGATTCGTTAATATTTTTTGGTACATCACCAAGTATAAATGGTATAAAACACAGATATGGCACTGTGGTGTCACCCTTCGTTTTTGGACTCCACATTTTGAAGCTAAGCTGTAGCCATGTTTTTGTTTGTTTTGTTTTTTTAAGCCAGCTGTTACCTTTATACAGTTGAAGGGTGGAGTGCGATTCAGCAAACGTGGTTCACATGCTGCATTTATAAATTGTGTGGGTGCAACACAGACACACCTATCAGCTTATTAGTTCTAAGCAGTGGATTAATGTAATCTTACTCGCCAAGCAGGAGCACAAGCTTCTAGAATGAGCCAGCGAGCACGCAGCAAGCCATATCATTAGTCAGATAATCCATTTAAAAAGCTCCAATAGCACACACACAATGAAGAGGTTCAATCCAATGACCACATAATTTCCTCAGGGATTAATAAAATATTCTGATTCTGATTTCGAAGGTCTAGATGATGCTGATAACAGATAACTGAATTATATCCATGGATGAGTTATAGAAAGTTCAGCCCCAATATGATTTTCAAAGCTGTGAAGTTTTTGTCACCCTTTTTGGCTACTTGAGGAGTTGCAGTTTTTGCTACTTCTGCATTCGCTGAATTTTTCAGTTCCAGACGTTGACCCTTGATTACAAAGGCAGAGTGAGGAGGGTCTGCCAAGTGCAACAGAGTTAATGGACGTTTCACAGGACGCAGCACGTACAAACAAAAGTCCAAAGTTTTCATTCTTTATGTTTCTTGAAATTTTAAAAACTGCTAGATTAACAAGCAAAACCGATTTTATTTATCCGTGTTTGCTTATTTTTGATTCATTTTTAACTTGTAGACATCAAAGTCACTTGTAGCACGTTTGCAACTGATTAAACTTCTGATTAAAAACGTCAATATTTTTGCAAGAAACTGTCCACATGGCGTTATCACCACAGAGTAAAGGTTTTAAAGTCAGCAGCATCATTGAGGAGGCAGATTTCACTGGCTGACTGCCCACGCTGCACCCCTAGGTATGTGTGGCTGCCCTGACCTCACAGGTGGTTTACTGGATGAGAATTTAGGGCAGTTTGGATTTTGTTTTTTTGGTTTGTTTCCTACGTTGTGCATGAGAAACTGTTCAAAAAACACACTTTTTTTTTTTTTAAGAGATATTGCGGATGCTGAAGTTAAGATAAGAAACATTAGAAATATTGGAAAATCTAAATGCTTGGCTGCTTTTGTGCACAGTCAGTATTCTCTATCAGCATCTTTGGCTGGCTTTTCCCCTGCTGTCTCATATGTGTTGTACATCCAACATCCATGCAGTCAAACAGGCTTTTGAGACTCTGAGCGCCTTCATGTCATCATAGACATCTGCTTCACATTTCAAAATCCATTCTGAAATCTTTTGTTCTGCCTCCGTAACCCTGAGTGTTGGTTTTTTTCTGTCTCCTTAGATGTTCTGTGTGCTGTGACCACCTGACTAACTGGTACTATGAGAAGGACGGCAAGCTGTACTGTCGCAATCACTACTGGGAAAAGTTTGGAGAGCTCTGTCATGGTTGCTCTCTGCTCATGACTGGACCTGCGATGGTAAGTCTGCTGCTTTCATTCTTTTACTCCATTGTATGGAGGGTCTTTTGTTTTTCTTTTTTTAAGCTGTCGCTCAAAGACACTGGAATCTGAGCCAACACCTAATCAGCCCAGACTCCACTAATTTTACATCTCCAAGCACTCTATGGCCTGTAAAAACATTTAGATAACATTGTTAGTTGCTTTTGGCTGAGACAGCACATGTAAGCTCGGGTGTGGTATGTGAAATAGATGCACATCTCAGGCAGTCAGGATGCAATTAAAGGTGCGATCAGGTTGCATGTTTTTTTTTTGGGAGGGGGTTGTGTCTTGTAAATCCAATAGAAGTTTTTACACAACATTGGCTGGGCTTCTTTTAATGCTTACATGACACGCTGACCTGGCCTGGCACTCAGCCCTCTTGTGTTAAAGACTTGAACATAACAGAGTTATCCATACTCTGGTGTAGAATGAGAATTACAACCCGCCAGATCGGTTTTTTTGCTCTTTGCGCGTCTGGTACGTTTTGTTTTTTCTTTTGGAGACTCTCAACACTGACTGTTTGACCACTGCTGTTTGCATGTGATTGCCTGGCTTTCAGCGTCTGTCTTGCCATGATCTTATAACACCAGTTGCCAACCTTTTCCCTGCCTACTTAAATAATGCCAGAAAGCCCACAGACCATGTTAGTACGCTCTGTTCCTGTTTCTGCTTACTGCTCCAGATTAACGTGCGTTAAAAGGCAGGGGGCAGTGTTTTTTTGTGGCAGTTATTACATTTACAGATGAGTGATACTTCACATGGGCTGCTGCTGGACTTTGCAGAATGCGGTCTAGACTTTACTTGTGAATTACTTTCCCCCCCTTGAGGCCCCATTATGTTCCCTCTCAGTGCAGAACTTCTCCACAGTTCTCTGTTAATGCATGCCACACTCTGCCACTCACATTATGATCCGTACTGATGGTATAAAGAACAAATGCGCCTGCTTTTTGGGGTTTGTTTCTCCACAAAGAGAAAATGTAATTGATCAACTTGCCTTTATATTTTTTATTAAAGTAAAGAAACTGACATCCATTAAATTTAACCTAAATGTCAGGCAGCATCGATTTTTTTTTTAATATCTACAAATCAAAAACCTAAAACTGAGGTGGCCACAAATGGGGTCACTTCTCTAGCATGGAGCCAGGCTCAAGTTTTTCTTTTTGCCACCAAGCAACACACATAATGGAGTCCTCTATTTGGTTCTGGCATTCTGCTTCATCAGCCAGCAAAGCCAAGTGTTTTTGGCAGGGCATAGCTGGCACCGGAGCCTCTCAGCCAGAAAGAAAATCATTGTGGTCCATCAGCGGAGGAGGGTCATGCAGCGCTGCTGCTTGTTAAGTATTCAAGTCCAGAACACTATTGTTTCTGTCCTGGTCCAGCTGATTGTTAGTTCATTGATTCTTTGGAGATGTTTTTGGAATTCAGAGCACCGTGTTTATGATCAGTTTATGCAATCCCGCTTTTGTTTTCCACTGCCATATTTTTCTGCCCACAGCGGGGTCACCGTTAATTGTCCCTCACTTTGATCTGGCTTTGCCAAGTTTTTACTGCTCCACACTGCTGTCTGAGCCTCAGGCAGGTTTGTGGCTGCTCTTAGTCACTGGTGGATTTTCTGTTCCTGGCTTAAAGGCAGGGAGGTACTGACAGACTCCTGATATGTCACAATGATTTGGCTGACATCACTTTAATCTCTCTGCAGCAGCAGGGAATCCTTTCACAGCACGAAGTTTCTGACTCAGAGCTGTGGCAATAATGTGGGAAAAATACTGAGCAACTCCCCATGTGCTTATTGCAAATAGCTGAGATAACTAATCCATAGTTTTAGGACTTTTGTTTGCATCAAAGACAAACAAATATCAAAGCTTTTGATTTATTTTTTCTATTCCAAAACGGTGAGAAAATCAGAGTTGCTGCTCTTCTGCTGGTGCTCCCTTTAAAGGTCACCATGGCAGATTATCTTCCTCTGTCACACCAACCCTCTGCATGGCCACCTTCATTACATCCATAGTTAAACCAAGCCCTGGCAGGGTCCGATATGTTTGATCTGGCAAACATTTTATGCCGTATACCATTCCTGACGCAACTCTCTCCATTTATCCGGGCTTGGGGCCAGCACTAGGAGTACCCCCACCGCTACCAAGCTCTGCTCACAGCTTGAAAGCATTAATATTGAAATCTAAAATCCCGTCCATTCTAGCACTGTTTTGAAAAATCTGTCCACACAAAGAGGCCACATCAGGAGCATGTCGAAACAAGAGATGATGATATAACCCTAAATTTCTAGAAATGTTCTCCAATCAGAAGTGACAAATAAGAACGCGGGACACAGGCTGATGGCAGAAAAAAGGAGTTAAAGGTGCACGGTTCTGAGGTTCCTTTTATTGTCCACTTGTAAACACAGAAAATCAGTTTCTCTAAATCTTTATCCTGGAAGATTTTTTTTAAATTCTCCTTTTTCAGTGACTTAGTCCATTCACAACGACCGTTTTAAGGCCAAAATGCATAAAACAAAATACCCATCCACATGTGGACGGGGCCTGAAACACATGGCTGTATTGGGCAGGTTTTGATAATTGGCGGTCTGGTCTAACAATACCAGGTGAATGTAATCTTTAAACCCTCTCAAGTCCCACTGATTCCCCCCCCCCCCCCCATTAACTTTCAATCGCTTTCACTTTATCCTCCTCGCCGCCTCCTCCTGTTTTTTCTTGTTGGGTACAGTTTCAGCACTTACTCCCATTGTTCCCAGGTCCACTATTTCAACTAGCGGGAAAACAAGAGCGCCATCCTCTTCCTGTTTTGGTTTCACAATCAAGCCTTCATTTTTGTACCTGGTTGTAGACAAAACTGTCCAATGTGTGCAAGATTGCTAGGCAAACACTTTAAGCCCAGGCATTTTTGTGCAATCGACTTGTATTTCATCACAAGTTAAAACCAAAACTTTGTCTATTGCCTATTTAATTACATAAATAGTCCTGAAATCAACATTTTACTTGTTTGCAAAGGGTAGACATGATCTCATCTTGCATGAAAGGGATGAAAACGGTGTGATGAAACTGAAGTCCTGCATGCATGTCAGAAAGGGAAATCGATGACTGATACTCAGGCAGTGTCGGTGAGAAGCAGCTGAAAGTTTCAGACCATTGAAAGGGAGAAAGCCAGTAAGACGAGTGTGTCAGATCCCCAGAGGGTGATGTCATAGCAGATTCCAGACAGGCTGAGAGTGAAGCAGGTGTTACGGCTATGTCACCGCTCACGGTGGGAGGGAGGAGGGCAGAAAACAACACGCAGCTCACAGCTCACCACCAAAGCACAACAGAACAAGACAGCAGGCTCGTCGCGTTACTTCTGAATGGAGAACTAGCCCGTTTATTTCTGCTTCCAGGTGGCTGGAGAACATAAGTACCATCCTGAGTGTTTTGTTTGCTTGAGCTGCAAGGTGGTCATTGAAGACCGGGACACCTACGCTTTAGTCGAGAGGTCAAAACTGTATTGGTAAGTCACCTGCACTGGATTTCTTTAAAGCTGTTTGTTGAGAACTGCTTAGAGCAGCAATTGTAGGGCCTTAACATACGTGTCTTGGTATGTAGGCTGATTTTCATAGTCTATAAGTAAAGGTTGTAAACTCATTTATACACCACTCCGACAGCCGTCCCATGAAAAATTAGCCAAGTGCTTCCAGCTAACGCCACCAGAGTAAACTGTTTTTATTTTTTTCATGCAGTGTCTTTAGAGTATTTAGTGAAGCCAGATATATTTTTACCTTCATGTTTAGAGTATTTTAAGTTTTTTAATTAACAATCATTTTCCCAGCATTCCTAAGCACTCAGATACATAGATATAGATAATGGGTATTTTATTGTTTACACATGGGTAATTAGTGTACATAAAATAATATGTACACTATAAATCTAAGAAAAACCACAGCATAACTTCACTCATGCCTGATGCGGTTTCATCAGTGTGCCATATCTAAACTTCTATTTAACAGCCATAAGCTACACTCACGAGTGTTAAAACTTGACTATATTGGAAAATTGCTTTGATCCAGGAGTAGTCACAGCTTGGAGTCATATACTGTACCTTTTTTTTTGGTCAGCTGCCTGTCCCACATGATGATATAAGACTTAAAAATTTACCCAGAATGCAGTGTTTGAATTTTTATATCCAGTGAGTTATCGCAAAAATGGATAAAGCAGCCGATACACCAAAGCTTGTTTCTGTAACTCTATGGCACTGATATTAAATTGGTGCAATATTGATAGTAAAGCAAAAAGCTGTTGAGCAAAGATTAGATTTTACTTTAGGTTGCAACACTTGGTTGGTCTAAACGAAACTTGATCTTATGTGTTTTTCAACCCTGGACATTTCATGTGGTTCTTCTGCTGCGATTCAGTTTTATAGTCCTTTAATTAAAAATCCTTGTCCCCTCTTTTTCTAGAACGTCTTACATTTAATTGTACTGGCCAATGCCAGGAATGTCTTAAAAAGTTAATGTTCACCCTCAAGTATGTTTGCTCACGATTAGTTGGTCACTTCTGCATGACTTCCTGTTACTCTGTGCCCTCTGAACCAAACTTTAATAAAATGTGCTTCTGCATTCTCCTGGTGTGAACAGCGGAAAGTGCTACAAGCAGGAGGTTCTCACACCCATGTTGGAAAAACGCTCGTACGACTCGGTCCTGGACTCCCTGCCCCACACGGTGACCCTCATCTCGATGCCTTCTGCAGCCAATGGGAAGAGAGGCCTCTCTGTGTCAGTGCTGAGGGATGTCAATGGCTCAGCGAGTGTTCAGGTCAAAGAGTAAGTGGGACCTCGTGATGTCTGACTCCATGCCTGTCCTCGAGGCTCTGTGGGAACAGCATGAGTAATGCTTTACGTAACGTTGATTATAGGTTGACTAAATAGCAGGTGTGTGTAAATAAGCCACTGAAAAAAAAAGTACTTATTGACAGATTAATAATATATGGGAGTTTCTCGAGTCCTGGTGTCCTGGTGGGCAGACAGGACCGGCTGTTTTTAAACCAGCACATTTATTTCATAGTCCTCACTTACTCATGCTGCTGCTGTTTTTCAGGGTCAGAGGAATGCTTATTAGTCCAGAGGTTCGAAATGCCATCCATGTTGGAGACAGGATTCTGGAGATCAATGGCCTTCCTGTGGCGACATTGATGGAGCAGGAGGTGGGCTTACATATTATCTCTGATACTTATGGAGTCATAAGTGAAGTCATTCAGCCAAAGCCGATTAGTTTCATCGTTAATGCAATTCCTTGAGTGCACTTTCGCATAGCAATGTTGTTATACAATCGCTGCACATTTGATTTTTGACATTCTTCCCATTCCTCGATCGTTTTACATAAGCTGGGAGACAAAGGTGTGTAATGACTGCACTTATAGGCTCATTCCCACGATCTCAGCGTTTTTGTGTTCGACTGGTTGGTTCCTTTTTAATATTTTTGTTATGTTAAAGATAACGAAAATATCAGAACAGAATTTCACCTGAAAAATAAAATAATGCATTAATGAAAAGAAATGCGCAATAAAAGGAAACTCATGTTGGGCAACAACATGAAGTAAGTGACATCATCATGAGCTTATGAATAGTTTGCTGCTGTTGAATGAAGACTAACTCACAGAACTTGATTTAGCTTCTTACTTTACTCGTACCATTAGCTGGTCATCTTTACCTGTCAGACTCTGCTGTGTCAAAGGGTGAACAGAGACACTATTATAACATTGCATGAACTGGGCTTTTAGTTTCCTTCTTCCTCGAACAAAGCACATGGTGCTCAACACTGGGATGGTTGTTCCCTTTAAACGTAAGCATATCTAGACACTCTGATCACAGTAACTTGGTCACTGCTGTCAGCATGCATGTCACATGTCCTGCAATTTATGTGGTGGGAGTGTTACCACCTACAGCGCTGGACTTGCGTCACACAGGCTGAGCCAGTACAAAAACTATGACTGCACCTCAGATTTCACCATCAGTTGTCATTTGGATAAGCAAATACCAGACTTAAAGAATTGACGTTGAACCAGGGCTCTTTGACCGATGCTTTTAAGCATCAGTTTTGAATATAGTTATAAATTATACTGGTATTTATTTATTTTTGCAGTGTTGTTTAGGAAGTTTTATTACATTGCCATCAAATCATCCTAAGGGTGAAGGATGATAGTTTACAGGAAGTAATTGTGGGATTTGTTGTTAAAAAGCCTGAAAATAGTGTAATTGTGGAAAATCCATTAACCCTAGTTAATAAATATATATATGTATAATCTTTTTTTTCTAACCAGGTGGATGATCTTATTCACCGTACCAGTCACACGCTACACCTTCTAATAGAGTATGACCCAGTCAGGCATCGTTTGGACCGGCTAAGGCTGGAATCACCAGGGAACCGGCTAGGAGTCCCAGCCACCTCCCGCATGCGCATGTCCTCACCATCTGACACGGTGCTGGAGAGGACAGATGTGGTTGACGATGGCACACTGAAAAGGAGGTCTTTAAGGTATGTTACAACAACCAAAAAGCATGCAACTTCCATATTTTGGACTCTGTAATGAAGAAGAGATCAGGGATGCGAGTTATCATTAATGAGCTATGTTGTGTTTCAGGCGCAGTAACAGTATATGCAAGTCACCGGGACCAACTTCTCCTAAAGACCATCCATTTATTACACGAGACATCGGGCGCTCGGAGTCCTTGAGATCCTCCGCTAGCTGCTCTCACCGCATTTTTCGGCCATGTGACCTCCTACACGGAGAGGTCTTAGGAAAAGGATTTTTTGGACAGGCGATCAAGGTGGGTCCTTTACTCTTTTACTCCTGCCATCGAGCAAGTTTTGTGAACTTCATGTAATTCATGTGTTCCTTCTGTCGCAGGTGACTCATAAAGCCACAGGCGAGGTGATGGTGATGAAGGAGCTGATCCGGTGTGATGAGGAGACCCAGAAAACGTTCCTTAAAGAGGTTGGTAATCTGCAGCAGGAGCCTCTGATTAGTCACTGAGAAAGCAGAGTCCACTGTCTCTGTATGGAGCTGTTTATTAATACACACCACTAAAGGCACGGCACATGACCCAGTAGTTAACTCTTTGTATTTGTTGTTGTTGCCAGTGTCTTGTGGAAACGCATTAGCTTGACTTGTATTTTATTCAGTGCTTTTTATCCCACAGACTCTGGTGTAAATCAATTTGGGATCATCTGCTTATAATAATCTGGAGCTTTTTTCTTTTTTTTTTTCTGTCACACGTTTAATCTTCAGGTCAAAGTAATGCGAAGCCTTGACCATCCCCACGTTCTGAAGTTTATCGGCGTGCTATACAAAGACAAAAGGCTCAATTTGATTACTGAGTTTATTGAGGGCGGCACGCTGAAGGATTTCATCAGAGACATGGTGAGTCTAAAAAGCTGAAACACTCCTCACCCATAGTGAAGCAGAAAAACAGTGCCAGGAGTTATGTAGGGAGGGGAGGGAGGGTGGTGACCTGGAGTAAACTCTGCACTGATACAGGGCTCTGGACTCTATAATTGGCTGGGTTGCGTATCAACTGACCGGCACGTGGAGTGAGAAAAGTTATAGAAAGTGTTCTCAGGTGAAACTTGGAGAAGTCGCGCTCCGCTCCCCCCCCCCCCCCCCCCCCCCCCCCCCCACTGCCAATGCCTATTCAGCACACGCCCCACTGAGGAGAGTGAGGGTGCTTTGTCCCTAATGAGGCTTAAAGCATGTGGGGGAGGACTATTTTAGATTTAGTTTATTTCATAAAGGTCTAATTTCATTTAACATAGCTGTCTCCTACTTGGTGTAAAATCATTATATTTAACGCTGTTATGGTCTCTCAGAGAGCTTCTGTTTGTCTCATTGCTTTTTCTTTTTCCTGACTAACAGGACCCGTTTCCATGGGAGCAGAGGGTGAGCTTTGCAAAGGGTATCGCTTCTGGCATGGTGAGTTGGCCTCCTGCAAAGAGCTTACTAGCTGCTACTGTCACCTGACTGTATGTGTTCAAACAACCACATCTATTAGATATTAAGTGCCACAAATGAGCCGGAAAATGAAACTAATGAATTCAAAGAAAAAATGAAGTTGAAAAACTATAACCATTAAGCTACTGTGTAACAAAATGCTTAACATAGCTGTAGATCAACCGCATGCTGTGACAAAGTGCAACCCTTTTATTCATCTTGTAAAGATCTGATGAAATCCGCGTTTAGAAGATTTAAGCAAATGAATAATTTATTTTTGGATTTACTTTGGATTCTCTGTGCTTACTTGACATGACTTTCCCCCTTTTGTTTTTAGGCCTACCTCCACTCAATGAGCATCATCCACAGAGACCTAAATACTCACAACTGTCTGGTTAAACTGGTAGGTGGCATTTCATCTTCTTGGCATTATAAACCCTGTTCTCTCCTATCCTGGGTAACTAGAGAAGCCTCGCTTGTAATCATTCAACAGGACAACACTGTAGTCGTTGCTGATTTCGGACTGTCCCGACTCGTAGTAGAAGAGAAAGTTAAACCTCCACCTGAAAAACCTACCAATAAGAAGCGTTATAGACGGATTGATCGAAAGAAGCGGTACACCGTTGTGGGGAATCCTTACTGGATGGCTCCAGAGATGCTAAATGGTGAGTGGACATTAAAAAGGGGGAAAAAACAGGAATGAGAGCTTAATTTGTACCCATTTTGTAATTACATTTATTTATCTGTTATTTCAGGTAAACGTTACGATGAGAAGGTGGACATTTTCTCCTTTGGAATTGTTCTCTGCGAGGTAAGACGCTGATTTTTACTCAGTTTACTCAAAATAATGGCTTAACGAGCACATTTTGGGGTTAGATGACAGACCTTGCATGCAATTAAGCCTTTCAAAGTAAGCACTGATGCATTTATGTGTGAAAGCATTGTATGCACATCACTATCTGTTTAATTGACTGCCTACTGTTTATCCTCCTTACTGTGATTCAGATCATTGGACAAGTCTACGCGGACCCTGAGTGCCTCCCCAGGACTTTGGACTTTGGCCTAAATGTTGGCAAGTTTGTGGAGAAGTTTCTCCCTGAAGACTGCACACCAGCCTTCTTTCCTTTGGCTGTAGCCTGCTGTGACCTCACACCAGACAACCGGTGAGCCACAGCTTTTGTTTTAATGTATTACAGATTTCATTTAACTTGTTATGAAAAGTTAATGTTCTGCAGAGTTGCTGACCGGTAAGGTAAAGTTCTTAATAACCTGAAAGAGTCAAGAGATGTGGCCATATGAGAATTGTATCTGCCTTCACTCGAGACGGTATGCGGCCTTTTAATGAAACTGGTTGTAGGAGGAGGAGTGAAACAAAAACCCTTTCAGATGCCATCTCAACCTGCTCGCTGAGAGACACGCCTCTGCTACCAGATTGCTTCCTCATGTTTTCTCTCAACCTTGTCAGTCTGGTTTTAGCCTCAAACCCCTCTCTGTGCCCTCGTTGACCATTCCTTTTTCTCCCTTTTTTTATTCCTCAGTCCACCTTTTCAGAAGCTTGAGGACTGGTTTGCAGCTCTGTCCCTCAATCAGGAGCTGGGAATCCCCCTGCCAGCCGAACTGGATGAACTGCATCAGAGCCTGAGTCGACTTTATTGGCCTAAAGACGGCTCTCCAAACCAGAGCTCCGATCAGTCGTTAACCCCAGTTGCAGCCTCTCCAGATTGCTCGAGCACGACAGACAATGGCACCTAGGACTTCTGCCTGTTCTGTCTGTATTTACTTTAGTGACACCTCTGACCTGCTGCACTGTGGATGTGTAAAAAGAGGAAAGTTGTATTGAACCCGAGCCGTATTAAAACTGGATAACCTGAGGTAGCTGGATCAATCTGTGTTTTTGGGACTTTAACCCTGTGAATACCAGTGAACTGCAAAGATAGTGCAAAAACATTTCAGAATTACAAGTGTTTACTAATTCCTCCTGTGCCACTCATTACAAAGAAGATTGTTCACTCTGTATAAAGACAAAAGAAAAACGTCCTCCTTGGCAGAGGGAAAGACTCTTTCTTTCTAAGGCGGAGGACTTTATGCTCCCACGTGACAACAGTTTTATTTTCTGTCGGGTTTCTTTTGGCTCTGGAGTTGTTGTTGCTGTGTGTGGAATGCACAGATCGGTCCTTGCCCAACAGAGGAGTCACTTCACTTCAGCGGCAAAGAAAACAAAGATCCTTGACAGTCTAGCTCATTGGCATGTTCAAATAAACAGGGCAGGACACACAAAAAAAAATAGGTGTGACCTTGGGCAGCAAAGAAAGCAAAACACACCGTTGCTGCTGAGAATTCACACATGATGGCAAAGAAATGTTCAGATTATGTTTATTCCAAGCATCACTCATCTCATTTTTGATCATGGATCTGTGTACTTTCTAGCTTAATTATTTTAATTATTTTACCAAAATGTGGAACGAACACCGTGCAGATGTTTTATTTCTGTCGGGGGGGAAAAAAACGGGACAAAAGCTCTTTTGCAGTTTAGGACTGTTAATAATGATTGTCGGACATAATCATGCAAGAGCTGACTGTTTGGAAAAAGAAAAGAACTGCCTTTGTACAGGACTGGATATTTTCTCCACTGTATATAAGTATGTACATATTGTAGCACTAATTTGACGTCTTGTTTTTTTTCTTCTTTTTTTAATGGGACTTCTAGATTTGTATATTTTAGACATTTCGTCAGCGAATGACATTTTGGCCTTTTTTGCTATCATCATTCAGGGTACTGACAACCAGCTGTAACCACTATTATTTATATTAATGTAGTGTTTCATAAATAAACCTTCTGAAAGTTGCATTTTTAATTGTCATTATTCAGGTGCGTGGCATCAAACGCACTGAAGAGCGACGACACGGGGCGCCTAAGTTTGTGAATGCAACAACTCGAGAATGAGGCGATGTATGATTTTCAAATTCATGCATAGGTGCAGCTGTGACCTCAAAGGCAAGGTCAGAGGTTAAGTTATCTAAAAATCTTGTGAATGCAGTGACTCAAGATGGCAGTCTCCTGGGATTTTCATTTACCATACCTGAATCTACTTAGGGCTGAGGGATACTGGTGGCCATCAGCATTTTATTTTATTTATTTTTTGTCTCAGAAATGTAGTTTGATAAGCTCATTATTGTCAACTTAGGTCTTTAGTTTTAAGATCTTCCACTGGTACTCCTACTCATGGCTGTTGCGTGATGATCTACAGGGAGTGCAGAATTATTAGGCAAATGAGTATTTTGTCCACATCATCCTCTTCATGCATGTTGTCTTACTCCAAGCTGTATAGGCTCGAAAGCCTACTACCAATTAAGTATATTAGGTGATGTGCAACTCTGTAATGAGAAGGGGTGTGGTCTAATGACATCAACACCGTATATCAGGTGTGCATAATTATTAGGCAACGTCCTTGCCTTTGGCAAAATGGGTCAAAAGAAGGACTTGACAGGCTCAGAAAAGTCAAAAATAGTGAGATATCTTGCAGAGGGATGCAGCAGTCTCAAAATTGCAAAGCTTCTGAAGCGTGATCATCGAACAATCAAGCGTTTCATTCAAAATAGTCAACAGGGTCGCAGTGCACGTGTTGTCCCTTTTCATTTGTACCAGAGCAGGTGGAATGGATCCACAAAAGTTTAAGTTTTCTGATGTTTAACTGATTTTGTCCTATAAACAGTCAGCTAAACCTAAGCCTCAGTGTTGTGTTTAAGAACTGCCAGCAGGGGGAGCCAGTGCATAAAAACGTCCTTCCTTTGAACAAATCAGCTCTATTGTATTGTTTTCTTTATTGCAATAAATGTAAGAAAGAACATAGTGAGTCCAACACACCTTATAAGTTGTACTTTTAGCTTTTTTTTTTTTATTTCAGTCTCGGCAGTGAAAATCTGCATTCATAAAAATACAAGTTCTAAATCCAAACGCTGAACAAAAGTATTTTAAACACACTGCTACTATAAACAATGATCGCAGCCAGCGCACAGACACTTAAAATAACGGAGCAGCAGTAACTAAACATTACCAGTGATACGGATCCAGCAATAATCACAAAACAAGATGCTCTGGAGTGATTGGATCATAACAAACAACATAGTAACGCAGTGAAAACTACCATTGCAAAATCTTGATGATGTCTAACGTTTTTAATTATTCTCAAGCAGTCATTTTAGTCCTGTTTTTTTAAGACACAATAAAAGCCTCAGAAGGGGAAACGTACAACAGGCAACCATACACATGCAATCATGTTCTCGAGTGTTTTTATGTGAACACCTAAACTTTGGACTGTTTCTACTATCTACTCCATTCCTGTGTCAACTCTAAAGCATCGCAGCGCACACCTCAAAAGTGTCAATCTAATCTAGACCTCTTCAGCTACACTGCCCTGCACTGCAAAGACAGATTTTTATGTTTTGTTTTGTTTTCTAAACGCGTCTGGTCTGTGTTGCGGCAGTGCTATTTCGTCTAACTACTGTCTCTCGTTCATCCTGAGGAGACTCTGGAAAATTTCCTGTCACTCCTTAACCTGTGAAAAAAAAATAGCAAGTCTTCTTTTTCACGTCTTCCCGGGACCACCATCGATGTTTTCAAATCAAATTTACCCGTCGGCTGAACACGAAAAACAAATCTCCAGGAACATTATAAAGGAAATACATTCAGAAGTATCATGCTAAGGCAGTTTTTTGAGTTATAGGCCTTCCCTTGTCTTTAGTGGGCCTGTCTTACCTCACACTCCCTCATCCTGTCTCAAGAGGGAGACTATTTTTGGACCACATCTGTATCACAAGTGTGCACGCAAGAAAAAGCGGTCTTTGTGCGCACAGGTTTCTTGTCTGTGCCTCCCCGCCAGCACAGCCAGCAGGTCACTACAAATCAAAATAAACCAGATATCCATCACATAATCAAACCTCCCTTGAAAAGCAAAAGGTTATGAACATTTTCCCCGTTCCAAACAACACCTCTTTACACACTGGTGTCATTACGTATTATTATAAACACTGACTTCATATTCGTATTGTTATTTAAGAGAATAGCCCTTATTCTCTTGGCTATCAAAAGTATCAGATATGAACATTAAAGACCTCCAGACGTGCTCATTAACAACAGATCCACTGTAATGGGTTTCTAGTTGTTAAGGCTGTGTCCACTGTGTGTGAACTTATCTTGTTTGTGCCTCACGTGTTAAGAACAAATACAGAAAGGACAAAGCTTCATTCAGTTCAAGTCTCCGGAGACAACACTGCCCCCTGCTCCTTTAAAATAGACATTACTCAGGGAGGTGGAAAGGAGAAACAGGGAGATGGGAGTGCTTTGGTCCATAAAAGAAAAGAAAAATCATCAGGAACTAGATGCCCGCTCATGCTCCAGGGGTACCGGCTTGCTGGGCCATGAGAGGGTCTCCGCCATCCGCGTCGTCCTGCACGGGAGTGGTCTCATGCTCTGCTGTGATAACAATGGTGTTTTCATCTACAAGCTCACAGGTGGGATTGGAGAAAGCCGACAGGGGCAGGGTGATCCTCTGCATCTCACGCTCATAGACCCGCTGCTCATGCTGCTTCTTCAGGTCCCGACCCCTAAAGGCAAACACAAAACATAGATCGGTTATGATATCTCTTTATATATAGTTAACCCTCAAAAGATGAATCTGCAATAACTGATTTTTCTAAATGGATTTTTGTTAATTAACAGTAGCATTTGTTCATTCTCCCTTTTAACTCTTAGCTATCATGCAAACAACCAATCACAGTCAAGTCTTGTTTTGTTTTCAGCATCATGAAAATATCTATCATTCGCATGCACTCAGAAGCCTTGTCGCTGATCCTACACACTGTATTTCTGGGCGTCACCCGAGGCAGCATATTCACGATAAGGGTCTTCAGAGAGCATACTGTACGTAGATAACACAGCCTGTTACACCAAGCGCTGCATTGTCAGCAGTGGGACAGATGGCCAGAGGAACCCAGAACTCACAAGCTGGCAGGGAGTTTATCTACTCCAAGGCAATGCAGCGACGGGAAGCAGCACGAGGTGACCTTCTGCTGATCTGAAGCCAAAACAGGCCAATATACGCCTATCTGCCTGCTCCTGTGCTGTCTTTGCTCTGCCTTGAAACACTTTATATCACCACAAAGTCTTTAGACTTCTCACAAATTTCCATTTCTTTTCAGGACCAGAGGGTTAGCGATACACGAGATGTAAAAAAAAGATTACTTGTACTTAATGCTACAAAATGAATCAGTGCACTCCTGGAGGTAATCCAAATGGATGGTGTTTGGGGTAGAAGGGAAGCCTCGAGGGGATTGGTTTCCTTGTCAATAAGCTATCTATTCCCACTGCAGGCTGTTTCCACTGGGATATAGTGTGCAATCTTTGCCTGGAGAAGTCTGGGGTGAAATCTTTCCTCAGCTCTTCTTTTAGGTGGCATAAGATAATGCAGAGTCAGTCAAAGACAGCGAATTGCAAAGAATGGAAGCATGTCTCCCACTCATCAAACTCATTACTGGTGGTGATGCTGCCAGTGTATGCTGAGGCCACTTATAAACCCTTTGACATAATATGCTTCTCCTCCTTATTAGTAATCACTTCCTAATAATAGAAAACGAGGACGGGGCAGCGCTAATCAGATAGGACAGCCCAACACAGATCCGGGAGGGCATTTTGTGTTTGCCAAAGGGAACCCGAGTTCCCTCTTTCGTAACATCGGGGCTAACGTTTTGCACGTTACATAACTGTACGCTTCCTGTCCCATTCAGCCCCTCCTGCTTAAAATAAACTGCAGGCATTTCATTTCATGCCACGTTTGCCCTCATGTTCTGTTGTGGTTTTTGTGAGAAAGCTCATAAAACTGCTGCCTTGCTTCTGAGAAGAACAACAGAGACCATCGGTAGGGAATCTGTTTAATAGTCGATGGCCTAAACTTAAGAGTACGCCGATGACACGTGATGTCGTGTGAATGAATCATTCCGGTATTCCTCCTCCACCTTTCAAAGCTATCAAAAACACTACAAGCCGGTTTAAACTGGACGATGCAACTCTGAAGGATCGCATTTTGGCTTTATCTCACATCTAAGTAGCTCACCATCCATGAACAGACAATCCTGAACATCCTCATGCACACAAATCCCTCTGATACTGAACCAGCTGGCTTGCTGTGAGTAAGATGCTCACCTCTTATAGAAGTAGCCCAATGTGATGCCCACTCCAAGGACGATTATAATCCCCATCATGATGATAGCAAGGACATATCCTGAAAAACAAAAGGAGAAGAGGAAAATGGTTAAAACAGAAGATACAGATATATAAGAAAGACTTTCAGCTCCTTTAAAAACTAAACTGTGTAATTTATAATTAAAACGTATTCAAGCTGCAGGTTTGTGCACAATGCCAGCATCATACATGTTTTTAAAGTACAAAAAAGCACAGCATACCAATAGCGCCAAGGTCCTTCTTCTTTGCTGGTCCTGTACGAACTCGCTGGCTGATCCCCATCACTGGCTGCAGAGCTGGAACATCTCCCCGCGAAGCTTTGGCTGGCTGAGCGCTCTCTGTGGAGGGAGTGGTTGCTTTTGTACTGAGGGATTCAGTCTTTGCTGGTATGGAAGAGTATTGTTCTAAACATACAGCAAAACAACCTTTTAGTGGTCTTTCCCCAAGTCATGTTTTGCCATATAACAGAAGTAATAGGTTGTTTTTTTTGGCCATAAAAAAACTTTTTAGTATACTGAGGATGCTTGCTAATCTGTGAAGGCACTATTAATGCTAAACATTGCACAGTGACGTGTAATGTAAAAGTAGTAACAGTCGTTTTGGAGAAACATATGCTGCCATTCCAGAATGTGAAGTCATTGCATGTTTGAAAAGGCAATTCCAATGAACATCCTGCAAAAACTACAGCAGAATGTCTGCGTAGTAAAACACTCTGGGTCTGAACCTGGAGTTTTTCCATTTCCTACCTTTTATCTCTACTTTTACATGAAGTAGTTCACTTTGGCAACCCTAGCCCAAGAATATGTATTTATGCTTTTAAAACCTAATATATAGTTTTATTCTTTAGTGTGTGGCGGTACTTCAATTTGACCAGAAGTGGACCATGTGGTGTCCAATTACTGCTGGTCCAACAACATTACCGCTGACGCAAAAACAGCGGTAATGTTGTGGCATGACGAAAGCTCTGAGATTTCTCTCAACAAACTGTTGGGATGTAAATCAATAGGGGACTGACGAGCACGTGCCTTTTGGGTTGTTTTTTTCCAATGTACCAGACACAAACAAGCCCAGCACAGCCAACTGCCACTCCAACAGATGACAACGTCTGCTCTTTAAATCTTTTGTTCCCCGTTTCCTCCACAGAACTTGTTTATCAACTCTGCCCCAGTTAAAGGGCAGGAAGTCATAAACTGATTCAGCCAATTAGCTGCTGTCTCCGTGGGAAAAACCTCTCCTCTGTGCCAATAAGCTCGGTGCTGGGCGTGGTCAACGGCTTTCCCCAAACAGAAGTTTGAGACGCGTGCGCTGGTGCTTTGTTATTGTATGACTTTTGTTGGCTCCCCAGAAGAGACGGAGACAAAGGTCACGCGAGATTCCTCAGAGTAACTTAACAGCGCCCAGCTGACCTACTACACTCTTAAAAGCAAGTCATCACTGATCCATCTGCAATGAGACTGGAACAAGTTTTAGACATGTGCTAGATGGAAACTTTGTTTTTTAAGTGATAAGAGTTTCCAACTTGGCTGCACACTTTTTGCATTGACTAATAAGTTTTACCTCAAGCCGAGAAGCTAGAAAACATCATTATTAGCAAAAAAAACAAAAAAAACAAAAACATTTCTACTGCAAGGCCAGACAGTGCAGCTTATTTTTGGCCATGTTTCTACAAATGTCGAATTTGTTGTGCAAATGGCAGTTGTACTGTGCATACAACTCGTATAGTATTAATAATTACCGCTGTGTATAGGGTTTACCAACCTTTGCATGTCTCAAGTGCACAGGATTCTCTCTGAATTGCTCCATCTGGGCCAGCAATGTAGCACCAAGGCCTCTCAGAGGCGTCTGGGTTTCGGCAGTAATTGTGATCTCCAACACCTACGGGAGGAATGATAAAAAAAATAGCATGTGTCTGATACCATGCCTTGTAGAAATAAAGGCCAATCTCTACATGTCTGTCCCCACTGTGTGGATTCATTAATCATTAACACTACTTCATCACAGTACAATGAACGGCCTGGTATGAGCACAAACAAAGGAAAAGAGCAACTGGTGCATAAAATAGGCCACTTAACACCATCAACAGGCACAGATGCTGAAAATTCACATCTTTTATTGTATTTCACAGCCTTTCCTCTGATTTTGCCATGTCAGCACCTCAGCCAAGATGTTCCATGCTGTTTGTTATCCAGCACGGAAACTGTTGTGCCCAATAACTGTGGGCATTTCAAATCTGACTTCATTTTAAGGGGGGCATTAGATCTAATATAATTTTGTACCTTTTTCTGAATCTGGATGGATTGTAACATCATAGTCCCTTGTAGTATTGGTCCAGATTAGGCAGCTCAGACCTGAGGAGGAGTTCTGTTGTTCTCCTCTGTAGTCCACACCATGGGATCTCACGCAGTCTGAGCGAAACAGCAAAACAACAAGTGAGCGCAAGACATGAACTTATTTGTGCAAAGAAAACGAAAGGATAGAAAAATAATATAAACATTCACTCGGAGCACAGCTTTTAGAAAAACAAAAAAAGAAAGAGGAATTCAACACACACATACATAAAAATCAGTCTATAAAGCACAAGTTTACCTTTTTGGTCTCCATTTGATGCCCTGCTCTCCACCAGAGCCACGCTCAGGAAAACAACGTGCAAAGAGAAAAACACTTTGCAGAGCTGACGGGCTGATTTCACAGACAGCATTTTCCCTCTACACCAAAAATGTATATATATATATATATTTCAATATATACAAAGTGTTTCCGATGGAGGACGAGCCTGTGCTGGATTCAGACACACTGCCCCTCTTGCTGCAGTCCCAGCCCTTGTTTTTGTCAAGACGAGCTCTCAGCTTACTTCGTAAACAGCCTTCTGCGGTGGAGGCGGTGGTGGTGGAGGAGGAAGAGGTGTCCTTTGCAGTGCAAACCTCAAGGTCCTAAAGCCTCACCAGATTCCTATGCAACGCACACACACACACACACAATGAACATGCACAATGAAGAGCATACCCTGAAAAATAATACGTGCAGCCTTGATAAGAGATTGTTTTGCTTAAGCTGTGAGGAGAACTTATTTCCCCCCCAACTATCAAGCCTCGATCCTGTTCCTTAACCAAGACTATTTTCCACACTTACAGCCTTTTCTCTGGTTTCCTATAAATAGCTGCTCTACTTTTCCATTTCCATGAAAAAAAAAATTAAAACTTTTCCATTTTTAATCCCTCTCCAACTGCAAGGTCTTATCTGGCTCTAACTACTTGGTGCATTTATCCAAACTCCCTCTTCCTGTTTCCCATGCTTCCTCTCCACCCCAGGAGGCTTTCTTTTTTTTTTTCCCCTCCCCCCTTGTTTTGTTCTTTTTTAGGTGGATATTGTCAGAAGTTGACTCTGCTGAACCTAATAAAGCAGGGCTGCCAGTTGTCTCTTCCTGTGCACAGGGAGCTGTATGCTCAAAGCAGAGTGGAGGCCTGTGCCATTGTTGGCTGACTAATAAAGAGGGCAGCCAACCCGTGACTCAGTCAATGTTCACTCTGCCACTTTTCAAATATATGCTTACTCAGTTTTCAGGCAATCACCAGAGCAAACAGTGAACATGTGTGCCGTACGCTCCAGTACACTCTGGCCTCTCTGGATCTAATCATTTTGTCTCATTGAGACTATCTATGTCATAAACACTTGCACTTTTTATCAGCACGACTTTCTCCAGAAATGAGCTGCTGTAAAGAATTCTCCTAAGATATTTCTCTCCATCGTGGTAAGGAATCAAAAAGTCAACATGACCATTCGATTATAGTTTCTCCAACCTGATGAGGAAGACTTCCTTACCTTCAGAAATGTGTCTGAGCCCTATCTGAAATCGACTAAATTATAATAAATATGCCTTGTTGGAGATTAAATGAAAGAAATCTGTGAAAACACATGTTGGCATTGTCTGCATTCATCTTTGTTCTCCTCCACAGAGACCTGCTGCGCTAAATGTTCACGTTAAAAGGCTAAACTTCCTGAAATGTTCCAGCTCATGCATATAAATTAAACAATTAAACTACTAAATCTGAGTGATCTGAAGCTTTAGGCTGTGTAAGGTTGACCATTCACATTGACAATCCAGATGCCTGTGCCTAATATTTGATGATTTAAAGGTTTGGAAAATGATAGTAAGCAGCGCTAATCATATTAATGACTAACATTTTTCCAAAGTATCACCCTTAAAAAAGTTCTTGATTATATAAACTGCATAAGCTTTTTTTTTTTTTAAATCAAGATACAAGAAGCTGTCATTTCAGATTTCATATAAGATTTAAGTCATTATAAAAAGAAAACAAAACTAAGTGTGGGTATTTTCTCACTGCAAACGCAAAGATCAGCTGGGTCCCTGTGGTAGAACAGTGGAAAAACATGACGTCCAAACAGTGCAGTGCACACACGTCAGTATTTATTTACACATCACATAAAAGGGGCTTCGCATACATGGTCTTGTTTCACGTTGCCATAGTTAATCATTTCATTACCAAGGGCACGGGCTTACTGAGAACCCAGAGACTGTCAGTCACAAAGGCCGTCAGAGGCTTTTCTTGAAGCAGATGGTCATTTTCCAGTTTCATGCACACTTTGCCTCCAGGAGGAAATCTCTAACCATCATGACCTTAAACTCACTTCTCATACTTTGTTTTCAAGTTTAAGGGGAATAAAGGAGCGTTCAGTCAAAAAAACACAATTAAAATAGCTTTTCATTAAAAGTACACTTTTATTTTCAGGCATGTGAAAAAGCTTTCAAGAGTTAAAATAACAAGATTATTAAAAAGTAGGAAAGTAAAGTGTGTTTAAAACTAAGGAAGGGAAGCATGGTTTTGTTTTTATCTGCAGCTGCAAGCTGTAGGCACTATTTAAACTCTTAAAGGATTCTAGATAGAATGATTATGTTTGTCCAAATATGGCCCCCACACTTGTGTTCTCCTGCTTCCATTATTTAAAATGAGCCGGTATCAACACGGCCCACACGGTTTCCTTTGAGGCTCATGCTAATCTCACAGTACTCAGGTGTGGATTTTGCCATGGCTCATAGAAGACACATTGCATAAGTTTAATCTACGAGCCATTAATACAAGCTTATAGTCATTACTGTTGCATAACCTAGATGCACACAAGTGCAGCGCTTCATATATGCACAGTGCAAGCACATATAGAGGTAGGTTCAGATACAAATAAACTGATAATGCTGCACTACTAATCATGTCCAATGACAGCATGTACACCCGCTTTGATGTCCCTGTTTATCTAATAACAAGAGCTGCCCATCTCAAACAAAAGCAGTGATGTAAGACTGCTCAAGTGTGCGGTCTATTGCAGGGCAACCGCCGGCTCTCAATCACATTCAAGTCCATAATCATCAGCCCTCATGTGGTTGGAAAGGGAACACTTATCCAGGCAGAAGGCCTCTAATGGAACAATAAAGCATGCACTGTATTCCCCTGGTGGGTAGCAGGCAGATAATTTCTCCAGATGCTGTTGCATTACATCACTGCATCACTCTGAGCCTCACTGCTGTCGATGCTCAGACACAGCAAACTTGTAGCTGGGAAACTGTTTATGGTGATCAAAGGCAGACCTGCTATTCTAGTGACTGTAGCTCTACAAGAAATGAACCAACCCTCAGAAAATGTTATTAAACTTTATTAAAAGGCATTGTATCATTAACATCCCTCTAGAGATTAGGAGGAGCAGCTGTTTTCTTTTTCTTCTCTTTTTTTTTTAAGCATATGTTCAGTTGGCATGAAGAGCCTGGATGGTCTCTTTTCTGTAGAGCAAATATTATAATGTCCAGAAGTGGTAGCAGCTCTTACATAACCTTGTACTGCAGCATCAGGATCTGCAATACTCATTCACGCCTTGGGCCTTATACGAGTATGCCATCATCATCATTCTTCAAGTGTCTGCAGGTAATTTTATCCACAGCCACATCAGCCAAAAAGGCTCTGCTCATTGAGCGCTCTGTCGTAGTGGCAGCTCTCCAGCCACAGCAGCTGTCAAAGCAGAAGGAAAGTGGACACCGTTCTGAGTGAGTAGACTACAAACGTCCTGTAAATGCGTGTTCACGGATAAAGGATCACAAAGGTGTTGTATACAATTAGATGTTTTCAGTAGTCGGAGGAGGAAGGCAGCCCTGGTCAACAGGCCACACAGGGTGCTGTGGAAACGGGGGTCCACAAGGAGAGCCAGCCATAAGGGGGTCAATGATTCAGCTATAGAAAGAATAAATAATTGAATTATAACATTGAAAATTCACAAATATGCAAGAGTATGTATATGGCGTTTGGCATGCTAATGTGGCACCTGGCTGGACTTCTTTGCAGACTGCAAGGCCGTCTACCACCTGTGCAGCATTGTCCTGTGCCCATGAATTCAGGCTCCGTGCCAGAGAAGAGGATTGAGAGTACTTTTCAGCCATCTGTAGCAGGTAAGGCAGTACATGCACGGACATCACAGAGGGCTCTGCAAACACATTGGCCTCATCCTGCTCATACAGACTGGAACACCTGAGAGGGAGCAATAAGCCACACGCAGTTAATATGGTTATATGGTTACGTTTGTACAAATGCATTGATTCAGTGATGAAACGTACCCCTCCACCGAGGCATGTCTCAGCACAGATCTGAGGTCAGACTGAGGCAGGTGACACATCAGCACCTCCAGTGTGCCAGGAGCATCCCAGCACTCCTCTAGCAGCACATCCAAGAGGAATGGCAGAGCTTGATTGACCTGCACAAGGTAGACATTCCTCTGGCTTTGGCCTCTTCTTGCATGGTGGAGCACGGAGGCGAAACAAGCCGCTTTAATCCTCACCTCCTGGCTTTGGTCCTGCAGCAAGTAAAGGCCTGTGTTGATCAACCTAGGAGGGAAGATTCAGTGTTCTGAAGTCTTGCTCATCAGAGTGCATCACCTGACGACATGCTTTGACTTCCTTAATACCTGATCATAATGGGAACCAGAGTGCTGTATTCTTTCATTGTGTGGCTCATGAGTGGCGCTCCAGCCACACACAGAGCTTCAGCGCATGCTATCCTGAGCACTTCAGGGACATCTGGGGCCCAAAGGCATTCCAAAATACCACACCAGCGCTGGATCATGGATATCTTTAGACTGATTGGCAAAAGAAAAGAAGAAAATTAGGGCTGCAGTGAGACGTACTCCAATATGGGACTTAATAAAGAAATAAAGTGGGGCAATAAAATGTGTAAAAACCTGGATTGTGGCCAATGGGACAGCAGCAGGCTAGCAGCAGAGAAAGCCTGGGATAGAAACTCTGGCCCGCCTCTCTGGTCCTCCAGGTCCCTAAGCAGCAAATCCAGACACTCAAGCAGAACTGGCTCTTCCAGTGGGGCCAAGAGTACAACACGCTGGGATGAAGCGGTATCACCTCTGGCCATCACTGCCACCAGGGCTGCAAGGTAGCTCCTGCAGTACTCCACACTGCGGCTCAACAACGCCTCCCTTAAATTTGCCTGGAAGTGGATTTGATTGTAAGACGTTCAGGTTCTTTTTTGTCTTTTAACAGATAATTTCTCTTTATTTTCAGTTTACTGAAAGCAGTGCTTATGCATTGTTACCAAATCAGATGAACAGGTTAAAAAAAACTGCTGGAAAATAAACACCAAACCACAAAAGAATCATCTTTCCCACTGTCTGCAGATATTCAGGATCTTATCGGATCTTTTTTAAAATGGGTGAGTAACACTGGCAGGAAACAATGCAGTTGGTTGATTTAGCGATAACATAACACACAAGTGATATAAAGGGAATATATCCTCAGCACGACTGTGCTAGAGTCGCCCTTTTTCCAAATTATAATAGTGTACGGGCACACCCTTTCTTTTTGCCAGCTGTCAACCTCGGCTGGCATTATATTTAAGATTATCTTTGGCTCAAAGGTTTCCTCTCATTGTATTATAAGAAGGTCGTTACAAAAAAAGCTGCTCGGCTGGTTTTGGGAAAGTCTGCTTTCTCTGTGCTGCCTCAAGTGTAGGGAACAAATCACGTTTTACCTGCAGCACCCTCTGGACCACTTCTTTCAAGCCAGTCTGCCGCAAACTCTGCCCATCCAGGACCCATGCAACCAATGTGAGTCTAAGATCAGGGCTCGCTGAAGAGAAGTTCTCCCAGATTTTGCATGCCCACTGTTGATCTGCACATAGAAAGTGAATGGCTTTTTCATGGAAGGATGACATCCCAACCTGTGGAAACAGGTATAGACAGGCTCAATACAGAGCGGATTAGGCAAAAACAAAGAAAGACTTGTGGTAAAAGCAGCTGCAAATATATTTTCTGAATCAACTAGATACTGAGTGACTGAGATCAAGAGAAGAATCCTTAAAAAAAATTTAATTATATTGATAACAGTCACATTTGTGCTTATTTTATATAAAATGAAGGAGCTACATTTGCACCAGCCACATGTATCAGGCTTTGGAAGACCTTTTATGGGCCCAATAAACGGGTTAGTAATTCACACACCTGAAGACTCTGCTGAGGTGTTTGGAGGTGACGCAGGAGTGTGCTGCTGAGATCTGAAAGGTAGGTCTCACAGCAGAATCTTCTAAGAGCATCGACCACATCGAGATAGACTGCTCTCACCAGGGGGCAGCGTTGAGCTTCAGTCACCATCCACAGTGACGCTATTATCCTGCTCAGCACCTCAAACAGGTTATCTGAAGGGGTGCTGCTAATGGAAACGCAGCAGGATTTCAAAACCCGACATTCTGATGAATGAACAAAGCCCTTTGAAAGCCTGAAAGTGTGAGATGAAAGAATAAAGAGCTCTTTTAAGTCTCACCTGTTGCCGCAGAGAGCTCTTTCTAGAATAGCTTTGATCTGCAGCAGCTGTCCATGGAGCCGGTTGTGAGAGCACTGCTGCTGTGGACTGGGAAGTTGAGATGTCAGGTTGATGAGGATGTTCATGTACTCAGAGGGAGGAGTCATGGCAACCAGAGCCTTTGAGGCCATCATTCTCACACTGTAAATCGGACTGGCAGACAGCTGGAGTAAAGGAGGCAGGAAGTCTGACAAAGTTCTGGAAGAAAGGAGGAAAGCCAGGAGATTCACTTAATTAAATATTGCTCAATACAGAGATTTATTAATGTGCAACTAACATATACCAGAAATGTGTAAATGAAACAAAATGCTGACCTATACAAGGAACATTTTGATGAATATACTTATTTTTATTCTTGTCAAGAATTCCAGCAAAATGAGATTGCTTATTTCTAAATGTTTTATTCTTGCTCTCAGTAGTTATGGTAGATAGCTATAGCTACATATTTACTGTGCAGACATGAGAGTAATATTGATTTTCTTATCTGACTTTAAGCAAAAAACCAAATGTGAAAACTTCCTAAAATGCCTTCCTTAAATCGCTGGTCTTCAGTGACATTGTAAAGTCACTGTAATGTTTCAATCTTACTTCTAATCAAACTGTTTAAGAGAAATGTAAACATTACACACTCTTCTGAGTCTTGAACACCGGGCTGGAGTTGGGCTAGCAGAGTGAGAACAGGGTAGAGCGAGGGTTTGAGATGTAGCTTGGCCTCATTGGGTGGACCCTCGAGGTCTTGTGCCGACCCTCTCAGCTCGCCCAGGAGGAAGGGCTGGAGTGCAGGATAGTGGAAGAAGAAGGCAGCAGGAGACATAGCATGCTGCGTGGGGCCAGCCTCTTCAGAGGTCGACCGCTGGCCGAGCATTCGTGTGCAGAGAGAACCTGGAAACAGAGGATATTTAGGGCTGAACTTAATAGCCATATTCCTCAATAATCAAAATCGGTTTCTTCTTTAAAAGGAAACTGAGGTATTTCTGGTATTTGTACAGATATTTAAAAATGGAGAAAACACAGTAACAGTCATGATGAAAAACTACAAATACATAGTAAAACTAAAACTCTAAATGAGTGAGTGTCTCACTGTAAAGTTGCAGAGCAGCGTTCCTCATGGCCCAGCAAGGAGAGCTGAGCAGAGTGAGTGACAAGATAGCTACATCTGACGCAAACTGAAGGATAGCTGCTCCCAAAGCCGTGCTCCGCACCAGAGCCTGCAGGGTGTGCACTGCACACACCTGTAAGAGGAAAGCACAATTATTCCACCACCTCTGCTGTTTTTTGTTTTGTCTTTTTTAATTACAAAAACCAACATCTTCCCTCTGTAGCTACGCACCTGTGGCAGGTCCAACGTTTGGTCCCAGTCATCATTTAGAGGAGTTCTGGCTGTTTCCAGCAAGGTTTGCATACTGTGGGCTAACAGTGGTCTTGCTTTACTCGCTTCTTCTGCAGACAAAATGCACAGGATCAGCATAGGCAACCCCGCAGCCCGCCGGGTCACAGATGTAGAACGAAGACACTGAACAACCTGCAGTCCCTGTAAACAGAAACGAGTGGAAAAACTCAATCTAAAAGCCAACAATCCGTGTAAAGCTTTCAACCCGGGAATGCACCATCACTTACTTTTTTCAGCATTTGGGCTGGGATATCCCTGAGCTCTGGATCACTGCTGCTCAATAGAGAAGCGCAGAACTTTGTGAAACCTATACAACATCCCTCTACTGCCCCCTGGTGAGGAAAAAATATAGTTTCATAAAGTTTAGAACATCCAGACTCAGTGCCTCTCAGTGGGCTCTATAAAACTTACCCAGTGACGGCATTTGAGAAGAATATTCTTGAATATTTCTGCAGCTTTGATTAGATCCTGTTTTGTTAGAAGGCACTTGCTGGGTTTGGATTGTGTGAGAATTTTCTCCACCAAAGAGCCTAAAAATATTCCTATTTCCTAATCAGAAAACAAATAATGCACATTTATCAAAGTGGTAAAAACATCTTCAACGTTCAGCAATCAGTTTGTGCATCTACATCTACAGCTATACCTTGAGGGAGACCCAGCAGCAGGTGAGAACAAGGCTGTGCTCTTCAGAGAGCAGGACACACTCCTCTCCCTCTGCCTGGCCACCTGCAGATGTTTGGGCTATCAGAGAGCTGATGGCATTTCCCATATCACAAAAGGAAGGCGGTGCATCTAGGACGAGACAGAGTAATTTCTCGAGAGGTGTAGAAATAAATCTCAACTAAGTGAGAAGTGTTTCTGCAGACTGTTCTGTTACCCTTCTCGCTGGCACATGCTTCCGGATCTCCGTAAAGAACACCGAGCAGCAGCAGAGAGATGTTCTCCAGCAGGCCCAGCACCTCCATGTTCAGACTGGGGTCAAGTGTGTCATATACACTGTTGGGTGTCTCAAGCAAACACCTCTGAAGAGCACTTAGAGCACCTGCAACCCAATTCGTGACAGGATTTAAAGGACTGAAACTTTTTTTGAGGTTTATCTTAAATGTCTCTCAGTCTCACCATGTATAGGCTTTTCTCTGGCAGCAAGCATCATGTCTGCCTTGGCTGTTAGATAGTGCTCCTCGAGCTCCTTCACCAGGACTTTAACCATGCAGAAGGCCTTTGAGTTACTTTCCCTACTGTTCAGCCTGCAGCCCTCACACTGGTGTTTTGATCTACAGTGACAAAAAAACGGAAATTAATTTTCTTCCTGGTGTCCCCAGAAAAAAAAAAACGGCACAATGGATCCGATCGTCACACCACAGTGAATCTAAATAGTCCAATCAGAGTCCAAAATATACAACGAATAAATGTCATCAGTGAGAATGAAGCTGTTTTTAAGCAGTTTGTTCCAGTTTGATGTACATTACAATTATCAATGCTAAAAACAAAGCTCTGTTTTTATGTAAAACATTGCATGTCTGGTTTCATAATACTGTGTCTCCTTAGTTCATATTACCTGTGAATACAAACAAGTATTTTCAAGCCACAAAAGTTTCTTATATAGAAGACTAAACTGCACGCCATCCTTTCTGCACTGTTCTTCAATGAGCAGTGGCAGCTCTGTTTTGAGTGAGCTGGCTCTTATTAAGCGTGAGGTGAGAACAAAGCTTCTGGTACGTCTGTAAATTTTTAAAAAATCACATGTTCTTCTAGTGGAAATGTCTTTTTGTTTTAGCAACTATATTACTAATCTGAGTTAACCCTGATTTATGTTTTTTCACAGAGTTTGGGTGTTCAGTAACTTCCCCTGCCAAAGAAATCTCACTACCTGTGAAGCATTTTCTAAAGTTCCTTTGTATTATCAGCAGGCAATGCAAACTGTTCCTTTGACTGCCAACTGCAGCTACACAATCAGGAGTTTATGGACCTACAGCATCATTTAAAGAATCTTATCATTTCAATTCTCCAAAAGCAAGAAAAGTACTGTAGCATTGGGAATGCTACAGTATTGTGCAATAGTGACATATTGCAGGGGACCAAAACACACCACTCTCTAATAGACTGCAACTCTTAATTAATCAACAGCTTGTGCTTTGAATCCACATGCCAAAAAAAAGAAATATAATAAGAACGACAGCCTTTAGAGAGCAGTTCTTACTTCTGAAGGAGGATCTTCATCATCAGTGCTCCCATTTGGGCCTCCTGCACCCGGGGACTGCATAGAAGCTGTTTAGTTCTCGTATGCAGCACTTCAGTGAGATCGTCTAGAAAACTGGGTGGAAAAAATCTCAACAATAACCCAGCAGCGAGCTCCCGAATCTGGGGGGGGGATTCCTTATATTCAGCTTCGATTGATTTAAACCAATTAAAATTTCAAGGTAAGAAACGGCATCTCTACCTCATTTGTAGAATCTTCCAAACAGCTGAGAAGTACTAGCTGTTTCGTCCTGCAGAAGAAATCCCACTGTCCTCTCTGTCTGGCACAGCTAATGAGAGAACTGATATTTGCTGCAAACATGTTCCACAGATATCATTAAAAGCCAAAAAACAGGAGGGAAAAAATCTGTTAAGTGTAGAATATCAGCATCACATTTTCCAAACGTACCCGGAGGTTGTCCCTTCTTCCTGTCTGGGCTCCAGGTGTCTGTGCAGGTCTCCAGCACTGCTGAGAGCAACAGCAATGCCGTCTTCTTTCTCTGATAACTGTGTCCTGGTGCCAGATAGGTGTATGGAAGCTGACTCAGCCATTCCACAAATCCTATATGACATATGAAAAGAAGAAGTCACTCACCTACGCACTGTTCAAACCTGTTTGAGACTGCCTATCAATCAGAAGAAGCTGGCTTAAAGGAACGATCGCCTTAAAGGGAGGAGAGTTTGTTTCATACAGAGGACCACCTGACTGCCCTGGTGTAGGTTAAATGGGGATTATTTTGAATTGTGAATCATGCAAAGCTACTCTAGTATAGTCTAAGGACAAAAATGGGGAACTAGAAAGGTCTCATTCAAAAATGATGATTTTCTCACCTATTCCCTGATCTAAGAGATCCTGTGTCCTTTCCGAGTGAGAGGATTCTCCTTTCTTTTTGCCCTTCTGTCCTCTGACATATGCCAAACAGCCATCTCTGATCCGAATCAGAAATTTCTTCACTCCAGCCTGAAAATGTTGGCGAAAAGGCGAGGAGTCGCAGTTTAGATTCTGAGGTATGAACGTCCTCATGATCGCCATCTCCTGCGGAGTTGGTGTGTCTTTGGTCTTCGGGCAGCAGCAGAGCAGATTGAGAGCAGCAAGTCGTACTTTGTCATCTGCAGATCCTAGAGCTAGCTGGAGGGTCTCTAAGGTGGAACTACCCTGAAGGGCCCAGAGGGAGTCTCCAGTTACAGCTCGATAAGAGCTCAAGATGCAGGCCCAGGCGTGGAGGTGACCTGGGGTGTATGGGTCCAGGGAGGCCAGCATGTGGTCCACAGCAGAGGGGAACACCTGGAAGGTGCAGGGTAATAACTGCGTTGCACTGTTGTTCTGTAGAAGAGGCACTTCAGATGTCAGCGCCTCATGAAGGACAGATTGCCAACGCCGTGCCCAGTGACTCGCCAGATCCAGCTCCGCGTGTGAAGAAGAGCCATCACACAGCTCTCGCCTCTGCTGCTGGATCAGACTTTTATAAAGCTCTGACCCACACGGTGCCAGGTGATTGGTAGACAAGCACTTCAGGAGATGACTGGATATTTCAGGACACTGATCCAGCAGCTGAAGACAGGAAGGGCAAAAGAAAGACAGAAAAAGTAAACAAAGACATGGCCAATAATGACTAGCTCACAACATTAATTAACACTGTAACTGCCTTTAAATTCTCACCTTGTCAGTACCCAGATACGGCAGCAAGGCGCACAGGCGATGATACTTAGCTTTGGCTTCCCAAGGTAGCTTCATTATTCGCTCGAGCAGAGTAAGATAAAGAGCCCTCTTTGTGTCACAGAACTGTTTACAGTCCATCTCATAGAGATCCAGCAGCAGAAAAAATGCACTGCGAGCAGTTTCTGACACCCCGTCCACCTGCAAACACACAGTACGACAACCCTGGCTGTAATATGACTTTATTATTCCAACATCAAAATGGGCTACAGGGCCAGACCTTTGCCACATCTGGGTCAGTCTGACCACTTGTCACTGTTTCTAATCCCTGCATATGCCCCCCTCAAGAAAACTGCTCTTACCATCACAAAGAATATTACCATATGGCCAGAGGGTGCCTCTCAGCAGCTGCAGGACTGTTTTGACAGGACTAACTGGGATATCTTTGAACATCAGGACTTGGAAATGTTCACAGACAGTGTCCTCTGCTATATAAAACACTGCATAGGCACTGTTACAGCAGTCAAACGGATCCGGGCTTATCCCAACCAAAAGCCCTGGATGACCCGGGAGGTCAGGCAGCTGCTGAAGGAGAGGAACATTGCGTTCAGGTCTGGCAAAAGGGATTACTACACCACAGCCCGATCCAACCTGAAGAGAGGCATCAGAGAGGCAAAGGGGGACTATAGGAGGAGGATTGAGGACCATCTGAAGAGTAATACCAGCTGGCAGGTGTGGCAAGGCATCCAGCACCTAACCAACTATAAGATCAATCTCGGAGCTGCGGACGGTGACCTGGAGCTGGCAGAGGAGCTGAATATCTTCTTCGCCCGCTTTGAGACCAGGGTACCGGAGGTATTGGAGCCACAGCAGCAACACGCCACCCATAGCAGCACCACCCTCACCCTGGAAGAGCACGAGGTGAGGCGCATGCTGCAGGCTGTTAACCCGAGGAAGGCGGCGGGTCCTGATGGTGTGCCAGGTCGAATATTGAGGGATTGTGCAGAACAGCTGGCTGGGATCTTCACCAGGATCTTCAACAAATCCCTCGCACAGGCGACTGTCCCACTCTGCCTGAAGTCCTCCACCATAGTCCCCTTGCCTAAGAAGCCCCACATCACCGGC
The DNA here is from genome assembly GCF_964374335.1 of Astatotilapia calliptera. Classification (NCBI taxonomy): domain Eukaryota; kingdom Metazoa; phylum Chordata; class Actinopteri; order Cichliformes; family Cichlidae; genus Astatotilapia; species Astatotilapia calliptera. Next base: position 21,323,527 of record NC_137433.1, read on the forward strand.
CTGAATGACTACAGACCGGTGGCACTCACCCCAGTGGTAATGAAATGCTTTGAGAAGCTGGTCCGCAGACACATCACAGCAGCCCTGCCCCGCAGCCTGGATCCACACCAGTTTGCCTACAGAGCAAACCGATCCACGGAAGACGCTGTAGCCACAGCACTCCATGCTGCATTAACTCACCTGGAAGAGCATGGTAGCTATGTGCGGATGCTCTTCGTGGATTACTGCTCAGCTTTTAACACCATCCTTCCACACAAACTGGTGGCCAAGCTACAAGACCTGGGGCTTCCATACAGCACCTGCATGTGGATCAACAGCTTCCTCTCGGGCCGTAGACAGCGAGTCAGAGTTGGCCATCACACATCCTCAGCCCTGAGTCTCAGCACTGGCTCACCCCAGGGCTGTGTGCTCAGTCCACTGCTCTACTCTCTCTACACACACGACTGCACTCCTCGCCACCACAGCAACATCTTTGTGAAATTTGCAGACGACACCACAGTGGTGGGGCTCATTTCCAAGGGAGACGAGTCTACGTACAGAGACGAGGTGGAGCAGCTGACGTCATGGTGTAAGGCCAATAACCTCCTCCTCAACACTTCAAAAACCAAAGAACTCATAATAGACTTCAGAAGGAAAAAGGCAGAGATCCAACCACTATTCATAAATGGGGACTGTGTAGAAAGGGTGGCAAGCTTCCGCTTCCTGGGAGTCAATATAGAGGAGAACCTTTCCTGGAGTGTGAACACCTCCGAGCTGCTGAAAAAGGCCCAACAGAGACTGTACTTCCTGAGAATTCTCAGGAGGAATAACATCACACAGAGACTGCTGGTGTCCTTCTACAGAGCCACCATTGAGAGTGTTCTAACTTACTGCATATGCATCTGGTACACTAGCTGCACAGGGGCTCAGAGGAAAGCACTCCAAGGGATCATTAACACCGCCCAAAAGATCACTGGCTGCCCTCTCCCCACACTAGAAGTTCTACACAATGCCCACTGTTTTAAAAAGGCCCAAAACATCATAAAAGACACCTCACATCCTGGCCACTCCCTGTTCGAACTGTTGCCCTCAGGCAGACGGTACAGGGCAATCAGAGCAAGGACTAATAGACTCAAACACAGCTGTTATCCAACTGCAATAACACATCTGAATACTACAAAAAAAATGTCCATCACACCACTCTTGTGTTAATCTATGCACGGCCTGAAGCATGTGTGTGGGAATGTATGTGAATGTTTTACTGTTACATCTTATTAGTATTTTAAGTATTCTTATCTATTTTATTTATTGAATTTTATTGTTTTATTTATATTTTGATATTGCTAGGGATGATGCAATGATCGGGGACCATTCTTCATTTCGTTGTTCTCGTGACAATGCCAATAAAGTTTCTGATTCTGATTTATTGAGCAGCTAATATGACATCAACCAAGACAGAATATAAACAAATTTGATTCCAATTACAGTCTATTTTAAGTCTTTTGTCTATCAGACATAAAAATATACAAGACAAACATGGTTACTAAAGAATTATAGAGGAGAGGAGTAGAATATGATAGGATATTTTTTCTGCTCCCCTTTCCTCTGCCTATCCTACTCCTGTCTTCTGTAATTCTTTCCATATTGCCAATTTTGTCTATCGAAGAGTTTGAATATTAAAAACGTCCCACTTCACTTAACAATAATAGTTCTGTTCTCACCGGGCTTTCTGCATTGGTCCAGATGAGGTGAATGAGCTGCTGCAGCAGAGTGCAGTTGTCAGGAAGAAGGCGAACACATGTCACCTTCCACAGATCAGCCAGACATTCTTTCACCTTCTTCAGCCATAAGTTTAACACTGCAACAACACCTCAGGTTTATGTAGGCCACAGAAGTGTTGCAAAGCATGAACAAACAGCTTAGGCAGCAACTCACCTTCGAAGGCAAAGTAGTGACAATCCAGCTTCTCCTCGCACAAAGTAAACACCAGAGGAAACAAACCGTGCAGCAGCAGGCGATTCTAAAGAGAAAAGTTTGGAAATGAAAGCAAACACAACCACAATGCATGCTCTGAGGTGGACTTCAGGTAGATTTACTTCTGGGGCGTCCTCATGTGAACTGAGCAAAATGTGAGGTCGACAGCAGGTCAGGAGACCTCTGCAAACAGCCAGTCTGGCCACTCCATCCTTCTCTGCAGGGTTGCACTGCACCCGGAGAACACCGACAGCCAGCAGCCAGGGCTCTGAGAAATAACAGGAAGTGGGAGCTATTCAGCAACGAGTGTCCACACACTTACAGTGTGCTGTAGAATCTGTGATAACACATTGTGTGCATAGTTTCTGATCAATTTTTAGACATAGTGCAACATATATTACATGTATTGGCAGATGTTCGCTTGGGTAAATATCTGTTCAAATTCCAGTGCTTGATTTGCTTCTACATTCATGTCACTGCTTCCATACCCAAGTGAGAGACCTGTAGCAGACTCCAGGCTGCAGCTCCTCCAGCTCCGTTCTCTGAGGCTGTGTTGATCAGCATGGCCACGGCGGTGCCGGCAAGAAGACGAGTGTCTCTGTTGCAGCACTGCATGACAGGACACAGTCAGCATTAAGCTGTAACAGCTGACATTTATCCCGTAAGTGAGTGATTAATTAATTCTTTAGAAACCTGTCCAAGTATTATGGCCATAAGGGTCTGCAGGATCTTTTGCACTGGGGCTCTCTGTTCCTCATCCCACACCAGAGGAGCAACATCACTGGACAACAGCTGGAATATCTGCAAACACACCTGCAGAGATTACAGTTCTCCGGTCAGTGACAGAGGTCACGCAGTAAGTTGATGATGATCCACACTGCTCCTCGCATACCTTGACTGTAATGTAGCACAGCGGTCCATCTCTCAGGGATTCTTGCTGCAGTGCGACAGGGAGTAACTCAGAAACTTTGTTCAGCATGGACATGTACGACTCTCTCCACACCTCACGGCCAACAGTGCTGTCTTCCAGGAACATACAAGCTGCAGACAGTGTGTGTATATATATATATATACGCACAGGAACAACAGTTAAACACAAGTTAAAGGTGGCAACTTACTAAAAATAAATGTAAGTTTAAATTTGTTCTGACCTCTTTGCAAATCCTCAAAACACAAAATCTGAAATGAAGACAAGGTCAAAGTTGGCTGCAGTCCTTTTATGGAAATGTGCGACAAACCAAAGCGAAGTGAGGACTCTGTACCTGGTCACTGTGGACTACGGAGTGGAAACACTCACGGGTCTCTCTAAAAACCAGCTGGTGGTCCACCTTTCCTAAATGTTGCAACATCTGTTAAGGAATAAAATAAAGGTGTAAATGTGCCTTTCTGTCTTTAAGCTGCGAACAGCCACATCGGACACAAAGTAAAGCCAACCTGGTCCACTTTGCGACAAGCTGTGGAGATGCCGACCATCTGCAGCTGCGTGGATATGAGCAGCCTGACGAGAAGTGTGAGATGGTCGTTTTCTAAACCAGACAGCTGTGCTTCAGAAAGTTGTCTCAGCAGCTGGACAGCTTCCTCCAAGCAGCGCTCCTTGCATCTCTTCACGCCGCTCCTGTTCACGGAAGCGCACTTATTCAGCCAAACTTTTCAGAACAGCATGCAGTGTTTTAGAAAATAGCTATGCGTGCCTGAGGTGCAGCTGCTACCTGGACGATTCAGACAGTTTCTGAAGAAACTGCCTCAGAGTCCGGCTGACGTTCTCAGCTGCTTCATTCTCGGAGATCACACAGTCCTGCAGACTTCTCAGCAGCTCTTCAAACCCCAGCATCATCACATCGATTCCACAGTACAGATGTGTACTGTTTCCAGACTCCCAGCGAGCACGTTGATTTACAGGTCACGTGACAAGACTCTTCTTCTACTATTTTTTAGAGCAGCTGTCATCGCAGACTTACAGCCACATGCTGCCACCTAGAGGCCGAAGTGTTATTGTTGCTATCCATAGATTTTCAAATTTGAAATGTACTGGTTTGCAAAAAAAACAAATAAGCAATTAAACAAAACAACAACAACAACAACAAAAAACCAAACAAACAGAAAAAATAGTGACAAACTTTTATTATTGGATTTTATGTGTAGTCTTGTTTTGTGACACACACAAGTGTGACACGTCTTTAATTACTGACCTTTTGCTAAATATTATTTATACTGTCCTCAAATGTTGATCTATATATTGTTAATATTTTAAGTGTTTCTAGTTGATTTTGTGATGTTACTCATTATTCTGGTACTTTGTATCCACAGAATCGTGGGATGTATTGGCGAAAAATAAAATCAATCAATCAATCAATCAATCAATCAATCAATCAATCAATCAATCAATCAATCAATCAATCAATCAATCAATCAAATATAATGTAATATTTTGGTATGCTTTTCTTCACCAGAGGCCAGTGAGGTTCTGAGTGTATAGGTATAAATCACTCCTGACCAGATGATGTCGCTCTTTCCGTTAAGCGAGATCCTCTCCGGTCTCATCGTGGGCTGTGATTGGTTAAGGACGTTGCTAGGACATCACGAACAGTTTACAAATATGTCGACTTCCTGAGGCAAACCAAATGGCTAATGTGGTCGTATTATTATATTCTTCGTTCTTTACACATGTTTTACTCTTCGCTTGCGTGGCTTACACTCAAAACATTGTCGGTAAGACCTTATATTTAATTTGCTTTGAAATAGCTGACGGTACCTTCGCAAAACCTACCTGAGAAACGAGCAGTTGCTAATTTTTTAGTGAATTTTTGTAGCTAATATGTGACATAACTGTTTTGAAAGTTTTCCAGCCTTCCTTTGTGATTACAACGGGACCAGTGGTCACTGCAGTTTTGCTAGGAAACACCTCGGGTATCTCTCTTAGCCTGAGGACAGTTTCTCCATCCAACACAACAGGTAAAAGCTCCAGGACACCACATATCCTCTTTGGTCCACCAGCCCCCCAGCATCCCAGCATGGTCTGGCAGTGATATTGTTGTACTAGTTTAACTGCATTTTATAAATTCACAGCTTAGAAACTCGAAAAATGAGAAGAATTTAGCAGTAGTAGTTGTCGCGGTTCGAATTTTGAGGAAGAGACATACGAATGAAAGTCCATAGTGGGTCAACACAAATTATTTTATTAAAACACATATGTGGTGAAGATAGGCTCTGCAAAACATCAAGCTCCATCTTCCCCTTACAATAGGTGGGTGTAATATTTATACTTATGATGACCAGTACCTCGCGTCACTAAAACAGAACAGTTCCTCTTTCAGTTCCTCCAGATGCATCCTGTTATTCTACTTGTCCAGACTTCATCTGTGACCAGGCCAACTCCAGTGCAGCCTGCTGAATGCACACAGGCCACATGTAGTAAATTATACTGTAAACATGTAGGCAACCTTTCAATAGCTGAACTTTGCTCCATTGATCGGCCAGACATCGCGCTGCCCGTAGCTTCAAACCATTAATTAACTTACCCGAGCTTCAACCCTTTAATTATGCAATATGTGTATAACATGATTACAGTTGCACCTGCAATGAAAGATTATGTGCTTATGCTAACACCTGGAATACAGACTTTAATATAACCTCACCAGTTTCAATAAATGTGTCAATGAAATGATAACAATGATAAATCATAAATGATGCAACAATAATAATAAGGATTATGAATAGTGACAGTAAAATAATTTTGGATGCATTTGGTTGTTGTTGATGGTTTCCTTTTAACAGGAAACATTGGTTCTCCATCATGTGTAGCAGAAGAAACAAATTGGGTCCTCACAAGGGAGCAGCTGGGAAAGGTAAGAGACTTGTCCTGTCCTTTTTGTGGCATAAAATGGAGAAAATACACACCAGAGTTGTTAGAAGCATGAAGTTTATTTCAAATATTAATTAATGAATTGATCTGAGTTAAGAATGTACAGTGAACAGATGCAACAATGATGAAGTAAGACACAAGCACCTGAGTTAATTACAACAAAAATTTAATTTCATAAAGTTGATCCTTGGACATGCATTTTCTTCATGGTCTTGTTTGTCTCATTTGGTGTCCCAGACTGCAGTTCGAGTTCATCTAAGACTGAATCAAAGTCTGCATTTATGTGGCAACAATGATACAAACACAGACTGCTGTGAAAGAGCATTGTGCATCCTGGAAGCCCTTCAGGTGTCTGCCTGTGTGGACGGTACACCCCAGGCATCGCTGCTGATCCAGGCTAAGATACATGCCCTGTTGGTTCCTGCTAATCCAGGATCTGGTAATTCAAATGAATCTTGTGTCTCACTGTAATGTGCTTTCATTTAAAAAAAAAAAATTCAAACAACAAAAATTGAAATCTCCATTTCAGATAATAAAACAGTTATTCCAAACCAAGTGTACCAGCCCCTGGGCCCTTGTCCTTGTGACCTGACATCCGGAGCGTGTGACATACTCTGCTGTTGTGACACGGTAATATTTTTTAAAAGACAGGTGTGGATGTCAGACAAATATTTTCTTCTGTGTTGATCATCAAGTGATTAATTTGTGACTTCCCCCTCAACAGGATTGTTCCAATGAAGATTTGAAGCTGTTCTCATCCCATTGTCTGCCAGGACCCTTTGGTGGGCAGGTCTCTCCTGCTCCAGATTATCAGTGTTCTGTGCAGTCCACAGGAAATTCCCCAGATTGGTTTCCATTTTTATGTGTCAACTCTCCCCCTGAAAACAACCCTTACCTTGGTCACTTTTACAAGGGAGACACAATGTGAGAAAGGTTTAAATATATTTCAGTCTTGCAACTTATCAAGGAATTTCATGTTTCATGTTATCATCATTTGTCTTTCACCTGTCTAGTGCACCTAAGCCTGGTCCATCATTCCAAAGTCCAGTTTTACCAGCTCCAGTCCCAGTTGATGTTTATATTCAAGGAAATCCAATTTTCACATTAAATGGCCAATACTTCACTGTTCCTCAGGTTAGTGTTAGCGTGTACAGTGGCCCCTCGTTTATCGCGGGAGTTACGTTCTAAAAATAACCCGCGATAAGTAAAATCCACGAAGTAGCCAACTTTATTTTTTACAATTATTATAGATGTTTTAAGGCTGTAAAACCCCTCACTACACTCTTTATACACTTTTCTCAGACAGGCATGAACATTTTCACACTTTTCTGTCTTGTTCAAACACTCTCAAAGTTCAAACCTTGTAGAAAAATAAGTGCAGTATAATAGAATGAAACCAAAGGGACCCGCAGGTGATGACATTTCGTCGACATTGTTGTGTTTGTTGGGGAGAAAACTTGCAAACATACAGTACAGCACTTCAGAGTCACGCTGCTAGCGATCAAAGATTTATGTAAATTTGACAAGCTGAACGCACTTTGTACTGTACAGGAGTAACGGCACGAGATTGATTGACAATGGTCAGCTAATCGGGACACAGAACACAATGCGTTGTAAAAAGACAAAAAAAGCACGCAAAATTGCACCTCAAAAAAATCCAAGAAACAGCAAGGCTGCAAAAGGTGAACCGCCATATAGCGAGGGACCAGTGTATTTAATGCCTTTTATTATAGGAATGTTTTATATGTAAGTATTCCAAAGCAGTGACAGCTAACACTTAATGTAACAACTGTTCTGTTCAACAGAAGGTCCTTGGACTTTGTGTAAACAATGCTCCTGTAGCATTTCTGAAAAATTTCAACTATGAGTGTACAACTCTGCTGCTCTCCTGTCCAACTGGATATCCTCTACAGACACTGTCAGGAAACCTAAGCATTAAAGTGAAGAATGGACAAGGAGGTAGTTTTTAAAAATAATAAATTATAGAAAAGCTTTGAAGTGTTTTAAAGCTATCTGAATGTCGAGCTGTTTAAAAATGGTTTTGTTTATTCCTGTATTTCAGGTGATGTTGTGGTGGATGTAACTGATGAAGTGGCTGCTGATACGAGTCCATTTATTTCCATAATAGATGCAGTTGCCCCCTCAGGTATCCACATTACATTACTGCATTACTAACACAACTCAAATGTTTAATTGACCTTAATGTTGGCATGTTTGGGCATTTTTTTCAAAAGATGAGATGCTGGTTTGTGAAAATTTGACGTTAGCGCTGGATTACAAGTTTTACTGGAGAGAAAATGGCATCACAGGCATCACGCTGACAAGGACTATTGGGACTATCATTTTAAATAGTCGTGGTAAGTGCTATAACGCTTGGCCGTTGTTTAGCTTGACTAATGGTTCTGACTAATATTGTTTTCTTTTCCTGTAGTTTAAACTCATTTTTGGTACTCTCTTGTCTTAACAGCAACATTAAGCACAAAGTATTCTGCCACATTTCTAAATGGAGAATTTTCTGGCGAGCCAAACTCGGGCAACCCAGGTAGGACCAAGAGGAGGTTTTGTATAAAATAAAGTATTTACAGTACCTGGGAATAACATGTGTACACATTTTTAATGACAGGTTACCAGGTGGGAAGGCCTGTTGTTGCTGGAATTGTGGAAGCTTTGGACAGCAACAAAGGCTTAATAAAACGGACATCAGTTAATGTTTGGAAACCAGGTAAAACCCATAAAGATTGCTGATTAGTAGATGACTGCATGTAACCTACATACTGCCATATAAAAAAGAAGGTTTTCACAGGACTCTGTGCATTTATGTGAAAAACTATCTCATGATTCAGGAGCATGCAGAGCCATTTTTAGTACCAAAAACTTGAAGTGATCATTTTCTTTATGACTTGATCAGTCTTTCACATCATTGTGAAAGAATTTTAGTCAAGCCTTCTGGGCTTTGTTTATACACAGCTCTCTTTAGTCCTGTCACAGCATTTCAATCAGGGTGAGGTCTGGACTTTGAATGGTGCGTTGCAGTTAATAAAAAGTCTTTGATTAGGAGCCTCTGGGTGCTACTCACCCTCTTCATTACTATGGAACTATTAAGGGGGCACTTAGTTTTCCACGGGATTTCACAGAGTCCTGTGAAAATGTTATTTTTTACTTGACTGTAAGTTTCAGTCCAAACAATTTGACTTACTGTACATTGAAGATAACCAGTCCTCTCCATTTTCTGATCTGGCTTCCAGTGAGTGATGGACTCTGTTCCACTGCTGGGATGAAACCGGTTCTGTTTGGAGAGAATTCAACATCAGGGTGTTTGCTGCCTGTCAGCCGGCAAAATCTAACTCAGTGTAGCCTTCTGAGGTCAGTGGCTTTGCATGATTACTTCTCTAATGTATATATGTAGATATATGTGTTTTTTAATATAGTTTCTTTCCTCTTTAGAGAGACTGTTACTAACCTACAGGCAGATTTGATTGCAGCCACATATGTGGCAAAGAGTGGAAACCCAGATTTTCTAACTATGGCAGATTGGATAAACATAAGTTGTAAGTACACAGTGCAAAGAAAGAATTTCCTTTTAAAAAAAAAAAAAAAAATTGTCTACTTTTTAATTATATTAAACTCCTTTTTGCCATTCTCGTTCTGCCATAGTATTTTTTTATGGGTCTAAATGTTTTTCACAACATATAAATTCCAGTTGTGACACTGAACTCAAGCACAGCAATGAAAAACAGCACAAGTACATGTTACGATATTCCGGCCCACCTGCATATCCATATTTGGAGTGTTACCACCAGCGTGGTAGAGGGTGTGCCTCAGAGGGAAATTCGTGCTTTGCAAGTCAGGTATGTATTAGAAGGGGCTATTGATTATTGCACATAATGAGTCACTTCATATAAAGAATTCTGTTCTGTTTTAGCAATAGCCCATCTAACTGGGCGCTGGACTGTGGTGGAGGTGCTATCTCTTCATGTGTGGACCCAGAGGAGCCTCAGTTGTTCTCCATCACCTCCTCTGTCACATTTATTGACATTCCTATCAACACCAGACCAGCAAAAACCAGGTGCCTAATCCAGCAGAAACAGTTTTTATACCAGATACAGATTAAAGGCCGATTAAAAACTTCCTGTGTACTTTGTTTCTAACAAAGTGTTGCTTTGTTAATTAATTTTTCCCTTAGGTTTTACATAAACTTCACAGAATATGACTGTAACAGGAATGATGTGTGTTGGCCTGAACTCGCCTTTCCCATCACCAAGTATTACACAGGTGAGAATTTGTTAAATTCTAGAAACTGTGCAGTGTTTTTACTCTTTCCTTTTGGACGTTATTTAATCAATTAGGAAGAGTCCTTACCCAGAGAATAATTCCTCTGTATTCTATTTGTGGTTTTAAAATAATTTTATCCATTGTTAGACCTAAAAGCTTAAACAAGAGCAACACAGGCTCTACTCCAAATTACAATGTAATATTCAGTGTAATTGTACCAAAATCAGTTCTAGATTAATAGGATTCTGGTTAAATGTATCTTTAAATGCATTAGTGAATAAAACTGATCCTGAGGTGGATAATAAAAAAAAAACTCTCATGTGTTTCACTTTTTCCCCCTAGAAACATTTCTAAAAGTTTGGATTACTGAGACTACAGTCAGTGACCTACTTTCCCTTTATCCTTCACAGGCGAGCCATTTTCTCAGTCGCTGGCTAAGGGCATGATCTTGGTTTTCTTCTTTATCGTTGCCTCAGTTCTTGGCACCCCGTGGAGACAAATCAGACAGGCGTGGAACAACTCTGCTCACTAAAACTCAGTGATGATGGTTTAAAGTGTCACTGAGGATAATGACACCTTTTCCTTAATAACATAGTAACTTACATGTTTATTCCTATGATTGTTGTAGGAGTATAAACTGTTGTATTTGTGAACCTTTTTGCAATAAAAATATTTTTCTATTACTTTCTCGTGCATGGGACTTGATTCCTGGTTGTTGTTTTTTCAGATTTCAGTTGTTCTCACATGGCTCAGGGTCATCACCCAGAAGCAAAATATTATTTCAGCGTCACACAGACAGGCAACAGCTGTAACACAGTTACTGTTCCTTAGGATTATAGACCTGGGTTTAAAGTTATTTACTATATTTTATAGTAATAGTAATTTAAATTACCTCAAAGTTGATGTCACAGAGTGATACTGAAATAAATCACCAGTGCAATTTAAATTAAGAAGCAGGAATATTAATAAAAAAAAGTATTTATTTGTGAGACAATGTGCTGACAGTATTTATTAATGGCAAGGCAAATTTATTATTTAATGTGGTATTTCATGCTGTAAGAGATAATCATCAAATCATTACTGAATGCCGCCTACAGGCCGATATTTATTGCAGCCACAGATGTGCATCAGTCAGCGTTCTGTTGCTGTTTATTGCTGCAGTGTGCACTTTGTGATGAGGTGTGTCTACGCAGCCACATCACTTCCTCTTTTGTTAATTTGTGTTTCCTTTCCATTTTGCACTATTTTATTTTTAGAGTAATTGTTCTTTTTTTTTTTTTTAGTCATCACACTTATTGAATCTACATTTTATTTATTTTTACACAAACTATTCTGTGTACTATCTTCAAATGTCCACTAGATACACAGTGAAAATGGAACATAGTATAAATGAACCTCTGGCGTCTTCTTTACTGCTCTGAGTACACTAACAGCACAACAAAATGGAAACGGGGAAATTACACAAATGAACTCAAACAAAGGATTTGGGGCAATTAGGCTTCAGTTTGGGCTGTTAAATTACTACGTTATTCTTTTCATTTGTTTTTGGTGATATGGCTTGTACATACTCTGTGACAGCCAGTTATCAATGTATGTGCTAAGATTGCTAAAAATGCAAATGCATTGTATGAATAATGCAGTTCAATAGCCATTTTGGGGAAGTGCATATTCAAATGTAATTTTTAAGGAGGATTTCATTCTCTCAGTTTCTCTGTTTTTTCAGCAATACGTAATAAACTTCCTAATATTTTCAGTTCACTTCAGCAGCATCACAACCATGACTCCAAAATGGTTTTAGAAGAACCTAAATAATAAAATATAGATTTATTCTGTCTGTGAAATCAGATTTATGCGACCTATTTTACCTCCTGTAGAAGCTTGCTTCTGCCACTGAAAAGAAAGCCATCCACAAGTCAAAATTTGGGGTACAGTGCTGTGAAAAAGGATTTGCTGCCTTCCTGATTATTTTTTTTACTCATTTGTCACATGTGTTTCAGACCATCAAATAAAATTCAACTTTAGACAAAGAAAGTAAAAAACTTTCTTTTTCTCAAGTAAATACAAACTCTAGTTCATTCATAGAAAAAAGCTATCCAAACATACCTGGCCCAGTTCTAAATATGCCCTCAAATCTAATAACTGGCTGTGCCACGCTTGGCAGATCTTTTTTTTTTTTTCAGATCATTGTCCTGCTGCTTAATCTGAGCGCTCTTGAGCTTCAGCATAGTAACTGATGGCTGGACATTCAGAGTTCATGGTTCCATCAATTACAGCAATTTGAACACGTCCTTAAGCAGCAAAGCAGCCTCAGACCATCACACTGCCACCACCATGTTGGACTGTTGGAATGTTGCTCTTTTTTTGAAATTCTGTGTTCGTTTTAAACCAGATGCAACAGCACTCAAACCTTCCAAAACGTTTTTGAGAAAACTTTTCTCAAAAGTCTTGGGGATCATCACCATGTTTTTTTTTGGCAAATGTGAGACAAGCCTTTGTGTTCTTTTTTGGTCAGCAGTGTTTTTCTCCTCAAACTCTCCCATGCATGCCATTTTTGCCCATTCTCTTTCTTACTTTAATCATGAACCCTGACCTTAACTGAGGCAAGTGAGACCTGCAGTCCTTTAGATGTCGGTCTGGGGTCTTTTTTGCCCTCGTGAGTGTGTCATCAGCACGATCTTGGAGTAATTTTGGCAGGCCAGCCACTGCTGGAAAAGTTCACCACTGTTCCATGTTTTCTCCATTTAGGGATAATGGCTTTCACTCACTTAAGTCTTACAAATGGCCTTGTAACACTTTGTAGACTGATAGATGTCAAGGACTTTGTTTCTCAGCTGTTTCTTTAGAACGTGGCATGATGTGTTGCTTCTTGAGGTCTTTTAGTGTACTTCACTTTGTCAGACAGTTGGTCTTTTTAAGTGATAACAGATTCTGCGGGTGTGGCAGTAATCAGGCATGACTATGGCTTTTTGCCACTGAATCTAGCTTTCAAAATATTGTGGTTAATCACAGTTAATTCACGATTTAACAAGTGAGGACAATTACTTTTCTCATATGGCGAGGTTTGGATTGGGTTGGGATTTTTTCACTTAATAAATAAAAGCATTATTTAAAAACTGCATTTTCTATTTACTTAATTTGTCTTTATTTATCAATATTAAAATGTGATGATCTGAAACATGTAAGTGTGAAAATTATGCAAAAATAGTAAGGAGGTGGAAAATACTTGTCATTAATACTTTGTTATGTAAAAATGTCAACTTCCTCAGAAGTTTGAGTCTTTGCGTTTGGCTTTTTTTTCAGTGGTGTAAACAACCTTCCATATAATTCTTGAAAGAATCCAATAAAAAACTTCTAAGAGGTCGAAGTTTTTGTCTCAGGTCATGAACCTTCAGTCAGCGTTCAGGGTTTAGCGTTATGTTGACTGTGTTGTGCGCAGATTCCAGGAGGCTGCCGTCATTGGTCAAAGGTACACTGGGTGCCGTGGAAGTTGATCGCATTCAACAGTGTGAAGTGCAGTGACGTGAGTGTTACGGACGTAGGCTAAAACTTCGTAAAGTCTAAGACTTTTCGCCACGTACTAGGATTTAGCGGTCGTAACACTTATTATTTCTTAGCTTCACATTCAACTTTACTGAAACATTTTTCCCCATCCAAGAGTCAACAACACGGCACTTGGCTAGCCAGTTAGCTAGCTAACAGCGATAGTGTGCTGTAATGATAGCTATGTAAATCAGGAGTTATGTAAGGGAAGTCTAGTTTTATCACCTGAGCCACATCATGACAAGGGCTACGGACTACTCGACTGAACATTGCTAACATAAAATCTGGAGAAACAGCACCGTTTAGCTTGCTAACATTAGCCCACCCGCGGAAGAGGGGAATATCAGATAGAACTGTCACGATGGCTTCTCTTCTCCGGGGTGAAGAGATGTGTTTGGCCCAGCTGTTTCTACAGTCTGGGTCCGCGTACGACTGCATCAGTGAACTTGGAGAACTGGGGCTTGCAGAGTTCAGAGATGTAAGTACGAAAACAGACCGCTTTGAATCTGCTAGAAACAGTAATTCATCACTTAAAAAGTTGTAGCTGAATTTTTTGACAGTAATCTAAAAGTTCTCTACAGTCATCAAATAATGCAGTGACGTTTGCTCAGTACATAAAGTGAACGCGGAAGTCACCGGCATATGTCTTAATGCTATCATAAATGGGATCATACATAGACTTATTGCACAGTTTTTTAAGTTTATTCATGAGATATGTTCAGAGTCCTGCATGAGAAGGTGCTAACGAACATGTACTTTTCACCTGTTTCAGCTCAATCCCACTGTTAACGCATTCCAGAGAAAATATGTCAATGAGATCAAAAAATGTGAAGAAATGGAGAGGATCCTCGGTAAGCATATGTTAGTCTTTGACATTTTAATAGTTCTTGGCTGCTTATGGTGGGAAGAAGATCTCCTCACTGAAGGTAAATCGAGTCATGGGAAATGTCAGCTGGTTGTAGATTTAGTTGAATGCTTAACTCGGTTAACCAAACCCTGGATTATTAAATTAGGAAGAGAGTAGCACACTGTCAGACTTGTCTTCAATTTCAGTGTTTTTCAAAGGCTGGTCACGGTGTTTGGAAGCGGTTATGATAGTTTCATAAAGTTAAAAATCGCTTGTTGTTTATAACAGGATACCTTCTGAGGGAAATCAAGAAAGCAGATATTTCACTGCCAGAAACAGATGTGAACCCAGCAGCTCCTTTACCCAAGCATGTCATGACTATAATGGTTAGTTACTATCTTATTATTATTTTTATCATAATCATCATTTTTAGTATTATTATTGCTGTCATGTATTGCTAAATATTACACGTTCCTATCGTTTCTCAGGAACAGCTACAGAGGCTAGAGATGGAATTAGGTGAAGTCACCAGGAATAAGGAGAAGCTGCAGAGGAATCTGCTGGAGTTGACAGAGTACACACACATGCTGCGCATCACACGCAACTTTGTCCAAAGAAATGCTGAGGTTAGTGTTTGTGTTGGCTCACCTCTTGAAAAACCCACATTCTCACTACGATGCCACATTGTTTTTCTTTCATGGCTCAGAAATTAGTGTGCTGGCTGATTTCATTTCAGTTGCCTTCTTTACCCTCCTGCGTCTTGTCTTCACTTATAGCGGGAGCCCTTGCAAGTACAGTATGAGGAGTTTCCCTTCCTGGAAAAAGACACATTGATGGACTACAGCAGCATGCAGAGGCTAGGAGCCAAACTGGGGTGAGGGATACAATTCTGTCAGCCTTATCAGTCAGCATTTTATTTATGTTATACAAAGTGAATGCTCCACATGAATGAGGACAGATGCACATTTATTTTCTTTCTAAATAGTTTTCTGTTTCCTTTTCTGTCTGCCGCTGCTCTTCTTACTCACAGATGCACTTTATACTTAGAACACCCACAAACAAACAAGCTATTCACAAAATGCTCTGAAACTGTGAGGCAGCTGTGGCTTTTTGAAAGAACTGATTAATGAAGCAAAAATATATTTAGACTTTGTAAAAACAGAGAGATAGTGTGGTGGGGCACAGATTTAGTTGAATGTGTAGTGACAATGAGGGCTCAAAGAAAAGGTGGCTAAACTTACAGTGCTAGTGCAGTCAGGATGTACTTGGTGTCATTCCCTTTATATTGATACATTAAATTTTTATTTATATTTAATTAATTTAATTGATCTTGATAGAGGATGAGGTCTGACAGCTGCTCGTTTGTCTTTTGCAGTTTCATTTCTGGCCTTATTCAGAGGGTGAAGATCGAGGCGTTTGAGCGAATGCTTTGGAGAGTATGTAAAGGCTACACCATCCTTAGCTATGCTGAAGTCGAAGAGTATCTGGAAGATCCTGACACGGTAGGTTAAACATGATTTGGATTCCAATTTACTTTTGTTATATTTTGTTATGTTTTACGGTGTGACGTAAAAACATGAGACAGAAAGAAACAAAAGAAGCTTCCTTTTAAAATTTTGCCTGTGTCTTATTTCCTAACTAGGCTTGATTAAGGATATTTGACTTTGTACAACAAGTTAATGAACCAGGTTTATTTGATTTAAATCAAATTAACTGTAAGTTAGCTTTAATAGCACACTAAAAACTTTAGTACAAATAGATTTTAACATCTTTGTCCACATGTAATAATGAGAAAACATGCTTATATACCTAAGTAACTCTCCCGCTATGCACATTACTTTCATTTCATGGTAGAAATGGGAAATAAACTCCCGTCTCTTTTTCTGTCTCCCCCCTCCCTTGCTGTGTGCACACATGGTATTGATGTTATTAAATATTACTGAGAACAAGTCCATCTTGTTTTGCTGGAGATCAGAGGATGGAGGTGGGAGAGTATCGTAGAGAGTTGTGAATCATGGATTTGCTCCTCTTGGTGACCTGCATGTGTGGTTTGGCAAAGATTTTATGTAGGATGTCCTGACTTCCTGACACAACCTTCCCAGTTTATCCAGACTCGGGACCACCCAAAGCTTAAATCCCAGATTTGTTATGGGACAAAATAGTAGATGACTCTTTTGAAGCTCTTAAGTATTCTTTACTAGTTGTTGATATAAACAGTGAGTGCTGTGATGTTGTCTATTCATAGTGAGAGATACCACTAATACACTTGGGAATTTCCTCTGCTTGACCAGAGGCATGACCTCACTAATGGAATGTCAGATGGATTTTTACTGATGGAAGATCGGAAAGGCGTGCTAACGCTCATCACTAAACTCCACAAAAAGAGAGAGAGAGTCGTGCTTTTTCAAAAATTGGGGTTTTCAAGGTCAAAGAGCTTTCAGGTCATCAGCTGTATTTCCTCTCATTTTTTTTGGTAAACAACAGCTGATTGTACAAATGCATCTAAATCAGTTTTTTGTTTTCCTTAGATTTTTATTAAAGTTACATATATAAGTAAAACCTGAAATCCTTCTCATATTAAACTTGTATTTTTTGTGTCAGTGGTGTCTCCTTTATTTTTTTACACTTCCTTTTTCTGCAGGGTGAACCTACCAAAAGTGTGGTGTTCCTGATTTCCTACTGGGGAGACCAAATTGGTCAGAAAGTGAAAAAGATCTGTGACTGGTAAATATTTCACAGGACTCGTTAAAAGGCTGGCATCTGTTTTAGACTCTATGTCCAATAGTAGTAAGCTATAAATAATGGCATACTTTTTTCTCTCCACAGCTACCACTGTCACCTGTACCCCTATCCCAGTAACAACGAGGAGAGGGACGATGTTGTGGAAGGACTAAGAACTCGCATTCAGGACCTGAAAACTGTATGTCTGTTGTTTGCTTAATTATCTGATCATACAAGTGTTTAGTTAAGGACAGAAAAAGTTATTATGTGTGACAAGAGAATACTCTTTCTTTATGTTATACACACGATTTCTGCTTTGAACTTCTTTTCACGGTCAAAGAACAAAATGAAATGGTTGATCTGTTTTCTGAACGATTAACCTGGCTGTTGTTCTTGTTAGCCAGTGAGCAAAACTGCACAAACAGCTCAGCTCCTAACAAGAGCATTGCACTGTGAATCCTTTGGTAGCATTAACCCACTGTGACTGAAAGATGGAATTCCACTCAGCCGCTGTAGCACATGATCAACATGAGGCCTCAGCTGAAACTTTATACATGCCACTCTCTCTTTATCTCCCCACTGCTTTGTCTTTTGCCTGTTTTATAGCTTTTTCCTCTTATATTCACACACAAACACTCACAAAGGTCTAAATTTGAACATGTTGTTCTTTTTAAATGTCACATACATCATCTTAAAATAAAATAAAATGTTTTGTAACTTTTAATCTCTCTCTTTTAAAAAGAAATTCTTAATAATCTGAAGCTATACATCACACTAACAGTCGTGTTTACCTGTTACTGTATCCAGGTGCTTCATAGGACAGAAGACTACCTGAGACAGGTCCTGATCAAGGCTTCAGAATCTGTCTACATCTGGGTCGTCCAAGTCAAGAAGATGAAGGCCATCTACTATGTTCTGAACCTGTGTAGTTTTGATGTGACCAATAAGTGTTTGATCGCAGAGGTGTGGTGTCCTGTCAGTGACATTCCTGCACTGCGGAGAGCGCTAGAAGACGGATCGGTGAGGAACTTCAGCCTGACTGGAGGCTTTTCTGTTTATTTAACCTTTGCTGTTGTTTAAAGGGCTTGGTTTTATTATGATAAAAGCAAATGCTGTGTGAGGCATCAGTCTTTGCCCCACTTTATTTAAAGAAAAACACATTTTGCGTTGCTTGGGTACTGAGGGCTCACTATTGATTCATTTTGCAGGTTGAGAAGTGTAAAAGTGTGTATTTGTGAAAAAGAACTACAAAGATGTGTTATTGTTAATACATGTTTATGTATAGATTTTAAAATACATATAAAATATAAGTTATTTAGAGCTGGCGCACTTTATAGATCTAAAAACGGTACATTATACTGTCTGTACGGCTTTTTAAAAATGATTTAGAGTTCTGTATATATTTCTTATATGTACATTTGTGGAGAAAAGCTTCTTGTAACCTACTTACATGTTACATGTGTAACTTCCCATTGATGTTTCAGAGGAAAAGTGGAGCAACAGTTCCTTCCTTCGTTAATCGTATCCCCACAACTGACACTCCTCCCACCCTGATAAGGACCAACAAGTTTACCTCTGGATTTCAGAATATTGTAGACTCCTATGGAGTGGGCAGCTACAGGGAAGTAAACCCTGGTAAGTGAGATTTGTACCTGTCTGTCTGTCTATCTCTCACACACACACACACACACACACACACACACACACACACACACACACACACACACACACACACACACACACACACACACACACACACACACTCTCACTATGGGCCCAACTAATGTATCAAAACAGCACTTTATAATTCTGAATGTTTGAACGATTCTGTATTGAAAGTAAGAGCTGACGGCTACATCAGCACGCATTAAGCTAAGGGGGGCGGGTCCTGAGATATGAGGTGCCGTAAGGGACATTATTACTGAAACGCTCTCACACACACTACTGAAACGCTCTCACACACACTACTGAAACGCTCTCACACACACTACTGAAACGCTCTCACACACACTACTGAAACGCTCTCACACACACTACTGAAATTTTAGCTCTCACACACACTACTGAAACGCTCTCACACACACTACTGAAATTTTAGCTCTCACACACACTACTGAAATTTTAGCTCTCACACACACTACTGAAATTTTAGCTCTCACACACACTACTGAAATTTTAGCTCTCACACACACTACTGAAATTTTAGCTCTCACACACACTACTGAAACGCTCTCACACACACTACTGAAATTTTAGCTCTCACACACACTACTGAAACGCTCTCACACACACTACTGAAATTTTAGCTCTCACACACACTACTGAAATTTTAGCTCTCACACACACTACTGAAATGCTCTCACACACACTACTGAAACGCTCTCACACACACTACTGAAACGCTCTCGCACACACTACTGAAACGCTCTCGCACACACTACTGAAATTTTAGCTCTCACACACACTACTGAAACGCTCTCACACACACTACTGAAATGCTCTCACACACACTACTGAAACGCTCTCGCACACACTACTGAAACGCTCTCGCACACACTACTGAAACGCTCTCGCACACACTACTGAAACGCTCTCGCACACACTACTGAAACGCTCTCGCACACACTACTGAAATGCTCTCACACACACTACTGAAATTTTTGCTCTCACACACACTACTGAAATTTTTGCTCTCACACACACTACTGAAATGCTCTCACACACACTACTGAAACCAGAGGCATTTCCGCTGAACAGGAAGTTGTTTCCTGACAAGGAAACTGATGATTTTTTTTTTTGTAACGGTATAAACAATGAAAGGTAGTGGATTGGCCAGATGCTGGCCGTTGTGTAAAAATTAGTCCGTTGTTTGGTGGCGGATATGGCGGAGCTTCCCCAGGTTCAGTAACATTAGCAAGTGGTGGAGGCCAGCAGGTGGATGAGGGAAAGGGGAGGCAGGAGGAGGAGAGACCTGAGGCGGCCGCTGGTCCGACTGTCAGGTGAACTGAACTTCAGGTAAGAAGTTATGACCTGCAGTCTATCTGGGTCAGATATAAACCAAGTTTAGGTGTAGTTTATTTTCATTGTGCTGACTTTTTACAGTCAGTTACAATAACTCGTACTGCGTACTAGCTAGCATGACGGAGTTTCTATACAGCTGGGTGGGTGCTATGATGTTACTGATAGTAAACTTTATTTTATTCATAAGGTTAGTTAGTAGAGTTGCCAACCGTCGCCTAAAAAGACGGAATGGTCTTGTATTCAGAGAAAACATCACGCGTTTCGTGTTGAGCTGAAAAGGAGCACAGTTTGTCCCGTACTTCAGCTAGAATGGAAAAAAGACACAAAGCTGGAGTTATTCTGTCGTTACGCTGCACAGCTGCCTCTTCTTGTCTAATTCTCTCCCGTTTCTACTTCAATCATGAAACTGATCAATGATCAGCTGATCGGCTTTTCTCTCTTGTTTGTTTGTCGCCCACTTTGTGCCAGAAAGAGGAAACCGCTGGATCTCGCGCTAAACAACAGCAGCACGTTTAAGCTTGATCAGCTGTTGTTAGAATTTATTTAATATTAATTTATAGTATCAGTTGATGTTTGCTGGAGCCACAGCTGTAAAGCTGCTGGTCATGATATCGGTTTGTATATCTGGTGAGAGGGAAACATGAGGATGAAACCAGGAGATGTCCTTACTGAATCATCAGAGCTGAACAGGTGATGGAGAAACAGGTTTACCTTTTAGGTGACATGAATGAGTTGAAGTTATGAACTGTTTCTGAGAGACAAATAATCCCAGGATCCTTTTCTAAGTAGCTGACAGCTGGTAACTGTGCAGGGGCGGATCTAGCAAAGTTTTGCCAGGGGGGCCAGGTAGGGCATTAACAGGGAAAGGGGGGCACAAAGAAATACTTTTCTTTCTTATTCTCATTTAAAATGTCTGGCTGTTATTAAATAATTATCTGAAGCTTACAACCAGAGATTTTATCTGACGTAAAATGTATAGAAATCATACATATACCAACAAGACTGTACATCACTGTCACAACAGCGTTTGTTTTCATTCAAAGGCTTTATGGCTTTAATACCTGGTGGGCTGGTCTCTAGTCAAAATGCCCGGGCCGATTTTTGTTTGTCCCAGTCCAGCCCTGGGCACGACACGCAGTGAATTAATCTGAGGTGCATTAAAAAATAAATGGCCGGGCCAGCGGTGCACATCGCAAATAAGCTCACATAGAAACATTAGTTGTGCCTCTTCTTAATGACGGTATCTTAGCTAACAACCCCAACTACCAGTTTCAACTTGTAATTGGCTAAAAATAACTTGATGAGAGGGATGTTGTTAGCTTTCCACGTTCCGAAACTTCAAAAGCTTCAGGAGCTTTCCGCTCCATCAGCACCACGGAAATACACGGATACATCCGTAGACTTGAGACAGAATTCACAATACGTTTTTGGGACTTTCAGGTGTATGGACCAATGTTTTCTTTTCTGATCAAACCAGAAATCTTTAATGAGCAGCTGGATTTGTCTCGCATTAACTGGCCGAGTTAATGCCAGTTAATACAACATCAAAATGCAGCTGATTGAAATGAAAACCTCGACTCTGTGGGGGTCAAAGTTTGCAGAACTACAAACGCAGCTGGAACCCACAGCTGTGCGTGTTCATGGAGCTTGCATTTTCACCTGCTGGACATCACTACCTGGCAAGTTTAACTGTCTTCAGAACATTGCAGAGGCCTTATTGACAGTATTTGTTTCTACATATCTGTGTGAGCAGATTTTCTCTCACATGACTGTCCTCAGGTAGCTGTCTGAATGCTGGACCCTCGGAGACCTGTGTCTGTGAGTGGGAGACCAGAGATCAGATTAACATGTGTATTAACAAACATGCCATATATCTACAAAGTTGTTCTATATAGTGTGTAACTGTTAATATAGAGCGTTATTAAATTTATTGCTAATGCAATCATATGGCACATTGACTTCTGAGGAAATTTTTAGATGGCACTCGTCATCAGAAAGGTTGCCTACCCCTGCATTACACTATTACCTAGGCAACCACAGCCTGAAATGGTCTGTGCGTGATAAGCAAATTGCTCCCTGTAACAATGCAGGCAACCTTCAGATTAGCTTTTTATGATATTTTAGATATAGCATGATTTATCTTAACTTAGTATTAGTAGTTTTAGTAGCTATTTTTCTGTTACTTTATAATAAAGAGATTTTAAAAATCCAAATGAGTAATAATTATAAAAAAAATAAAGGTTCCAATGATCCAAAAACCATTTAATAATAGTATAATAATGTATTTGTAATACTATAGTAACCTCATTATAATAAATATCTGTACTTTATCTAGATTAAAAATGGTAGTATGGTGATAATAATAGGGTAACATGCTCATAATTATAGCATAATTAATATAGGTTAATTATTATAGGCTCCTATTAGACTAATATGTTTAAAATTGCACTAAAATTCTTGCAAGTCAAAGTTGATAACTATCATATTTTATTGCAGAAATGATTATCCTTTATGAGTGAAACATACCCTTTTGTTTCAATGTTAATATTTATATGTGTAAAAATTGGTGGAAGAGTCACAAAATTATATGTATATATGTGTATATATGATGTGACTTCTTATGTTGAAATGCAGTTTTTACAGGTGTTTCAGTATAAATGAGGCCTTCAAAACAGTTTGTTGTAGCTGCAGTGACATTACTTTACTATCAAGTTATTACATTACAGTTATATTAATACTAATGCCTTTGTTGTCCACCCTTGTACTATCGTATTTATTTTTAAAAAGCTTTAAATGATCATTCACTGTGCTTTTTTCCCCCTTCTGCTTATTTTTAGCTCCATTCACAATCATAACTTTCCCATTCTTGTTCGCTGTGATGTTTGGTGACCTTGGTCATGGCGTCCTCATGGCTCTGTTTGCTTTCTGGATGGTTTTGTATGAAAACCACCGCAAATTTAAAAACACCAGGAATGAGGCAAGTACTCCAAAGTTTTTTGAAAATGCCCTTTCTAAAGTTTATTTGTGTTGCATGGGTAAAAGCAGTCTCTCAGAAGAATAATTAAGTGATTTTAATGTGCACGTGCAGATCTTGAACACATTCTTCGAGGGGCGTTATATCATTCTGATGATGGGACTGTTCTCTATCTACACTGGGCTGATATACAATGACTGTTTCTCAAAATCTCTCAACATCTTTGGTTCTGGATGGAGTGTGCTTCCCATGTTTAAAGGAAAGTGGAAGTAAGTACCTTTTAATAAGAAGAACTTCATATAACAGGAAGTTTACAACTGTATCTTTAGAGATAAGATGAATATAAGATGAATTTTGTAAAATCAGTTTCACAATCACAGACACTACTACGGGTTTCATTTTTGCCCTACAGCAATAGTGTCCTCTGTAAGAATTGCCAGCTAACTTTGGATCCACATACTCCAGGTGTTTTTAAAGGGCCGTACCCTCTGGGAATTGACCCGGTGAGTAGACAGTTTTAAGAGCTAGCTTAAAAATATGATATCATGTCATATATATACTGATCAGGCATAACATTACGAATACTCACAGGTAGAGTGCATAACAGTGATTATCTCTTCATCGTTGGACCTGTTATGTTGGTGGGATACATTAGGGTGCAAGTGAACATTTTGCCATCAAAGTAAATGTGTTAGAAGCAGGAAAATGGGTAAGCATGAGGATATGAGATGACTGGGTCAGAGCATCTCCAAAAGTGCAGCTCCTGTGGGGCTTCCCCGGTCTGCAGTGGACAGTATCTATCAAATGTGGTCCGAGAAAGGAACAGTGAGAGCAACAGTGTTAGGCAGTTGGTCATAATGTTATGCCTGATTGGAATAATGGATTTTATCATTACTTTTTATGGTTTGGTGGTTTATAACGTGATTCATCTTAATTTTTGATATTTTGCACTTGAATCTTTTTATTGACGTGTGAAATTTAAATCCTGTTATTTAAAAAGGTTAAAGAAAATCAGTCACCAGGATGTTGTTGATACAGTAAACTGGATCAATTCGTAACTGATTAAACTCATTAAAAGCAGTCAGTTTGCTTGATAACCAATTTCACTCATACATTATCAGCCACACATTCTTCAATAAAGCAACATTTCTGGTGTCAGGGTTGCTGTTATTGAATCACTTAGGTAAAAGTAACCTTATTAGACACGCAACAGTAATAGTCTTATAATCCTCATGTTGGTAATGTATCACAGTAATAAGCAGAGCTACTTATTCTGTTTGCTCCAGTTAATCCCTGAAGTCACCAGTAATAACATGTCACCTTTCCTTTGTAAAGATTTGGAACTTGGCAACGAACCGGCTTACATTTCTTAACTCCTATAAGATGAAGATGTCAGTGATATTCGGGGTCATACACATGAGCTTTGGGGTAATCCTCAGCACCTACAATCATCTGTAAGTACTAGTTTACTGTTTTCATTACCCTGTGAAAGCCCTTAAGAGCCAGTATTTCGCTTTGGAACAAGTTGTCATTTTAGCTGCTGGAGCTGGGAAAGAATAGAGACATGTGTTCGCTCTTGTAGACGGCAACAGAACCTTTAGTTTTCTTGGCAAAAAATGTTTATAACTTCTTTAAGCCTACGCAAATTACATGCTGGCAAACATAGAGATGGAAGAAAGTCTTGCAGTGTAAAAGGTTATTTCATGTATTGTAGGAGTATTTTCTGTGGGAGAGAATACCTCTGTCCTATGTAGACATTGAGCTGCACAAAAAAGCATGATGTCAGCTCCTTAAGTAACATGATATCGTTTTTAATAGTCTGCCTTCTTTTTGTTTGTCAAAAAAACAGATACTTCAGGAAGAAGTACAACCTGTACTTGGTGTTCATCCCTGAGCTCGTGTTTATGCTGAGTCTGTTTGGATACCTGGTGTTCATGATATTCTACAAGTGGCTCGCCTTCTCGTCTGTGGACGCTCCGAGCATTCTCATCCACTTCATAAACATGTTCATCATGCAGGATGATAGTTCATTGAAGCCCCTTTACCCAGGACAGGTAAGCAGCTCCACTCTTTCAGCTGTGTGTTTACGTGCTTAATGAACACATTCAGTCTAATGTTATTTAAAATATCCTACAGAAGTCCCATACCTTCATTATTTAAATTATTTATTTATTTCTTCCAGAATGGTCTGCAGATATTTCTGGTAATCATTGCTGTTCTCTCAGTGCCTGTTTTACTCCTGGGGAAACCCATCTACCTTTATTGGCTAAAAAATGGAAGTCACCGCTTGGTAATGTACAGGGTAAGGGTTTGAGATTCATGCCTGCATTTAAAAGATGTGAAAAACGTCACCAAATATTTTTCCTTGGTGTAAATTTTCAAACACACTTAGTTTGTCCGTTCGATTTTAGGGATATGAGCGTGTGCGACGCAGCAGTGATGAAGATCTCTGCCTGATGAGGGCTCATGACATGGAGGAGGGCAGCAGTCACAGTGATCTGTCTACTAGTGAGGATCACCATTCAGAGGAGGTCAGTGTTGCAAACAGCTTGGTACCTTTTCATCTCGTATTTGCTCATAAGCAAACATTTTTACCAGTTGCTACATTCATTTATCTTTTTTATACAATAGTTTGACTTTGCAGAGGAGATACTTCATCAGTCCATTCACACCATAGAGTATTGCCTGGGTTGCATCTCCAACACAGCCTCTTACCTAAGGCTCTGGGCTCTAAGCTTGGCACATGCCCGTAAGTACAAGATCATTAATAATTATTATGTGTTCTAAAACAAAGTGCTTCTTCACAATGTTACAATGGACTTTGCTCTTAATTGTTACTTAATTTTTCAGACTTTACTAGGTTAGTCAAGTATCAAGTTGTGGCCTCTATTCCAGTTCCAGTATTTCTCACATAACCTGTTTTTACATTGTCCACATTTGTCCTTTCTAACATGCAGAGAAAATGATTAAATATGCAGGCTATGAGATGGCCACTCACTAGCAGTACATTCAGCAGACTATTAGCTGCCTTGTTTCATTTGTTGTCAGAAGCTTGCATGCACTCTTCATGGGCATGAAAGGCATTGTCATTTTTGGCTGTTAATGATTTCTTTGAACTCTAATCTTTTTCAAGGTTTCATAATTGTACAGGATACATTTTTAAGGACTTAAAAAAAACAAGAATAGTTTTGAATAGTTTGAATAGTTTGGCTAATCACACAGGGTCAAAAGTATACGCAGAGGCTTAAATATATACCTACGTCGCCACTAATGTTTGGTTAAATGTCCTTAAGGAAGCTGCGACTCAGTCAGAGGCTTTTTGTAGCCGTCAACAAAATTCTGGCGTAAATCTGGCAGAATATTTGACACTTCTTGGCAGAACTGGTGGAATTCATTTAAATGGGTCGGTTTCCTGGACAGAGCTGGCTTTTAAGCATAGTCCACAAATTTTCTATAGTGTTGAGGTCGGGGCTTTGGGAAGACCATTCCAGCAGCTTTATGTTAGGCTGTTTTATCAATTCCAAAACAAGTTTTGCTGTTTTCTTGGGATTATTGACCTGTTGGAACACTCATTGGTGTCCAGGTTCACCACCCATGACCATGACATTAATGTCCATGATGAGTGAGTGTAAAAAAATTTTCTTGACCTGTGATTTGCCAGAATTTTGTATTTCTCTAAATGGATGCTGAAGTAGATTTTATTATTTGCCATCACAGAGCTGTCAGAGGTGCTGTGGGCCATGGTCATGCGAATAGGACTAAGAATGGACACAAAACTTGGGGTTGTAGTCCTGGTGCCATTGTTTGGCCTGTTTGCTGTCCTCACTGTGTCCATCCTCTTGGTAATGGAGGGTCTCTCTGCGTTCCTTCATGCTCTTCGGCTACACTGGTAAGACAAAGCACTAAAGTACTGTGTGTGATAGGATCAATATGTTCTGAAGTATCTGTTTTCGTGTTTATAATTTCGGTTTCTCATCTTTTTATCCACAGGGTGGAGTTCCAGAATAAATTCTACAGTGGGACTGGCGTCAAGTTTTGCCCGTTTTCCTTCTCTCTCCTACCATCTTGCTTTGAGCAGGATGGGTTACTGTGAAGTGACTATTGAGAAATTGTCTTAGTTGGTAACCAGAACCAAAACAAGCCAACAGGGTTCTGTACTTGTGAAGACCTTTTCCAGAGGTATGATCAAATAGTTTGGATATTTATTCTCATTTTTCATTATTTACATTTCATGTAAAGAAATTTATGGCGAGATTCAGAAATTCGTGTAACTTTCGATTCTTTTGTGTCAGGATCATTAAGTTTCACTGCAGAGTGTTTTTCGGGTGAAATGTTAGCCTCAGATTTAACATGCAACTCATCAAATTTTTATAAGGTACAATTGTTAATGGTCATTGATGTCACTTGCATGGAGAGACAAATCTTCCAAATGCAGGATCAATATAGGAAAATGTAATGTATAAAATTTTAGTATTAGCCGACATTAGCAGTAATAAGAAAGCGAAGGGCCGTAACATTTGGCTACTTAGAAAACACCTTTGGGATAAATATGTTGGTAGTTTTGACCTTACTGTGGACATTTGTGATCTAATAAGATGGAAGTTTATTTATTACTTTGTGTTTCCTCATTTTCTTCTTCTTTAACAAGCTTTTGTCATTCATTTCAGCATCCTGGTTTATGTGTTTATATTAATTTTTTTTCCCCAAGGCGTTTTTGTTTTGGCAGATTTGGTTTCCACACAGTAGAGAGTGAGCCAACCTCTCATTTACATTGCTCGACTTTATTGCACTGACTGCCTTACCAAAATTACCACCCCACGACAGCATAATGTATCATCCTTAATGCCCAGCTTGTAGTACCAAAACAAAGCAAAGGATCCCTGACTTGTAACTTTTGAAAAGTGCTTGAGCAGGTGTGTGAAGGGATGTAAATACTTTTACAGATTAAACAAAAAAAAAAATTACATATATATTTTGTAATGTATCAGAATTGCAGATGAATGTTAAGGAATGTGATTATTACTTTCATGCATTCACAGTGTTGCCTTTGCACCTGCTACTTACTGTATAGCTTAACATTCCTACCATGGAAAAGCTCACATCCTTTGACTCAGCTCTGCTGGTCACGAGCCTTTTACTTTCAAACATCCTTTGATGGGTGAAGATTGGAGGTATTGTACTCGTGCCAGGCACTAGTGTTTGCTTATTTTCTAAAAGTGTACTGTTTAGGATTGGTATTGGAGTTGGTAAAGGGAAGTTCTGTCAGTATGTTTTTCTTTTTCTTTTCAGTGGTTCATTGTAATGTCAAATCTTTGAGACAGAATTAGCAATCTTTGTTTTGTTGAATCAAATTGTTTCATTATTAATTGATTCGTTAAAGCTAAATTGTTAAAATATAGATTGAAGGTGTATTGTAATTTCTTATGATGCTACCCTTTTAATATCATGTATTTTCTGATCATACACTTCAGGTTCTAACTCTTTTACAACAAACGTCTGTTCTTTCTTAATGTCAATAAAATGTATTTGAGGTTTGTTTGTTTTTTCCTCTTCAAGCCCTTAAATGTCTTCCCTCCTTGGGTTTATACAAGCCTTACTGAAGGGATTCTGTCAGGTCATGTTTCACATCCATGAGTTTTATGTAATGTAGTTACAGATCCAAGGTATTGTGGCACTAACACCACTGACGTGGACCCCTGGTTGGTGTGGTTCAATAGGTAGCCTTTAGGGTCTTTACTCTTTTTTTTTTTTTTCTTTTCACCACAAAGGAATAACGGGCGGATGGAATATTGTCGTCATTTGTGTGCATTTTGACTATTTTGCTATATACACCAGAAATTGAAATTGACCCTTACAGTCAAAGCTCCGGGAAATAATGCCTCTCACCATGTACGCCACGAGACGTTTGGTTGCCGAGGCAACGCAAAACACCGTTTACGGTGAGTTTCAGAGCTCGAAATCGCTGCCGACATGATGATGTTAACTAATGGTAAATAGGTGGATAAAATATTGTGGAAAAATATGGTGCACGACGATTTACGAGTGGAGTGGATCCTACAGCGGGTGTCTGCTGGGTTTAATTTAAGGAAATGTCCCGACTGTTTCGATGAACTGCTCAGTCGGAGAGATGGAGAAGAAGAAGAGAAAATTATCCGTTATTTGAACTTCGTCTCCGAGGAAGACTCTCCATCGTGTCTTCTGTTTTTCAAAACTGTTAGAGAGGAAGAACGTGAAGTAGAAGTTCCCGTCGGTAAGTCCTGGTGCTTGTGCCCTCACTAGGGCTATCAGTCACCCGCAGGTCAGAAAGCCCAGTGTCTCTGAAAGCTAATTCAAGTTTGCAAAAGTGAATAAAGTTTCGATGAACCCGTATCCTTTTACTGTATTGCTTTTGGGTTAATGTAGGATGTTTTTACTGGTACCTTTTACCATGTTTCAGCATACTCTCAGAAAGTTTATTACTTATGTACACTCAACAAAAATATAAACGCAACACCTTTGTTACTGCTCCCATTCCCCATGGGATGGACGTAGAGACCTAAAATTCATTCCAGATACACAATATAACCATCCCTCCCAAACAGTGGTCACAAATCAGTCCAAATGTGTGGTAGTGGGCACATCTGCCATATTGAGATAATCCATCCCACCTCACAGGTGTGCCACATCAGGATGCTGATCTGACATCATGAGTAGTGCACAGGTGTACCTCAGACTGCCCACAACAAAAGGCCACCCTGGAATGTGCAGTTTTTTGCGCTATTGGGGGTCTGGGGACCCAGAACCGGTCAGTATCTGGTGTGACCACCATTTGCCTCATGCAGTGCAACACATCGTCGCATGGAGTCTATCAGATTGTCAATTGTGGCCTTTGGAATGTTGGTCCACTCCACTTCAATGGCTGTGCGAGGTTGTTGGATATTCGTGGGAACTGGTACACGCTGTCGTATACGCCGGTCAAGCACATCCCGAACATGCTCAATGGGTGACATGTCCGGTGAGTATGCTGGCCATGCAAGAACTGGGACATTCTCAGCTGCCATCTGCCCTGAACAATGTGAACCATGATTCATCCGTGAAGCGCACACCTCTCCAACGTGCCAGACGCCATCGAATGTGAGCATTTGCCCACACAAGTCTGTTACGGCGACGAGCTGGAGTCAGGTCAAGACCCCGATGAGGACGACGGGCATGCAGTTGAGCGTCCCTCAGACGGTTTCTGACAGTTTGTGCAGAAATTGTTTGGTTGTGCAAACCAATTGTTCCAGCAGCTGTCTGGGTGGCTGGTCTCAGACGATCTTGGAGGTGAACCTGCTGGATGTGGAGGTCCTGGGCTGGTGTGGTTACACGAGGTCTGCGGTGGTGAGGCCGGTTGGATGTGCTGCCATATTCTCTGAAACGCCTGTGGAGACGGCTTATGGTTGAGAAATGAACATTCAATGCACGGGCGACAGATCTGGTTGACATTCCTGCTGTCAGCATGCCAATTGCACGCTCCCTCATTGCTTGTGGCATCTGTGGCATTTTGCTGTGAGACAAAACTGCACATTCCAGGGTGGCCTTTTGTTGTGGGCAGTCTGAGGTACACCTGTGCACTACTCATGATGTCAGATCAGCATCCTGATGTGGCACACCTGTGAGGTGGGATGGATTATCTCAATATGGCAGATGTGCCCACTACCACACATTTGGACTGATTTGTGACCACTGTTTGGGAGGGATGGTTATATTGTGTATCTGGAATGAATTTTAGGTCTCTACGTCCATCCCATGGGGAATGGGAGCAAAAACAAAAGTGTTGCATTTATATTTTTGTTCAGTGTAATTTAACAACGCTGTGGACATTTGGACCGCAAGACAACATCTAACAATAATGTTTACATTACCAGAAAAGAAAACTGGAGATCCTGAGCCAGGTGGGGCAGAGAACACCACCGACTTCATTACAAATGATGATAGGGAAAGTCATGTGAGATCAAACTTTAAAACTGATATAATTATTAATGCATTATTGATTGAGAGGCTCAAGATAGTTAAGGTTTAACATATTTCTGGTTTGGTGATTTCAGAGGACTGAGATAAATCTGGTCTATCACACTGAGCTTCACGTAGCTGTCAACCAGTACCCACAGAGATTTTTGAAATCTTGTGTCTTCTACTTTCTCAGGAACACAAAGGGTGAGATGCCAGTTCCTCATCGTCATACTTAAACATGTTCAAGCCTCTTATTTGCTCTCTTTAGGGGTCACCACCCTGGATCACCTGGCTCCATTTCCCCCTATCCCTAGCATCTTCCTCTGTCACACCAACCCTCTGCACATCCTCCTTCACTCCATCCACAAATCCTCCCTGTGTTTTTGCTCTTTTCCCTCTTCCTGTCAGCTCCATATTTGACATCCTTTTCAGATTAAATCCACTATTCACTCTTCAAATTCATTCTTCTGCACATGTCCAAACCATCTGAGTTTTGCTTCTCTAACTTTATTTATCCTTCTGATGTACTTATTTCTAATCTTGTCACTTCTAATGTTCCATATAAAAAAGCAATAAACAAGATACTGTGTTGTTGTATTATAAAACAGAGACTATTGTTGAACCACTGGACATGAATGAGGTCAATATCATGATGCCCTCGCTGTTTGACATCGGCATGCATTGTGGAAACCCTCTTCAGGTGCTGCAAAGCAAACTTGCCCATGTAAGAAAAATAAGAAATACAACTGATCAGGAGCAACTTTTGTTAGTAGGACTGAAAGTTGATGTCACAGCAGCATACTAGCTTTTAATCTTATTATTGTATATGGAAAAACATCAGATTTTCTAATGAATATTTGACTGCATCTCCTCTCAGGTCTATATACCCATGCTTACTGCCAACCAAATGGCAGTAGCTGGAGCAGGTGATCAAAGTGAGGAAGTTTCTCATCAGGAGAAGATGAATGGGAAGAGTGAAGCAAATGAAACAAAGAGTTTAGTGAAGCCAAGTGGGCAATTTATTATTCGTGATGAGTTGCTCAACATAACGCATAAACATTTGGGACTGCTGAACACGACTCTCCAACACCTTCAGCTTGAAGGTTCGTTTAATTACTTGAACCAAGGGCTTGCTATTGTTAAAGGCAACTCACCATGATTTTTAATTTTTATTAGAGTATATAGATTTGCAAGCAAATGCTTTTTCTTCTCTCAGTTTCCAAGCAAGAGTATCGACTAGTACTGATAAATGTCTACAGGACATTAGTTATTTTTTATGCCCATTCACAAAAAGTGATTCAGTCTAAAAGCATTCTACATGTCACAGATGGGATTTTACTGCACATTCCTGAGCTGGAGTTGGAAGACCTGCCTTCGAATCCAGAGATGGTAGAAAGCTTGGAGCAGTGCTTGATGAACTGGCAAACGCAAATAACCATTGTTATTGAGGAGCAGAAAAACAAAAAACCACAGGTTTGTAATTGTAATTTCGTGTTCTGAGATTCAGTCCAGGAACTAAAGCAGGAGAAATAATTTTTCTGCTAAATTTATGCAATATTGTCAAGAATTTAAGAAATACCCATCGACCTAAAAGGAAAACTTTCAGTTAAAGAATGTCTCAACTGCACCTGGTGACATGCAGTCGCTAGACTCAATCATTCACTCTCCATTTTCCTCCAGGCGCCTGGTCCTTTGGCTGAGATAGCACTTTGGCAGGAACGTGCGTCTGTCCTTAATGCTCTGAGTGAACAGCTTAATCATGCTGCAGTAGGGAAGATCGTGGAGGTGATGACCAAAGCAGGTGCAGGCATTGTTCTTACACTGGAGGGAGCGATTGCTGAACTTACTAAATACCGTTTGGAGTCAGATGAGAATTTACGCTTCCTCAAGACACTAGAAAGGCATTTCATGGTAAGAACATTATTGCTGACTATAAAAAAAAAAGGTAGTTACATGAAACTAAAAGGTTCCATGAATCTATAAATTTTTTGCAAGGACAAAAGGAAAAGGAATCAAAAGAATGATTGTGGATCTGTTGTGTTAACTTCTCCTTCACTTTTATCAAAGCTACCATTGTCTGTTTCAGAATCTGGCTACTGGAGCAAATTTTGGTGTGATCTTGGAGACCATCCCTCCTTTAATGGAGAGCCTGCAAATTGTATGGATGATCTCCTACCACTATAACACGAACGATTGTATGGTCCCCTTAATGGAGCGAATTGCCTGGCAGCTGTGTGAACGTGTGACTCAAGCCATAGATGTCCACACGCTGTTCAAGTATATGTGGACCCATTTACATATTCTGAGACTTTTTAATTTATAGTAAAACCAAATTTATTGTTCAGTAGTCAAACAGAATCATTTATTCAAATGTGATGTTTTCTTGTGTCAGTATAATAGTGTGTTGTGCCTTAAACAGAAACAACAGGGGAGTTGCCAAATCCAAGGTCTACGAAGCTAAGCAGGTTTTAAGTCAGTGGAAGACATCCTACTTTGAGAGGCGTGCTGAAATTGAGCAATTGAGCAAGGCTTCACGTTGGGAGTTTGACCGTAAGAAACTGTTTGAGAAGACTGATTACATGGCTTCTGTCTGCCAGGATCTGTACAATGTTTTGCAGGTTGGTGTGAATATTTATATGTATAAAATACATATATAATTCATAAATACTGACCTCTCACACAATATCTGAAGATTTGAATGTGTAAAATAAACTTCAGATTTTTATTTCTCATGTGTTTGTGTTGGGTAGATTTTGGAGGAGTTTTACAATATCTTTGGCCCAGAGCTATTGAGTGTGACAGGTGACACAAAACACATTGATGAAGTGCACCGCACAGTGGAAAATCTGGTTGTGCCCCTTGAGGAGGCCGTTTTTAGTCCTTTCAACATCTCTAAGATGAGCAGCTGGAAAATGATCATGCAAGACTTCAACACGGCAGTTCAGGTGGGTTTCAGATATTGCAGAAGCTGTTTGGTTGTTCTAAATGCACAAAGTAATTAAACAGCTTGGACAAATATAACTGTGCAATATTTCAAGCTGAATGCGTGTGTCTGTTTAGGCTATTGAGGCAGAAGCGATGCACTTTATTGATGAGTCTTTTAAGACACTGCACTCTTCAACTGATGCCTTTGACATGCTGCTGAAGTTTAAACACATTCGCACCAGAGAGGTCATCAGTAACCATCTGATGAAAAAGCTTGACGATATCTTGGAGCAGTACTGCAAGGAGGTAATATGCTATTGAATAAAACATGCTGGCATCTATTTAACATTAAAGTTACTGTTAAAATCATTTTGAAGCTTCAGCTGAGGAACAGTCCACCCAAGACAATGTGACTTAAGTTGGTGAGCATGTGTGTATAAAATAATGCTACAGCTAACTAAAATCTACTAACAAATGACATTTATTCTTTATACCTTTGATCTGTCAAGCTTTGGCTAACTTATCCTTATAAAATCTCGACGTAAACGTTTCATAAAGGTAAATACTAAAGTTTTGTAATTTATGTGAGTGACACGTCATTTTGTTGGTGTGGTTGTAGGTGGACAGGACATGGGAAATTTTTGAGACAATGAAAGACAAACCACCGTTAAATAAGAATGAGCCTCCTGTGGCTGGGGCAATCAGATGGGCACGATTTCTATTCCATCGCATCAAATATGCCATCCTCCCCTTCTTGAAAGTGCCGGAGATGTTGGACTGTGAAAAGAACAAAGTGGTGAGTTATTTCAAAACGCTTTATGTCACCATTAATGTTAAACTGTTTATACACTAAAATGCTTTTTAAAACCACTTTCTGTGATTTTCTTTCTTTCTTTTTCTTTTCTTTCTGCTGTAGTTTGCTCAGGCCAGAGAGAAGTATGTAGAAGTGGCAGAGCAGCTGAAGGACTATGAGGCAGCAAAATATGAAAGCTGGATGGCGGAGACAGAACATAATTTGCCTTTGCTAATGAAAAAACCCATTTTGGCCATGGTTACCAGTAAAAACTCAACTCAAACAGAACTAGTATGTGTCTTTTGCTATTTCCTCATAACTGTTGTATCTTATATTGTGTGTTTGTGAAGGTTCTCTTATATTGTGTGTTAAGACTCTCTAAAATTCCCTGCATTTTTCTCACTTTAAGGACGTCCCGCCACCTGAAAGTTGCACACCAAAGGGTTTGCGATACATTGTGAACTTTGCTCCGGAGATCAAAGAAATAATTTCTGAGGCTTACAGTCTTGAAGCCCTGGGCTACACTGTGCCTGATCTAGCTCAAAATGTTGCACTTCAGGAAAACAAATTCATCAGGTGATGAGACTCACCCGTAACTGACTAGAAAACTCAAAAACCAGTACTTGATCTCCTTTCTCTCTTGAACTGTTTCGTCCTTCATCTTAGGTATGTCAGTGATCTGAGCAAGCTTATCAACCGCTATCACTCTGCATTGGACAGTTTGAATGAAGCACATGTCGTCATGCTGGCTCCACATATAAAAGTAGTCAGAAAAGGCATCAGTTTGGGATTCAAAAGACTCAACTGGAATTCCTTGGGTACTATTCATACAAAGGCTGACATCTCTGTTTATGCTTGCTGTCAGATGAAATTACTTTTGTATAAAACTGAAATCTGCTAATGTTTGGTTTTAGGCATCCCAGATTTCATCAACCAAAGCCTTCAGACTGTAACTAAGTTTGAGTTTGTCGTGAATCAGATTCATGAACATGAGAAGGCTATTGATTCTAAGTTGCAGTCCATGATGATGGCCAACTTACTGAAATTTCCATCACCAGATGCCTCAAACGACTTACCAGGTAGATGTATTAGAAGTATACTATTAGTTTACTGGAAATAAAGAATTTGTGCATACATTATTTTAATAGTTTCATATTTTTTCCTAAGCTATTAAGGGGTTCTGTGAACACATTGAGCGAGAGCGAGTCAAAACTGTGACGATGCTTGCCAAGAAGTATGCTGACATTGGAGTCCTTATAACTAGAATAGAACAGCTGAGTGTGGAAACCAGCACTGGCAGAGCCAAATGTATGGTAGATTATTACCAACACTGGGAACACAGAATACTGGACACTCTTACAAAGATGGTGCAGAGGTAATGAGTAATGGTTTTGAGCCTGCATAGATTGTGAGTGGTAATAATCACCACATTTCTAACAAGTAGAATGCTGTTAGTCTTAACCATTGCAACATCTGTCATGTTTGTTTTCATATTCAGAAACATTCAGGCCTTTAATATAGCGCTGATGGGAGATAAAGCTCTTTTTCAAATCACCGCCATCCTGTCTGCACCTAAGATTGTGTTGCAGCCCCAAAGCAACGAGATCTACCGCCTGCTCGTGCAGTGTATCACAGACTGTGTAGTTAGCACCAAGGTGGGCTCATCACAGTGTTTTGTTTAGTCTTTTTGTCGCTGCATTAAAAAAATAAATGATTTTCAATTTACCACTAATAATATATCTTAACTTTGGATTTATTTTTGTGTTCAAGCAATTTGTGCGTTGGATGCATGGGACCTGCATTAAGTGCCCTCCACAACATGTGGGTGCTGAAGATAAGCTGGTGACATTTAATTTCTACAGTGACGTGTCCCAGCTTCCTCAGATCAAGGAGAGCTGTGTAACTGTATCTCAGAACATCCAGCGTCTGCTTTTCTCCATCGATCAGTACCTTTACCACTGGAAGCGCTATCGGGTTCTTTGGGAAAAGAACAGAACCATTGTCAATGAAAAGTTTGCTGCAAGGAAGCCGTCCTTTGTCATGTATGATTATAAGCTGCAGTCCCTTGCTCGTATCAAGCAGGAAGTGATGCTCGAGCCTCAGTTTAAGAATGAGCACAGCGTATGCCTAAACCTGGAGCTTCTGGCCCACACTGTGAGCGAAATTGCTGAAGCCTGGATCAGTTCACTTGGTAGCTTACTCAACAAGCCTGCTAAAGAGGACATCTTTAACTTGAGAGATGAATTCATGGTAGTTAATCATAATACACAGTTTGTGTTTACAGTCTTTATCCTAAATATTCTTTGGCTTTTATGTGATTTATCTTTTTTGTGATTATTTTGTACAAAAGCAACTGTCTAAGAAGCTGAAACAGAGTCCTGACACTTTTGACGACCTGAAGTCTGTCCTTGGCACCATCTCAGCCATCAAGAACATGTCATTAGAAGTGGAGATGAGAATCACAGATATCCAGGAACAATACAGAACACTGGCCATGTATAAAGTGGAGGTACTGTGTCTTTTTACAGAGAGAGAGTGTGTGATCAGTTTGTCTGTCTGTTAGCAGTCTGTGCAACTCACTTTTAATTTTTTCAGTATGACTCCCTAGAATGTCACAATGATGCCATAATATTTTACAAAATCACACACTGCAGGGATATATTTTAAAATCTCAAGTTCTATAACTTATAGAAGCCAAAGACTTCAGTCATTTCTGTTCCAATCACATGGGTGGAAATAGGAAAATGTTCAATTTTAGTATGTAATGCTTCAAGGTTATGGGTTAAAGGTCAGGGTTCTGCAAATTAGGAAAAAGTTTATTTGAGTTCGGATCATGTAGTTCTTTAAACTAAAAAAACATTTATTTCAATATAACATTATATGAATTCACAATGAAAAAACAAAACAAAAAATACTACACTAGTTTTCCATATTAATATTGATATCAGCACAAATGATCTATGAAAGCAATGCCGGTGACATTATTGGGGATTTCTATATTACCGATACTAACATCAGCATGGAGTAATAAAAAGAAAATAAAACATCAACATTTCTTTGTATATCCCTTGCCCTTTGGGGGGAGGCTCTGAGTGCTCTTGTATAAAACCTCAAAAGTGATCTTGTTTCCCATTTTAAAAAGTTTATGTCTTATGTGCTTTAGGCAGGTGAGGATGAATGGGAGCTGGTGGCCTGCATTGGCCAGATGTGGAGTGACCTTTTCATAGAAGCCAGACAAGTAGACCGAAGTCTGAAAGACATCAAGAAATCATTTACTGTGGTAAGATATCAATCCCATACAATGTTCTTAAACCTAAAAATAAACAGAAATGTTCTTGTCTTACATTTATGATTGCCACACTTGTCTCCCATCCACACACCCAAAGATCACAAAGGAGAATATCGAAGAGTTCAAACAGGAGTTGTCTGTGTTTGCCGAAAGCTTCAACATGCATGGTCCTGGAGCTGTAGGAGATGATTTGGAGAAAGGTACTTGGGCACTTAGATGAATGCTGCTGTTGCTGAGTAGAGAATAGTAGTGCATGGTAAATGTTGAAATGTAGTGGAGCAACAAGCCCGTGTTACTTTTATTTTTGCAGGACTGGCCATTATGGGAAAATACGAGGCAGATCTTGCAAAGATTGTAGCAGGTCAACAGGAAATAACTAATGCTGAAAAGCTGCTGGACTTGTCAGTCACCACTTTCCCAGAAGTTCTGAGCATAAAGAATGACATGAATGGCTTGAGACAGATATATGATATATATAAAGCTCAGCAGGTGGGATATGCTTGTAAAACACCAGTGCATAATACACATAAATGTGATCATTTAAATTTTTTTTAAATTTTTATATATATATATATATATGCTTGTCCTGTCATCTTGCAGGATGCAAAGACACAGTGGTCTCAGACCTTGTGGATAGATTTAGACATCCAGCTGCTACAACAGGGCATTGAGGGTTTCATCAAACGCTTAAGGCTGCTGCCCAAAGAAGTGCGGGCCATGCCTGTGGCCTTTTTCCTAGACGGACGCATGAAGGAGTTCAGAGAGTCTCTGCCTCTTTTACTGGACCTGAAGAATGAGGCCCTCAGAGACAGGTCTGTCTCAAGATTGATACTAGTGAGAAACCAGAATGAATATAATACCCCCCCAAAATTTACAGTTAATAACGTAGCTGGATTTGTTTTATTGTCACTTAGGTTTAAATTTATTGCTCCTAGCGGATTGTTCTGCAATACGCATAATATTGACAATAAGTAGAGTATTAAATACTCTACTTATTTAGATGTAAACTTTTGAATTCACGTGTTCAAATTATCTATGTCCAGATAAAACAAAAAAACTGAGAATAAAAATGTCTTTATATTCAAGGCACTGGAAGGAACTGATGGAAAGGACTGGCACCAGCTTTGAGATCAACCCTGAAAGCTTCACACTGGAGAACATGTTTGCTATGGAGTTGCACAAATATGCAGATGTCATAGGCGACATCGTCACCTCGGCTGTAAAAGAGCTTGGTATTGAGAAGGCAGGTTCTCTCTTTTTTAAAAACATTCTCAAAATGGAATAATCTGCCAGTTCTATCAGTTCATCAGGGAAATGACAGTTACTTCTAAAACATGTTATCTGTATCTGGTTCCAGGGAGTAAAAGGAGTGGTAGAGACCTGGGAAAACATGAAGTTCAATGTTCAGCCCTATTTCAAAGGCACTCAGGAACGTGGCTCCATTCTGGGTGCGGTGGATGAGATCTCACTGAATGTGGACAATGATGTCATGAACTTACAGAGCATGGCTGGCAGCCGCTTTGTTGGACCCTTCCTTGGTACCATACAGCAGTGGGAAAAAAATCTGTCTGTTATTTCTGAGACTATTGAGGTGAGTAAGACTGGCCAAATTTTCCTTCACCCTTAGGCTGATCCACAAAATACTTATAGGAAAAAAAATACGTCTTTCACAGGTCTGGTTGCTCGTGCAGAGAAAATGGATGTACTTGGAGAGCATATTTATAGGAGGAGACATTCGCTTGCAGTTACCTGAGGAAGCAAAGAAATTTGATAACATTGACAAAAGGTTTAAAGACGTAAGTGTTGCTATAATATTGGTCTTAAAAAATTAAAGTACTTTCTTCTAGACTTGTCAAAATTACATCTCTCTTTGTTTGTGTAGATAATGAATGACACAGTGAGGAATCCAAACATTAAGCGCTGTTGCCTGGTTCCCAACCGGCTAACAGACCTGCAGGCCCTGAGTGACGGTTTAGAGAGATGCCAGAAGAGTCTTAATGATTACCTGGACTCAAAGCGACATGCATTTCCTCGCTTCTTCTTCATCTCTGATGATGAACTGCTCAGCATTCTGGGGAGTAGTGACCATACCTGTGTCCAGGAACATATGATCAAGGTATTTGGCAAGTACAAGCGATGGTGGAGTGGTAGACAAGACCTTAATTTTTCAAAGTATAGATAGGGAGGCTCATTGTTTCCAATGTGTGTTTTTTCTTTTGTCTCACAAGATGTATGACAACATAGCATCTCTGAGATTTGACGTGGATAGCAATGGAGAGACAGTAGTTGGAGCCATGGTGTCTGCTGAGGGTGAGGTGATGGAACTAAGACAGCCTGTCGCAGTGGAGGGCAGGGTGGAGGAGTGGATGATGGGGGTGCTACTGGAGATGAGGAAGACTAACAGGCTCATCACAAAGGAAGCGATCTTCCACTACTGTGAAGACCGGAGTAGGTATGTGTAAATAACATGCACCAGAGAAAGAAACCGCTTGTGTTGTTATTTTTTATTTTTTTGAATATTTTCGTACTAGCCAGGGGTTTTTTAGTCCTCATCAATCAAAATGTTTGTTTCGAAACACACAAGGTCATTTCTGATGGTTGGCATGTCTTTGTCTTGAGCAAACTCTACAATACCAAGGTGATACTGGCCAATGTATATGCCCCCAATGTGGATAATATTGAGTGCATTTTCTCTTTATTGCCTGATCCGAGCTCATACTCTCTAATACAGGGTGGGGATCTTAACTGTTGGCTCCCCAACCCCATAACTTTAAGTAAATCTCCATCGTTTGTTCAGTCCTGTCTGTCTAATTGTGGTGTCTTTGACACCTGGCACTGTCTCAGTCCAAACTCAGTTTTCTCACAGGTCCACCATACCTATTTTAGGATTGATTATTTTATTATTGATAATCAGTGGCTTTCATCGGTCCGCCTCTGTGACTACCAGAGCATAGTGGTGTAGGATCATAATTTTATAAAATTCAGCGAAAAAACAACAACAATCTTTTGTGTTTCAAACGAATACTACAAATGAATCTTCTAACCTGATTATTTGGGATACATGAAAGACGTTTCTGAGATAGCAAATAATTTCTTATTCAGCAAACATGAAAAGGCCAATACAGAGCAACTTGAATTACCCAACCAAATTAAAGAAATGCTGTATTTTCCCTCCACTGAGACCTGTGGGTATGTCCCCTCCTTACATGCGGAGAAGGCATTTGACTGTGTGTAGTGGGAGTATCTATTGTTACAAAAATTCTACTTTGGACCTAAATTTATTTATTGGATAAAATTGCTATATTTCTTCCCTAAAGCCTCAGTCCTTTTGAACTTCCAACGGTTACAGCCCACCAACCTCCAACAATGAACCTTGGCAAGGGTGTCCTTAAGCCCACTACTACTCTTTGATTTTGCTATAGAACCATTGGCTATCACACTCTGAAGCTATGCAGATGCCTCAGAGATTTGGAGGATAGGAGTTGTGCATAAAGATCTCCTGGTCTTCCTAGTGGATCTATACCTTCTATGTTGTCAATTATCATTCAGTTTGGCCAGGACACATTTGGAACTTACATAAAAGTGAACTCTTCTGGGTAAATGGAGGAGAGTCTGGGCCAGGATACTCAAACTTCCCATTTAAAATAGCAGAAAACCAATTCACATATCTGGGCAAAACTGTTACAAGGAAGTACAAATTTTCTGACTTCACTAAATAATACAAAACAGTTTCTGACACAGTGGTCCCCCCTCAGCTAAAACTCTGTTAAAATGAACGCTCTTATTCAATTAGCAATAACAGCTAATCGTTCCACCTGGTGTGGAAATATTTAGCAAAGTTCCATCGCTACTCTTTAAGTTTCAACAAGGAAGGGATTCTCTTTCTCTCTCTCTCTCTCTCTTTAAATATATAATTTATTTATGTATGTGGATCGTCATTTATTTATATGTATATAATTATATAGAATATATACATATAATTCTATTCTTATTCTATATTATTTATTCTACATATATTTCTCTTTTTATGTAATCCGGCTTGAGGATGGGGTTAATTTTTGGGAAAGTTGTGGAGCATAGAATTGCACACTTTACCTTAACTATGTTACCTCAACAATAATCAAGTCTAGTTTTGTTCATTCTTAGAATTGAAGACCACTTTGCATTCAATGCTTTTTTGGATTTCTTTCTTTTTTTCCCTTCACAAGCTCTGCAATGTTGTCTTTTCTATTGTGTTTGTTATAAATGTGTGCAAATGTTCTGTTTGGTTAAACTTAATAAAAATATCTTTGAGAAAAAAAGTTTTTGATATTCGCTAAGAGGCACAGTGATGACACGTTTGTGACCGAAAGAAGTGCCTGAGTGTTTTTGCCATTGTCTGCGTGTGCAAGTCTGGCCCTCAGGTAATCTGTCATTGCAATGTTTTACAGGGTGGATTGGATGTTGCTGTACCAGGGCATGGTTGTACTAGCTGCTAACCAAGTTTGGTGGACCTGGGAGTTAGAGGATGTCTTTAAAAATGTGAAGAAAGGAAAGAAGCATGCACTTAAGAACTATGCTGAGAAAATGCACAAACAGATTGATGAGCTGGTGTCACGCATTATTCAGCCTTTGAAGAAAAATGACAGACGAAAGCTCAACACTGTGCTCATCATTGATGTCCACGCAAGAGACATAGTGGACAGCTTTGTGCTAAAAAGGTAAACTTGACTTTTGCAGGTTTGAACATTTGTTTGTGGCAGTGTGTTTTAAATAGTGAAAATAATAAAAGAACGACATTTAAAGTTCAGTTTCCTTCCAGCATAATGGATGCACAAGAATTTGAATGGGAAAGCCAGCTGAGATTTTACTGGGTCCGGGAAGATGACAACTTATTTGTGCGCCAGTGCAGTGCATCTTTCTCCTATGGCTACGAATACATGGGGTTGAATGGGCGGTTGGTTATAACCCCACTGACAGACCGGATCTACCTCACTCTCACACAGGTCTGGGATATAAGCAAATTTTTAATACCTAAGCATGTACATTTTTTCGACTAAAACATGCCTGTCCATGTGTATTTGGGATGAAGGCACTGTCCATGTACTTGGGTGGAGCTCCTGCTGGACCTGCTGGTACAGGAAAGACAGAGTCCACCAAGGATCTGGCTAAGGCTTTGGGCCTGCTCTGTGTTGTTACAAACTGTGGTGAGGGCATGGACTACTTGGTAAGAAGCTTTTCTGGGATTTAAAAAAGTGCAGTCATCACTTGTCATCACTCTAGCTTTTTACGTGAATGTCCTCTCCCTTTGTGTCCAGGCAGTGGGCAAGATCTTGTCTGGCCTTGCACAGTGCGGAGCTTGGGGCTGCTTTGATGAGTTCAATCGTATCGATGCCTCAGTGTTGTCAGTGATCTCCTCCCAAATCCAGACTATCCGCAATGCTCTCATTCTACACCTTAACAGGTTTTATGTAAGTCTGTTTAGTTATGTGGGACCAGCAGTGTTGGTCAAGTTACTTGAAAAAAGTAATCAGTAACTAATTACTGATTACTTCCCCCAAAAAGTAATCCCATTACTTTACTGATTACTATTTTCAAAAGTAATTAATTACTTAGTTACTTAGTTACTTTTTAAAAACACGATTTGCAACCTGAAGAGGTGATAAAGCGATAGATCTTTCAGCCCAATTCTACTTTTTCTACATAATCCATCATACAAAATGTAATCAAATGGAAAAGTCTCTTTTTTTAACTTGTTTTATCAGTTTTAATCTTTTAACTTTATGCATCAAGCAAAAATTTAATTATATGCAACATTCCCTGACTTGAATAAATTAGTTTAACATTTAAACCTATTTTCTGCACATTCCAGCACATAAAATAAAATATTTTTTGTGTTTACACTCACTCTTTCAAATAGATGCAAGTAAAACACAGGAGAACATAAATAAAGTCAAAGACTCAGCGGTGCTGTTGCTCTATTTTCACCTGTAAAGCAGGACTGCGGTAGGCGGAGGTTTACCCTGGTGCAGGTGTGCCGCGGTCAGTTGAAGAATCCGCGACTTCCTCTGTGAGTTTCCCATTACGTCATGGCGCACTCGGTGCTTGCTTGGAAGTTTAGGGTTTTTTTCGCTGTAAAAAGAAGTTTTCTTCCCACGCACAATGGACGCTAATGTTTTTGTCACTTTTTATGGAATCAAACTCAAAGTAAGGTCAGTACTTCCACGCTTTAAACGCTGCACGCTCATACTCTCTCCCACAATCGATATGTGATCCATTGTTGATCTGCAGACAGCTGTTGTCACTAACTGCGCACTCG
The DNA here is from genome assembly GCF_964374335.1 of Astatotilapia calliptera. Lineage (NCBI taxonomy): Eukaryota > Metazoa > Chordata > Actinopteri > Cichliformes > Cichlidae > Astatotilapia > Astatotilapia calliptera. Next base: position 21,367,993 of record NC_137433.1, read on the forward strand.
CTTACGTCACTGTCGTGAGACATTCTCGCAAAAAATCACGGTTTTAGTAACGCAGTAACGCAGCGTTCCTACGGGAAAGTAACGGTAATCTAATTACCGTTTTTGCAATAGTAATCCCTTATTTTACTCGTTACTTGAAAAAAGTAATCAGATTACAGTAACATGTTACAGGTAACGCGTTACTGCCCATCTCTGGGGACCAGTAATAAATATATATTTTTCATGTATGCATTATATATGTATTACACCTAAACACCTTCCATCTCCCTATACGCATCAGTTTGAAGGGCAAGAGATCAACTTGGATGACCGCATAGGAATTTTCATCACTATGAACCCTGGTTACGCAGGACGTACAGAGCTGCCTGAATCCGTCAAAGCTCTCTTCAGGCCTGTGGTGGTCATTGTGCCGGACCTGCAGCAGATTTGCGAGATTATGCTCTTCTCTGAGGGTTTCCTAATGGCCAAGGTACCACATGCACCCATGAACTTGCATTTGATTTCATTTGCACATGCTGTCAGCTGTACTGCAAGAAATGCATCATAAACTATGTACACGCACAGGTTATATTGTATTACTTTATATTGTTAAATAGTACAAAAAATGCATATGAAAATAGATAACTTGGAGATTTTGACTTTTGACTGATAATAGTGTTATTAATGTGTCTCTACTTCTGTTCTTTTCAGGTGCTGGCAAAGAAAATGACCGTACTTTATAAGCTGGCTCGTGAACAGCTGTCCAAGCAGTCTCATTATGACTTCGGCCTGCGCGCTCTCAAGTCTGTCCTAGTGATGGCAGGAGAGCTGAAGAGAAGCTCACCTGAGCTGAGCGAGGTACAGAAAAATAACAAATAAAACTTTTTCTTTTTCTTTTTTTTTAAATTGACAGAAAACCAAGTTGCTATTTGTGACTTCTCAGGTAAAAGTTGAAGGTTGATTTATCCTAGGAATATGTTGGACATTTGTAAAGGTTACCAAATGCTCGATTTGTCCTGTATCATCCAAAATTTCTTTTTTTAAGATGACACAGAGAATGTAAGATAGAGGTGCAAATCTTATATTTGTTTATCAATAGTTTAATTCTTATTATTTTACACAAAAGTTGGAGCTGTTATTTGTACTGAAAACTGTCCTTCATTAAACTATTGTTACATAGCCCCCATGTTCAAAAAATATTTGTGTGCAACAATTTTATAGGTTCGTTTTTTATTTTTTCAGTATTTTCAATACTGAAATATTATGAAGTTGATGTATAAATGCATAAATTCTTTTTCATTCATTCCGTCGTTCAGTTCATGTATTTATGTCTATCCCTCTGACAACAGGATGTGGTGTTGATGCGGGCTCTCAGGGACATGAACCTACCCAAGTTTGTGTTTGAGGATGTCCCTCTGTTCCTCGGGCTGATCTCAGACCTGTTCCCTGGGCTTGATTGCCCCCGTGTTCGCTATCCCAACTTCAATGATGCTGTGGAACAGACCCTGGAGGACAAAAAATATGTCATACTACCCAACCAGGTGCAAAGTCTCATATTTGATGTTGTCTATCAATTTCTAGCAAAGTTTTGCTGTTTAAATGTGTCAACAGTAAACTGTTGCATCCATCTGTTGTTTCAGGTGGATAAAGTGGTGCAGATGTATGAGACAATGATGACACGGCACACTACAATGATTGTGGGTCCAACAGGTGGAGGAAAATCAGTGGTGATCAACACATTATGTCAAGCTCAGACAAAGTCAGTTTAACTTTACATCGTCTCTCTGATCTTTTGTGTGAACAGTAGTAACTTTTAATCTATCTCACCATCAGAATGGGACTGCAAACCAAACTGTATCCTCTGAACCCTAAAGCCATGAGCGTGATTGAACTTTATGGTATTCTGGACCCAGACACGCGAGACTGGACTGATGGGATTCTATCCAACATCTTCCGTGACATTAACAAGCCTACTGACAAAAAAGACAGGAGGTAGACAATATTTTTAGAAGGCATGTAATCATCCATTTAGGATAACAAGAAATCATTTCTGTAAATCACCTGCTCTTTGACAAACAGGTACATCCTGTTTGATGGGGATGTGGATGCTCTGTGGGTCGAAAATATGAACTCAGTGATGGATGACAACAAGCTTCTGACTCTAGCCAATGGAGAAAGGATCCGTTTACAAAGTCACTGTGCTCTGCTGTTTGAGGTTTGTCTGAATTTCAAGATTTCTGTTAGTAGAATACAATTGCCTGGATTGTGCCTCAAAGAAAGCTTAATGTAAGAAAACTACCCACACAGGTTGGAGATCTGCAGTATGCTTCCCCAGCTACTGTTTCCCGCTGTGGAATGGTATTTGTTGATCCTAAAAACCTGCGATATACCCCATTCTGGCAAAGATGGGTGAACAGCAGACCTGATAAGGTTTGAGAAACAAAATCACTGTTTAAAATGCATACTTCTCTAGACTTTTAAATACTGTTGTCTCTTTTTTTTGTCTAGGAACAAGAAGTGCTTAATAGTCTGTTTGAGAAATATGTCCACAGCTCTATTGACATGATTGTGGATGGTGTTGTTGATGGGAAACAAGGAGAGAAACTTAAGACTGTTGTCCCCCAGACAGATCTGAATATGGTAGGATAATCTCATCCACTGTAAATGCTCCTTTGCACTTGATTGTATTTAAATAAGAAGAAATGAATGGAATTAATGGTATAGTCTCATAACCTGAACTTGAACTAACTATGCATGATATGTGTGTTTAGGTCACTCAGTTGTGCTTAACACTGGATGCACTTCTTGAGAGTGAAAACAGCACTCCCGAAGTCCTGGAGTGTTACTTTCTGGAAGCTCTGTACTGTTCACTTGGGGCTACATTGCTGGAGAGTGGTAGGATCCAGTTTGATGAGTTCATCAAAAAGCTGTCCTGCCTACCTACAGTTCATGATGAGAAAGCCCTGGCTGGGCCTGGCGAGATCCCAGGTAAAAGGGGATGATTTCTTCTTATTTTATGGTGAAAATGACCATTCATTCTCTTGGGTTTATAGTGGATTGATTAATGATTTATGGAGAAAAAAAGAACTATGATAAACCTTTTTCACAGGTATTTGTGCCAGTTTTTAAACTGTTTTACTTAATATTGTTAACAAAGTGACTTCATCCATATAGGATGCCTCCCAACCTTGTATGATTTTCACTTTGATGGAACACAGGGGAAGTGGGTTCCCTGGAATTCTCTGGTCCCCAAATACATCCACAGCCCTGAAATGAAGTTCATTGATATCCTAGGTAAAGGTCTTGTCTGTATACTGTGAAAACTGGGCAACATAGGTGTAAATACATGCATCATGAATTATACATTTCTGCCTTGGTACCTTCATTCTCTCTTTAGTGCCAACTATTGACACAACAAGAACCAGTTGGATCCTGGAGCAGATGGTGAAGATAAAGAGGCCGCTGCTACTGGTTGGAGAGTCTGGCACTTCCAAGACTGCCACTATTCATAACTTTCTGAAGAATATTAATGCAGAAACAAGTGTAAGTTGTACATCTTACTGTACACACAGTATGTACATATATTTCTTTGTCATATGGGTTTAAATGTCTTTCTTTCTGTTCCCAGAGTACTCTTGTCATCAACTTCTCCTCCAGAACAACATCATTGGATCTGCAGAGAAACCTCGAAGCCAATGTGGAGAAAAGGACTAAAGAGACCTATGGACCTCCCATGGGGAAGAGACTCCTGATCTTTATGGATGACATGAATATGCCAAAGGTACCTGTTTTAAGTAGTCTTTTATTCTTTAAAGTGCGATAGTGCTTACATGTTTGAAATGACTGTAATACACTTGTGCAGGTGGATAACTATGGCACACAGCAGCCTATTGCGCTTCTAAAGCTGCTTTTGGATCGAGGAGGCATATATGACAGAGGAAAGGAGCTTAACTTCAAAATCCTCAAGGATCTTGGCTTTATTGCTGCCATGGGAATGGCAGGAGGTGGGCGAAACGAGGTGGATCCTCGCTTCATCTCACTCTTCAGTGTCTTTAGCGTCCCCTTCCCTACAATGGAGTCCCTCCACCTTATCTACGGTTCTATTTTAAAAGGCCACACCAGAGTGAGTACCTCTTTCACATATAAATCAAAACATATTGAAATCTCAACCATCTGCATCACTTTAATTCTCCAATTTGTACGTGATAAAACATTTTAGCTGTTTGAGGACACCATACAGAAAGTTTGTGATCAGGTCACGTCCTGCACACTGGAGCTCTACAACACCATCATCAAAGATATGCCACCCACTCCCTCCAAATTCCACTACATCTTCAACCTGAGAGACCTGTCAAGAGTGTACAATGGACTCACCCTCACCAAACCGGACAGGTCTAATCTAGCATATTCACTCTTGTGACAGACTGACAGAGGTCTGTGATCCTAAATGTCTTTCCTTTCTCTGACTTACAGGTTTTTGACTGTAGCCCAGTTTGTACGTGTGTGGAGAAATGAGTGCTTGAGAATCTTCCATGACAGACTCATTGATGAAACTGACAAAGCTTTGGTAATATTTACTAATAATATTAGCAGATGTTTAATGTGAATTCTCCTTTTTAATGACTAAAGGCAAAACTGTCTTTCTCCTGTCTTCCTCCACTAACCCCCAACGGGTCGTGGCAGACCTCTCCATGAGACTGGTTCTGCTTGAGGTTTCTTCCTGTTAAAAGGGAGTTTTTTCCTTCCAACTGTTGCAAAAACACTTGCTCAAAATGGATCATGGATATTATTGTTGGGTTTTCCTCTGTTTTCTTTGTGTTATTGTAGGATCTTTAGCTTACACTATATAGCGCCTTGAGGCAGCTTTTGTTGTGATTTTGCACTATATAAATAAAATTTGTTAAACTGAATTTAATTAAAAAGGCAAATACTAAGTGGGTAATTGGTTCCATGTTGGATGTAACAATAAGACTCAAAATCTACTGATAGATACTGATACTGAAGATGTGTGTTTTTTTCCCCAAGGTCCAAAGGCACATAAACAACATGACTGAGGAGCATTTTAAGTCAGACATGGAGGCAGTTATGAGAGACCCAATTCTTTTTGGAGACTATAGGACAGCCCTCAGTGATACTGAACCAAGGGTGTATGAGGACATACAAGACTATGATGCTTCAAAAGCCCTGTTTCAGGTAAAGTTATTACCTTAACCCAAGTGGTCATATGGTTAGATTGATTTGTTTATTTGTATGTTTGTTATCAGAGTTACTCCAAAAGTATAAATGAGTTTGCGTGAACATTTTAGCAGAGGTGTGGCTTGGGCCAGGAGATATTTCTGTAAGGATTGTCTGCTAATGTGAGCTAGGACAATATTTAGTTTTCACGTTGTATCTTATACATACCAGGTTAAACAAATCTTGATGTTTTCAAGAAAATATTACAAACTATTCTGGGGGAAAATGTTCATCTTGGTGGAGGTGTGGGGTCTCAGACAGAAAAGTGAAGTAATACTGCCGGTTTGATTCACTGGGATGAGCAGCCAACCACATGCTGCATGGTGGAGAGTGGCTGGCCCGTGTTCAAGTCTGAACTGTGGCCATTTGCTGCATTTCTCTTTCTCTCTCCCTCCACTTTCCTGTAGCTCTTCTCTGTAACTGTCTTATAAAGTCAACAAAATAAAATAATGTAAGAGTATGTTTTGGCATTTGTTATAGTTGTTATACTCCTTTAACAGATCACTGTGTTATGTAATTCTGCAGGAAATCTTAGAGGAATACAATGAGAGCAAATCGAGGATGAACCTAGTGCTCTTTGACGATGCTCTGGAACATCTGACCCGGGTTCACCGCATCATCCGTATTGATCGCGGCCATGCTCTGCTTGTTGGTGTGGGGGGCTCTGGCAAGCAGTCCCTTACCAAGCTGGCTGCCTTTGCTGCTGGCTGTGAGGTGGTAAAATTCATGATTGGTGTGGCGAAGGGCAAATGACTGTCACTAACAAGTGTCATATACACTAAAATTACATTTTAAGCAATGCAAATGAATTTTACTAACATGTCTTGGGATGTGAAAGCTGCAATCTTGTAACTGTAAGGCTACTACATGAGGGCTTTCAATGTTAAGCAGTGCTAAACCTTCTTCACAAATACATTTCCAGCTTTAGATTTTTGGATCTGCTTTCCCCAGGTATTTGAGATAACGCTGAGCAGAGGATACAGTGAGTCTAACCTCCGTGAAGACCTAAAAACTCTGTACTTGAAGCTTGGCATTGAGAATAAGAAGACCGTGTTTCTTTTTACTGATGCTCACGTTGCTGAGGAAGGCTTCTTGGAGCTCATTAACAACATGCTTACCTCAGGTTGGATATGACTATAATCTCCTGACCTCCTCACTCTCTATTTATCTCTCTTAAAAGCTACAGCTGCAGTGCTCTCACCATGCACTCTATTTATAGGCATTGTTCCTGCATTGTTTCCCGATGATGAGAAAGAATCCATTCTCAACCAGCTTCGAGACGAAGCTCTTACAATGGGATCAGATCCCTCTAAAGACAGTGTGTGGCAGTACTTTGTCAACAAGAGTGCCAACAATCTACACATTGTTTTAGGCATGTCTCCAGTGGGAGATACCCTGAGGACACGCTGCAGGAACTTCCCAGGTGAAATATTTGGTCAGGCTTCAATTGACTTAATATAGTTTATAAATTAGTTTTATTAACCCGACGTACTTCTTATTTCTCCCAGGACTGATGAACAACACTGTAATAGATTGGTTCCTTCCATGGCCTCCGCAGGCATTACTTGCAGTAGCTCAGTCTTTTCTTGGTGTGTAATTAAACTTACTTCTATTATATGTATTTGTCGTGGAAAATGTTTATTTTAAAACAGGTGTTTCAGTAAGACAGTTGAAATGTTATATTATTATTGTCCTTCCACAGGTGAAAGTCCGATGATACCAGATGCACACTCTGCAGCTGTTATAGATCATGTATGCATGGTCCACGGCTCTGTGGATCACTACAGCAAGCTATTTCAGCAAAAACTCAGACGCTGCAACCATGTAACTCCAAAGAACTACTTGGACTTTATTAACACCTATTCCAAACTCTTAGAGGAAAAAGACCAATTTATTCTCGGTGAGGGAATGAAACCTGTTGTAAATGCAGGGTTTCTGTTGGAGTTAGTGTGCATTAGAGACCGTTAATGTGTCTTCTTCTGTTCTAGCTCAGTGCAAGCATCTGGAGGGAGGTTTGGATAAACTGAAGGAAGCCAGTGAACAGCTGGCTGAACTGAACGTCAAGCTGGCAGATCAGAAAGTTGTCCTGGCTGAAAAGTCCACGGCATGTGAAGCCCTGCTGGATGAGATTGCCACCAACACAACAGTAGGTTAGTAAACACTTGCCTGCCGTATGGCCTTCATTAATACAGTATCCTGTAGTCTTCAAATGGAAATTAAGTGCAGTTAGTTCAAACCACTTATCAATAACTTTCTTTTCTAGCTGAGGAAAAAAAGGTTCTGGCAGAAGACAAAGCTAAAGAGATTGAGGAGCAAAATAAAGTCATAGCTGTTGAGAAGAAAGAAGCTGAGAGTTCCTTAGCTGAAGCTCTGCCAGCATTAGAGGCCGCACGTAATGCCCTGCAAGACCTGGAAAAATCTGATGTAACAGAGATCCGGTAAACTGTGCTCCTTATGAAGAACATTCTTTTCATTCTGTTGTAGAAATACATTACATGTAAATTACATTTGGCTCTTGGATAACATAAACCCTGAAAAGGAATACTGGACAGTGCAGAGCGGTTCATTTTCAAGAGACCTTAATGAGTCGTCATTGATGCACAGCCATTGCTTATCATGACAATTAAGTCCTCTTTTAATCAGTGTTTTCCCTTTATCGGCTTTTTCCTGTTGGTCCAATGTGAAGATCATTTGCCAAGCCACCCAAACAGGTGCAGGTGGTTTGCGAGTGCATCCTGGTGTTGCGTGGCAACAAAGAAATCAGTTGGCAGTCAGCAAAAGGGATGATGTCAGAAGCGAACTTCCTGCGCTCCCTGATGGAGATGGATTGTGATGCGATCACTAACAACCAGGTCAGGACAGTCAAGGGTAAGTTGAATTTACGTTGAGTACAAAAGTAAAAACAAGTAATGGTGCTAGTATACTGTGCAAGAGAGTGCTAATTGAATTTGACAGATGCTCCACTTTTTGTTTTCTTCTCTTTCTGGCTAGGCTATCTAAAGAACCTCCACACAAGCTTTGAGGAAATGCAGGCCATCAGTAAGGCCGGCTCAGGAATGCTCAAGTTTGTCGAGGCAATCGTGGGTTACTGTGATGTTGCCAGGGAGATAAAACCCAAAAGAGAAAAGGTTATTAAGTTTATTAAATCGCCATTGACTTTTCCTGTTTTGGACGAAACACAGCTTAAACTGATGTATTGCCTTCTTATTTTCAGGTGGCTCGCCTAGAGAGGAACTTCTTTCAGAGTAAGCGGGAGCTGGAGTGCATTCAGAATGAGCTCAACAACATCCAGAAAGAATTGCAGACTCTTAGTAAGAAATACCAAGCTGCTATTTGCGAGAAGCAGCAGTTGCAGGAGGAGGCTGAGGTGATGGAGAGGAGACTGATAGCTGCTGACAAACTCATCTCTGGGCTGAGCTCTGAGAATGAACGGTGAGGTTGAAAAACATGCAGCACTTACTAACCAACCCTTTAACAGGTTGATTTTTAATTTTAAACCCCCTGTTTTTTCTTTTTCCCCCCTGTCTCTACCAATTATTTTTCACCCCTTCTACATACTCCCAACTTAGGTGGACAAATGATTTGGAGGGATTGAAGCAGCGGCGTGTGCGTCTCTTGGGTGACTGTTTGCTTGCTGCTGCATTTCTGAGCTATGAAGGGGCATTCAGCTGGGACTTCAGGAATGAGATGGTATACCAAAAGTGGGTTAAAGATGTGCAGGAGAGAGGCATCCCCTTGAGCCAGCCTTTCAAAGTAGAAAACCTTCTTACTGATGAGGTCGAAATCAGCAGGTGAAGTTGTTGCGTAACTTGCTAATAAATGCTGTACAATCTGACTTTTCTCTATCAAATAATGACAATTAGTATGCTAATTAATGGCCTAACTATGTGTCTACCCTGTGTTAGATGGGGCTCAGAGGGTTTGCCTCCAGATGAATTGTCCGTGCAGAACGGGATTCTCACAACCAGAGGGAGTCGATTTCCCATGTGTATTGACCCCCAGCAACAAGCCCTCAACTGGATTAAGAAGAAGGAAGAAAACAATAACCTCAAGGTACGGAAAGATTTAATGCTCATTGATGTTCTGGGATGACTGCTTTATGCAGCCTCCCATTACTGACAGCCCCTGTATCATCAGATTCGACAAACAGAGGTTTATGACTTGCAGACCTGAAAGTGTGATCATCAATTTTGTCCCAGGTCTCATCTTTCAATGATCCTGACTTCCTGAAACAACTAGAGATGGCCATCAAGTACGGGTTCCCATTCCTTTTCCAAGATGTGGATGAATACATCGACCCAGTGATTGACAATGTCCTGGAGAAGAATGTGAAAGGAGCAGAGGGAAGACAGGTCATCATGTTGGGTGACAAAGAGGTCGACTACGATCCCAATTTTAAACTCTACCTCAACACTAATTTAGCTAACCCTAAATACTCTCCATCTGTGTTTGGAAAAGCCATGGTCATTAACTATACTGGTAAGATGTTTTTGCGTACTGGTCAGATTTCATCTGTATCCTTAAACCACAGGGTCTAAATTGTATGTTTGCTTCTTCCCCATCTTTTTGCATCTTTTTACGTACAGTGACCCTTAAGGGTCTGGAAGACCAGCTGTTGAGTGTTATCATGGGGTTTGAGAAGAAGGAGCTAGAGGAGCAGCGAGAATGTTTAATCCAAGAGACAAGTAACAACAAGAAGCTGCTTAAAAACCTCGGAGACACCTTGCTCAGAGAGTTGGCCACATCTACAGGCAACATGTTGGACAACACAGAGCTCATTGAAACACTGGAAAAGACGAAGCTGAAAGCCAGTGAGGTTGGTATTGGCTTATGCATAAAGAGTAAAAGTTGTGGCGGAATATTATTTAACTGAAGTCACAAATCCCAGTTTGTTTGTTTCTTCATGTTTGACATTGTGATCATCAGGTATTTGAGAAACTAAAGTTGGCTGAGAAGACGTCCAAGGACATTGATAAACTTAGAGATGGCTACCGTCCTGCAGCCAAGCGTGGCGCTATCCTGTTCTTCGTGCTGACAGAAATGGCTGTGGTGAACAGCATGTACCAGTACTCACTTGCCTCCTACCTAGAAGTGTTTGACTTTTCACTGCGGAAATCAGTGCCAGACCCCTCCCTTCCCAACAGACTAAAGAACATCATGAACACTTTGACACACAGCGTTTATAACTATGGCTGCACAGGTAAAATATTTAAGGTGGAATAATAGTGAACCATGTGAGGGGCAGGAAAAAAGTCTGTTTTTAAAGGAATTTATAATTATTTTGTAGATTTTATAACCCTAACTGAGTTCTTATCCCCAGGATTGTTTGAGAGCCACAAGTTGCTCTTTTCTTTTAACATGACCATCAAGATCGAGCAGGCAGAAGGGAGGGTACCTCAGGAGGAGTTGGAGTTCTTTATAAAAGGTGAGCTATTCAGAGAAGTACAATATAGTACATACAATAGTGATCAACTGTGCACACGAAAACACAATGTTCAAAGCACATTTCCATCTCGTGTATAAAGGTAATCTATCCCTGGAAAAAAGCCAGCGCAAAAAGCCGTGTGATTGGCTTGCCGATCAGGGCTGGGAAGACATTGTGAAACTTGCAGAGCTCTTTCCCGAACAGTTCAGCTCTCTGCCTGATGACATCGAGAAACATCCCACTGAATGGCAATCTGTAAGTGGCCACAGGGACAGAACTCACTACAGCCATACCTCTGAATCAACTGTGAGTGTAACTCACACTCTTTTTCTCTTCAGTGGTACGACTTGGATGGACCAGAACAGGCTCCGTTTCCCATGAAATACAAGGGGAACCTGTCTGCCTTTCAGAAGCTGCTGTTGCTGCGCTGCTTCCGGGTTGATAGAGTCTATAGAGCTGTCACTGACTATATCACTGTTATCATGGGAGAGAGGTGAAACTTTTTGTACTGTAATTTTTCATTTTTTGACTATCCTTACTCAGAGGGAAGTAGACTGAAAAACAACAAAATCATTTATATCAAATCAGTATTTGGTGTGAACTCTTCACCCATAAAAATACCAGCTTTTACAATTTTGTTTAGTTGTTTAAGGTACCTGGCAGGTAGTTTTTCTTTTAACTCCTACGAGAACAGATTTTTAGGAAAGCTCAGTGCAGGGTGACACTTTGTACTTCTTGTTTCCCTGGATGGATGTCTGAGATCGCTGCAGAGTTTTAGTCACACATGTCTTTGATAACACATGGCTAAGAATCTAAAGAGCTGCGGTAAAGTTGCTAAAACTTTTGCACAGATCGTGTCATTGTGTATACAGTATATACAGTCTGTACATATAATCCACTCCTGTGAACAAAGTATAGATGACTGTGTGAATATTGAAACATTCTGCGCTTACAGATGTTTCTTATTGTATTTCTGCTCAGATATGTTCAACCCCCTGTGATCAGCTTTGATGCAATTTATGATCAGAGCACACCTTTCTCCCCCATTGTCTTCATCTTGAGCCCTGGCTCTGACCCAGCCGGTGACCTCATGAAACTAGCAGCCAGATCAGGCTTTGGAGGCAAGTTCAAGTTCCTTGCAATGGGCCAAGGCCAAGAGAAGGTACTCAATACTTTTTTTCCTATATCACGGCATATCTATATGAATATATGGATTACCAAGTAATCACATTGAATAACATTAAAAAGGGATGAAGTTGAACATAATTGTTTTCTGTACCCGGGGTAAAGGTGGCACTAGATTTATTGGAGAAGGCAGCCTCTCGAGGTCAGTGGCTGATGCTACAGAACTGCCATCTGCTGGTAAAGTGGCTGAAGGAACTGGAAAAGGCCTTAGAGAGAATCACCAAGCCCAACCCTAACTTCCGCTTATGGATCACCACCAACCCCATTAAAGATTTTCCCATTGGCATACTTCAGAAATCTCTAAAGGTGAAACACACATTCTCTTTACCTTCAGTAAAGACTTTTTGTAGATGTTTGTAAGTGGAAGGACTTCCTCACATTGGTGCTGTATTTGAATGGTTTTAACTGGGAATATGACATAACTCCATTTCCAGTAAAGTCAGGTGATAAAACAGTTACACATTCCCTTTACATGTCAACTATCTTTTATAGAAATTGATGTTTCATGGCAGATGAGACTGCATTAAGAACCTATTAACATGTTAATAGTAGAATATTTCTATTGTACTGGAAAAAGAAGTCTTAAAGGACTGCTTCTAGGAAGCAGAGATGCTTCAGAAGTAACAGATGGTATGACAGTATTCCTTCATTGTTGTGTGCAGGTAGTGACAGAGCCCCCCAACGGCCTCAAGCTTAACATGAGAGCCACATACTCTAAAATCTCCCATGAGGCCTTGACCACATGCCCGCACCCTGCGTTCTCCAGCCTGGTGTTTGTTCTTGCCTTCTTCCATGCTGTGGTGCAAGAGAGACGGAAATATGGAAAAATTGGCTGGAATGTCCCATACGACTTCAGCGAGTCTGACTTTTCTGTAAGTTGCACATTAGTCTAAGATTATTTTGAAAGTATGTTTACACTACCGGTCAAATGTTTTAGAACACCCCAATTTTTCCATTTTCTTTAATTGAAAATTATGCAGTTTAATGTCTCATTGAACTCTGATATAAAAGAATAGTACAAATAAGGAACTGGAGTTAAAAAAGAAATCATGGAATTAATTTATAGACAATAATGTATTCTAAACTTTTGACTCATCTAAGTCTCCACCTTTGGCAGATATAGCAGCTGAACACACATTTCTTTCTACAATAGAAATCAAATATTCTTCAGAAAGTTCTCCCCATATCTGTTGCAGAAGTTGATGCAGAACAACTTTAAATTGTTAACCCATTTTATGTTCCCTGAAAAAGGCCTTTTTGTATAATTCTAAAATGTACATTATTTTTCAAATTTTAGTCACCTTACCTTTTTTTTTTTTTTTTTACCTCTGGCAGTTCACCACTTACCTTTGTACCATTTCAAGCTATTCATTGGACTTGAATGACTTGAATTGCAATAAATAACTGGAAGAACTAGGTTGCTCTAAAACCTTTGACCGGTATATTTTAAATTAGTTTATGAGTGGTATAATATTTGCTGTATTTCACTTTTCAGTAGTTTAAACATAGTATCTGTGCTCTGACAGGTGTGTATGGAGATCCTGAACACCTATCTGACAAAAGCTCATGACCAAGGAGACATCAATATACCCTGGGGAAGTCTTAAATATCTTACTGGGGAGGTTAGTGGGGGTGAATTCGTTTATATTGTACATTTGAATAGTGTGCATCTGTTATACTACTACATGCTGTAAGTTTGGTGTAATTTATAATGTTTTGTCAGGTAATGTATGGCGGCCGAGCAATAGATAGCTTTGACCGCAGGATCTTGACTGTCTACATGGATGAGTACTTTGGAGACTTCCTCTTCTACACTTTCCGGCAGTTCCACTTCTTCAGAAACAAAGATGTAGATTACAAAATCCCTCCAACTGGACCAAAAAATGTCTATGTTGGTCAGCAGTTGTTTTCTTATTTCTCAAATTCTCTCACTCATAAAAAGGGGAGGGGGGAAGTTTTCTGTCATCATTTAATGCTTTATGCTGTTAATGTGCTACAGATGAGATTGAAGCCATGCCACTGGCAAACACACCAGAGGTTATGGGTCTCCATTCCAACGCGGAGATAGGATACTACACAAATGCAGTTAAGGAGATGTGGACTCACCTGATAGACCTTCAACCTCAGACAGGTATGATTTCGCATCTTTCAGCTCATCCCTTGAAGTAATATATCCTGTTTTTCAGAAGTAGAAGCATTTATTTATTTCCATATGCTTTCTTCTTAGTGGCTGATAAATACTCTCTCATATCTCAGGTGAATCTGGTGGACACATCAGCAGGGATGAGTACATCAGCCAGGTGGCCCAGGACATTCAGAACAAGCTCCCGCAGTTATTCGACATGGATGTGATCCGGAAAAAGTTTGGCATGGACATTTCTCCGACCTCGGTGGTTCTCCTTCAGGAACTAGAGCGCTTTAACAAACTGGTGGTCCGCATGCAGCTCTCTCTGGCTGAGCTGCAGAGGGTGAGATGGAGGGGCTGAAGACCCAAGATGCTCAGTAAATTAATCTGCAGGTGTTGTATACTTGTGCTTTGCTCCGATTGGGATTTGTTTCGATTCTCCTGTGTGCTGTAGGCCTTGGCTGGTGAGGTGGGGATGAGCAGCGAGTTGGACGAGGTCGCTCGATCCCTTTTTAATGGTCACATTCCGGTCATTTGGAAGAAGCTGGCACCTGACACTCTTAAGTCTCTTGGTAACTGGATGTCCCATTTCAAGAGGCGATATGAGCAGTATAACTGTTGGGTAAGGATGACCCCATTTAATTTTTTTTTTAAAATAATTTTTCTACCATAACATTTTACAGTTAACAAATGACTTGTGCTTTGAATATACTTTCAAGTTGGTGTATTTTGTGCTCACCAGGTGAATGAGGGCGAGCCAAAGGTTATGTGGCTATCAGGATTACATATCCCTGAATCTTACCTCACTGCTCTGGTCCAAGCTGCGTGCAGGAAAAATGGGTGGCCTCTGGATCTCTCAACACTGTACTCAGAAGTTACCCATCACCAGAGTGAGGATGAAGTCGCCGAAAGACCCAGACAGGGTAATAATCAGAGCTCATCACTTGCAGCATGAGCAGCGAGTAGTTGTAAAGACTGACAGTCTCATTCCCTGCAGGTTGCTTTCTGTCCGGCCTGTATCTGGAAGGAGCCGACTGGGACATAGAGAAGTGCTGCTTAGTGAAGAGTAAACCAAAAGTTTTGATCGTTGAACTGCCCATCCTCAGAGTCGTCCCCATAGAGACGCGCCGCCTCAGGCTACAGGTGTGGACAGCAAGCACAACAGAACTCCACACTAATTTATAGCTCATTATTGAATGCATCTATTTAATGATATTTTTGTGTGTTTTGCACCTCAGAATACGCTGCGGACACCTGTCTACACCACTTCGTTGCGGAGGAATGCAATGGGTGTGGGCTTGGTGTTTGAGGCAGACCTGTTCACCACCATGCACCTTTCTCATTGGGTGCTCCAGGGAGTCTGCTTGTGCCTCAACACTGACTAAAGACAACTGTCAACGCCACTGAGCTGATTACTTGTAGCATAGTCAGCTGAAAATGTTAGTTAACGATAGCAATGTCTGCTTCCTGCTTCATGTAGAAAAATACTTAAACATAGCCTGTGTAATACATTTTATTTTATTGTTGTTTTATAACTTTAATTATTTGCCTCACTAGATGGCAGCACATAACAGAGGCAGTAGCTTCAGGCTGATCAACATCTCTAGGGATTTGTCTTTGAAGCTACGGTTGACTAATCTGCTGAAATGTTAAGGCTGTGAATGAATAAATAAATGGTTTTTACTTGTGTCGTGTAGGCTCAGAATCCCATTCGTGCTCTTAGAGGTCAGCAGATGAAAAATATTTCTGCTGATTTTGTAAAAAAAAAAAAAAAAATCATAAACTGCTGCGTGCAGTGGAAACTTTAACAGTAACCAGAGGCAACCACAAGCAACTTTTTAGCTTTTCTCTGCAGTATAGGTAATGGGACATGTTTTATTACATCGTGCAAAGAGAAGATCCTGCACAGCACTGAGTAATCGAGGCTGCTGATGTGAGCATGCCAGCTCAGGTGAAGTAACCTCTAAAAACTCAGACGGTCCTAGAGGATGTGGAGCTGGTGCAGCAGTGACGTTGCAGGTGCAGAAATAAAACTTGCAACAGTTTGGAGCCATAACTCACGCAGTATACATCGTGAAGCCCCAGGTATGAGAGTGGAGCTGTAATCATAGTAAGACTAAATTGCTTTGACTGAAGTCTTTATAAGCCAAACAACCAGCAGCATGAAATTGTTTTAGTTTCTTTAGTCTCTTCCCTGAAAAGTCCCAACCTGGTACACGATTACAATGTTTGTCATTACCATATTCTGCAGCCTAAAAGGATCTCTCTAAATGACAGAGGGGCAAAGGTTGAACAGGCCCCATTCTCACCTTCAACCGACACAAAAAGAGGGAAAATCAGGACATGTTTATGACCAAACACTGGGTGGGGGCAGGAGCAATTGTGTTTCCCTTTTTGAAAAGAGGGAATGAATGTTGTGTTGTGTTGTTTAATGAACCTTTACATCACTGGATGGAACTTTAGTAAAAGCAGACCTAAGCAAACAATGGGCAATCTGGCTGTTTAACTTTGTACAATAAAGGGGAGGGAAATCATAAAAGTAAGAGTAACAACAGAAAAAGAAAAAAAAAAGAAACCCAGCTTGCTTCCTTAGAGGTCAAAATTATTTTCAGCTGCTCATGACTGCAGGGATTTACATTAACCCTAAACTGCTCTAGTTCCTGCTTGGCACCATTGTTTGCCCCGAGTGGCCTCGTAAAAGCGCCAAGGGTGCCCAGGAACAAATCCCCTCCCATGTGTGGTGATTGGGAGCAGGTGGGCTCATTAAGAGCCAGTAAAGTCAATGCACTGTTTTCCCCATTCTCCCTGTGGCATGGTGAGGAACAGGAATTAATCCCAGTCCTCTTCTGTGACTGTGAAAGTGTTAACATTATCTTTCAGTAGTTAAGAACTTAGCACAAAACTTTAGTAGACTGTATTAACAGGTTAGATAAGCACATTTTGCTGCCTGCAGCATCTTTTGCAGCTGGCCAGACTTAAGCCCAAGGGCTGCAATCACCACAGTCACAGACATATACAACTCATGTCCTAGTTTTTGGTTGCAGTGCCAGGTGTTTACTTTGGAGAAGGACCACAGATCTGTGGCTACTGGCTGTCCCAGATGCAATGGGCAGTGGGAAATGACACTAACCTCAGTTTTCTCTAACCACTGGGTACTGATGGCTTTGACAGACTACACCTGCTGAAAACAACTGAGGGGCAAACACAGACAGACAGACAGACAGACAGACAGACAGACAGACAGACAGATAGATAGATAGATAGATAGATAGATAGATAGATAGATAGATGTTGTTGATGATGTTATAAATAGGTTAAACTAACTGCGTTATATTTTAAATAAAGAAAGATGGTTGCATAGTATTCAAAATGTTCAAAAAAAGGTTTATAACAGATGTGATTAGCCTTAGCTGGGGGTTTAAACTCGTCATATCCAGTATTATCAAAACTTTTCGTTTCTTTTCTTTAAACATTCCGTTTTATTTGGTTTAAATGGGGGCCTAACTCTCACTAGCACCGCGCCTGTGATTTCAGAGGAGCCTTGAGAATCAGCAGCCCATAATTCATTTAGTGCAAACAGTACAATGCGTTAAGTGCCGTCGCTTTGTCCTCTGTGAGAAGTTGAAACGGGGCAGGGTAAAAAGAGACCCAGCAGGCTGTGCTTTTAAAAGACCGGAGGAGACTATAAAACTGGTTTCATACCCGCTGCTGTAAAGGATCGGCACGATATGAGCGCAGACAGACGGAGGTAGGCAGAGCACACTCAGGGAAGGGAGGACAGCACGCATTTCACACTCAGAGCATTCATGGTTCATTTTTATAAAGTCGGATCTCTGTCACAGACAAGCGTGGGTTTATGGGCTAGTTCACACTCAGCTCTATTACACATACATCGGGGTTTTTTTTGTGTGTGTTTTCTACTTTAGTGAAAAGGATGAGCGTCTTCTCCAGTAGACCTGGCGCAGTTTGACACGTTTCCCGAGCTGGAGTCACTAAGCGGTCTGTTTTCCAAGCGGGGCCTCATTAAAACAGTTCTGCTCTTACTTTTGATGCCACGGAAATGGGATCGCACCAACGAGAGAGCGTGTCCGCGCTTTGCAGGAAAAGTTTGCTTTGGACAGTGCTGATACTCTGGCTGAGCACGCTGGTTAACGGGACCTGGAAGACGGGACTTTACAAAACCTATTCAGTCGGGACGCAGCTGAACAGAGACCAGACAGCAGCCACCCACAGCTCAGTCTACCAGAAAAGGTGAGGAAAGTACGCACAGCTGTCATATTGCACACAGAATACTTATATTAAGTTTTGTTTTCTATCTTGCTGCCACTGCATGCCTCCACGGATGTACTCCCATCTCCATCCATCTACCGGGCGCTATTGTCTTCCTGACAGTTGGTTTCCCTTTTCCTGTGCTGGCAGGCAGCATGTTTTTACTCTGCTGAGTCCCATCCACACTCTTGTCCCAGCTCACACACCTCTGCTGCCCCTGTGGCGTGTTATATGCTCTCTATCCATACAGCGCCTTTAGCCTCACACACAAAGCCCGCTCTTTTCAGCATCCCAAGGATGAAGATTTCAAAAAAAGAGTGTTAAACCCTAAGTTTAAGGAGTGATTGATTATTTGTATCTCTATAATAAAGCGTGAAAACGTTTATCTTAAAGGATCACTGAATGAAAAGGGGGATAATAAGGCTTCAGAAAATGATGGATCATTCTGTGTAAGGGCAATCGAGTTGACAAGGGTGTTGAAAGAGAGTCACCAGACTAAACACGAAGGCAGGAGGGCTAACCGGCTCTGCTTTCCTCCTGGACAGAGCCAAGTTTAGTTGGAGACTAGCCACTGATTAATGATGAGAGGACGTTTCCCCATCTTGCAAATATTTATGCTGTCAGCTTGTGTGTGTGGGCTGAACGTGGCTGGAGGCTGAAATCCCTTCTCTCTGATGAGGTCTTTTGGGTGTGTTCAGGTGGTTTTCAGCGCCCCTTCGGTCACTCCACTGCCTCACTTCTCTGCTCAGCTCCCCCTGCCACTCAGAGCCAGAGGTTTGTGGACATGTTTGCTAAACACAAGCAGCTGGGACTCCAGCGCAATCTGAGCTTGTTTTGGGGGAAAAAAAGCAGAGGGGGATGAGTTTACAGTCAGTTTGCTGCTGTTAGTGTAAGTGGCCGTGCAGGAAAGGCAGGACTGAAAGAGGGAAAGCTGCTGTTGGTGTGAGTCAACCACCTTGTTCAGAGGTCACCGGGTTTGCAGTGACATGAGAGGAGCTGAAAGTCTCAGTCCACCTGCTGGCTGGCTGGCCTGATCGGTGAAAGCAGCAGTTTATTGGGTGTCAACAAACAGTAACAGCGGCAGTGTGATTTCAGAGATCAACCTCGGCGATGAAAGCAACCTGTCATTAGGGTTCAGGTGCTTAAAAGGAAACGCATATGACTGTTAGTGCACTGGGAAAGGGAAACCTTCACTAATACCAGCACTGTCTTCACACAGTGATTAGCACAATCAAAGGGGATTAACATCTTGTGGGTATTTTCTTTGCTGGTGCAGTCACTCTGTGAAAGAGCTGATAAAGCATTCCTTCACCATCTCTCTTAATGACTGCATAGCTCAGTAAACTGTGGGGTCACTGAGGGAGATGCTTCTTTAGTCCCTGTCTCGCCCAGTTCTTTATCCTCCCTCGGAGGACTTGTCATGGTCTGACAGGCAGTCTGAGCCCTGTGGCAGTCCTCATTCCTCGTCCATCTTGACCATATCCATGTTCACTTTAAGCATGGGAATGAAGACAACTGAGATTCCAGGATCTGCACGGCTTCAAGCAGAATGGCTGTGAAACTTCAAATGATGTGTATGCACAGGGAACCATTATTTGGATGGATGTCAAGAGGCAGTCACCAATTGTTCAGCTCCAATAATATCCACTGGCCGTTGATTACATTACTCAATTGAATTTGTTGCCTTTTTCTGTATTACATCACTGTCTTATCTTCTGTTTTTGGACGTGTCACTGGACAAAATATGAGATTCTTAAGACAGGATCTTGAACTCTTTTCTTCACGATTTACAGATTTTCATGTGTAATATCAGTCTTAAAACAAAGAATTAATTGTGGCAGCTCATCCTCCACAATGAGAAAAAAAATTGTTGGATTCCTGCTTATCAGATTGAATATTTGCTCATTTCTGTGGTTGTAGTCTGAGTTGCTTCAGTTTTTGGACAAAACAAGACATTGATGTCATAACTTTTAGCCGATTTTGTTTCCCGATGTCTTAGAGATTTGATACTTAGTATGAGCCTAATACCAGACCCCATATTGCATCCTGTGCACTGCAGGTGAGCAGTCCATAAAGTCAGCATCTCATTCACGGTCAGTGGAGCAGCTCAGCTCGACATGATGGTCCATTCACACTGAGCAGTCAGGATTCGTGGCGCTGTAGGTGTGATATGAGTGAATCCTTCATTTGAGTGGAATTCCTCTTTCACTTCCAGGTTCAAACACTTGAAGATGCCACAGACTGAAAACTCACAGGTGTCTGCACCTGAAAGCTCAAAGGAGACAAAGATAGATGAGAGTTTTCCTTGTTTATTCCATGCTGCTGTAAGGAGTCACTTAGCCCTGACCTTTAAGGCCTCGCTTCGGTGCTTTGATGCTCGTCACTGTCCGCTGCGCATGGAAAGCCCACGGCAGCTTTGAACCTGCAATATAATACCCCAGCAGCCGTAATGCTCTGAATTAATGTATAACAATTGTTCAAATACAAACTTAATACAACCTGTTTCTTTTGTTTGTCATTGAACCTGCAGGCCATGACTCTAGAGCTGCAAAGTTTTTTTTAATTTCACCTCGACTTGTTCTTGCTGTTTTCCTCTTTGTCGTTGGTTGTGGTGCCATATTTATCTTATGTCTCCTCTCAATCCCACGGGAGCCACACTGCTTCATAATTGCCATCTCTGTCCCCACCGGAAGCTTCCTTGGATGACCTCTGCGATAAGTTGACCTTTGTCTCCTCTTTTCTCGTCTCCTTCCCGTCCTCTCCTTTGTCTGGCTATTTGCCACATCTGTCTTTTGTCCTTTGTTCTGCTCGAGTATTTTCCCACAGATAGAAATCCAGAGGAATTCCTTTTGCATTTCAAACATATCTCCGAGCGTTCAGGCCGGCTCCTACGATACGTGAATGAATGGGCGGAGGAAAGGGAGTTACTGTGGTGTTTTTAATCAGAGTCCCATCAGCGTTTTGCCCACATCAGCCTACTTGTCTGTTCACACGGCTTAACCCCTACCTTCTTCATCCCGGTGCAGTGTGCTGAAGTAGGCGAACCGCCTCACTAGTGTGAACACGGGAAAATGTGGTCTGCATAGCGTAAAAGGTGAATAGAGGGCACATGCGGTAACGACAGCGCAGCATATAAGCGAGTTCACAAGCTTTCTGTCAGCATTTGCATACATTTAAGGATTCAGCACTTTTTTTGTTCCCCTCCAATATTTTACTGTCTTGGCGTCGGCAGCGTCGAGGAACAGATGGGCCAAAGCTGTGATTTCTCTTAACGGTTGGCTGTGGCTACATGTGACTGTGAGACATGGTTGATGATTTATTTAGCTTGGGCCCAGCATTCAGAGTGTGCCATGTGTGCTTAGAGACCTGATACTCACTGAGGGCCTGCTTGGTGTTTTTGCCAATGAAACAGCATGGTGCTGGTGGGTTTCACACTTCATAGAACAAGGGTGCCTCCAGTAAGAGGAAGGTGTTGACTACAAAGCATTTGAGATTGAAAGACTAAATGCACTTAGAGCCTGCGTCCCTCATATGCATAGATAATAACACAGTTATTGTTAGGCCTCCCCAAATCTGCTTGCTGTAGTGGAAGTGTTTGTCTTGCTGCATCGCACTTATTATATATTATATGAATCGGCTGCTTTTGTTCTTTCACTCATTTAAGGAAGAAGGGTCAGCATTTCCTCCTCGGTAATTGCATAAGAGCAATGCAAAGAGACAGGGAGACCATAAAATCCAGCGCCC
The DNA here is from genome assembly GCF_964374335.1 of Astatotilapia calliptera. Lineage (NCBI taxonomy): Eukaryota > Metazoa > Chordata > Actinopteri > Cichliformes > Cichlidae > Astatotilapia > Astatotilapia calliptera. The sequence goes on from NC_137433.1 coordinate 21,389,955, forward strand.
CCTTCCCTCCTCGTACCCCCTGGTGAGACTCTTGTCCGTTCCCAGGTGAAGCCTCTTCTCGGCCTGGGAAACTCAGATGTTTATCTGTCGGGTCTGGCAGATAAGTGGTGGGGAGGAGTTGGGTTTACTACCCCCTCATCCCCTCCCCCTTCCTCCCAGCTCTACCTGACCACAGCTTCTTCAGTGTCTGAAATTTTCCACCAGTGATTAGAGCAATTTTTTCTGGACCAGGGAAAGCAATCATAGGGTAATCATATAGATCCACCGTCATTCTAGTAGATGTATGGCTGATGGATACGCAATGATACACGAAAGGTGGGCCTGTGTTTGAATAACATGTGGCGGAAGAATTCCTTTCCCCGCTTTACTTATGATTAATTCAAATAATGTCTTACGTTTTGCTGCGTTCCTTTGCTTTTTCCAGTAAATAATACAAAATCCTTTCAGTCTGCAGGCTTAAATACTTGCTAAATGAATGGAAACAATCAAGATCGCTCAATAATAAAAGAGACGTTGTCATGTGATAAGGGAAAGTCGCTGCAGCTGTAGACAAACATTTATCAGCGGTGCTCCCGCGCTCTGGCTCAGGTATGTGTGTGTGGCCACCACGACATGTGGGAACGGTTAATGGGAGCCGGTTCAGGGCTGCTTCGCATCCTCTCCCTTTGGCGGTTTTTCTTTAGTGTAAACTGTCTCTCGTGCACACAAACATATGGTCTCCCATATTGACAAACAGACTTTGGTGGGAACACCCACCCACTCTTGCACACGTTGGCAGCAGAACAAAAAAAGTGTAGTTTCATGAGCTCCCTTCCTATGCATCTATTGATAATGTTGTAAACACAGGCTGTAGTAATTGTTTCCGTGCTCCTCTTACAGCCACATGAAGGTAATGAGGATGTCTGTACACATCATTCTTAATAAAACCATTCTGATAATGTGGTCGCTCATCAGCCCGAGAGCGTCTCTTCACATTAAAGCCAACAGTTGTGTGTTTTTTCCTGTTCTGATATGTAGCAGAGAGAGAAGAAAGCTAAAGGCTTTCTCTAAAATGTTTCTCATAGCGCCTGTGCTATCAAGAACAGATCTGCTCCCTTTAAAAGGGACACTGAGCTCTCGGTGAGGATTAAGCTAAACCAATTAGCTCACAGTCTCTTCAGATAAATCGCACTTCCTTTAATTTTAAGCAGTCTCACTGAGACATTGATAAAATTTCGCATTTTGCTTCTGGAGGTCGAACTCGTCTGAATGTAATAGCTGCGGAGCGTTCTCATCCTCACTATCAGATCTCAACCTCTGACCTTAGCATCGTCGATATCTCATCGCAGGCTCTCCTCAATGAATTATGAAGGCCTTCCATTAAAGGGAGTGAACTCATGACCCAGCATTAACCCATGCTTAAATACCTTCATCTTTGTATGAGACTTTGTCTTCGTCTTTATCCCCTCCTGAGGGACTTTCGCTCCTCCAAGGTCCCATACAAATGCATGTGTACTGATAGAGGAGAGACCCCTGTGCAAATATAACCCAGTCCTGCAAACTCTGTGGCTGATTAAAACCGAGTGAACACGGTGAGGAAGTTCCCAAACAAAGGAGTTGAGGGGGGGCTGGAAGGACAGAATGAAAACCCGCGGGGAGACCTCAGTGTTTTTAGTGTGACAGCACTTGTTTGAAGGTGTTTTGGAAATTCGTTCTCCTGTGTTTAGTTTAAGAATCAGACTTTTTACTGAGTCTAAAAATAACAAACTGTTGAAATCCTGCTGTTGTTTTATTCTACATTTCTGACTCTGTTTCTTTCGGCAGGAACTGGTGTCCTCATACGGTCACTAAGACTGTGACCTGCCAGGTGCAGAATGGGACAATCCTCCAGCGGGTGTACCGGACATGCCCCTGGCCACAGGGATGTGCAGGAGGCAGGTGAGAAGGCAGAGGCATCTTACCAGTACTGCTACTGTTTCACAATGCTTTTACGAAACCTTTAAAAAACCAAAAATTTTTTAGCACCGTATGATCTGAACTAGGTAGAAAAACTCTCATCATGAAATGTATTCAAGACGTGCAAGTTTCTGCTCAAAAATGTTCCAGTTCCCTGGAATATAAACACTTTGGAAAAACATAGAGTGGGTCTCATGGCTCTTTAGTGAGCTACATGTTTACAACTTTAAAAAGAAGAAAACAGTTGCCTGCTATCAAAGCAGAAAGCTTGGTGTAATGTGTAATTTTCTGTTTTTTAATTATACTGGGATTAAAATAGCAGAATAGTTGTTGTTTGAATGCTGTTTGAATCACTTAGAGGATTAGCTTTAAAACTTGTTACTGGAGCTAATGCTCTATTAAAAATCATATTAAGTTCAATCATATTAGCATACATAGCATATATATATATATATATATATATATATATATATATATATATATATATATATATATATATATATATATATATATATATATATATATAGCTAGCAGTGGTATTCATATAGCTCTCCTATAATTAGCATAGTTCAGGATGCCACGCTGCTGCTCCATATGCTGTCTTTTAATTGAGATAAACCTAAAAGCTTTTATATAATCTGACACTTACTGATGGGACACATTGCCTAGAAATTTCTTTTTATCATTTAATTGAGACTGTGCGAATACAAAGACTGAAAACCTCACGATAATATCTAACCTTACCAGAGAGAGGAGATTTCCTTTCATTTTCCTTTAAAAATGTTATGTGTGTGTGCGCGCACGCGTGTGTGTGTGTGTGCCCATGTGCGTAACGGCTTTTGATTTTGTGTTTATTGTTCAGCTACAAGACCGTGGTCAGACCTTCCTATAAAGTGGTGTACCGCACTGTGACTTCCCTGGAGTGGAAATGCTGCCCGGGATTCAGCGGTGCTGCTTGTGAAGAAGGTGAGTGAAGACAGAGGACGCAGACACACTTCAGTTATACAACAGCTGACGGAAATGAATCGAACAGAATCGCCATCTTGCACTGAAAAATGATCGCAAGTTTGACTCGTGTCAGTAGCCCCCCCCCCTCTTTATGAGTCTTTGACTCGTCACCATTCACGTCCCTCTGGTTTGCATCGCCGTCTTAAAGCCTGCATTTCCAATATGCTTGTATGAGTGATTTCCATTAGGCTTACATAAGGCTACTTCTGTTCTTTGAATGAAATTAAGAAATAAGATCCCCCAGCATCCCACCACTTTATTAATCACTTTTTATGTCTTCATTCCAAGAGTCACAGCACCAGTAAGGCTTCCTTCTTTACTGCGACTTTGAATTTTATTTTGCTGATTGAACTGAGTTTTTTATCCTCAAAAGAGCTATGCAAGTGCCGTTTACATTTTTAGACCACGGTAGCTGCCCACACACACACACACACACACACACACACACACACACACACACACACACACACACACACACACACACACACACACTCCTAGTTCATAATGACTTCCCCTGGCACCCGTCCTCAGGTTTCTGCAGTCCGGGGAGAAGGGTGGAGTGGTCTTTTTATGCTGGGAGCCAGGACTTGAATGGGTGTAACATAAATTAGTGGACCGTGCAGCACAAAGGGTTAATGCGATGGCCTTTTGTAGTGCCGAAAATAGAGGCTGTTTTTCTCTCTTATACTTTGAGACAAAAAAGGAGAATTTCTACCTGAAACTCAGTGAACAGAAAAAATTATTTTTTTCAGACTGATTATGGTAAACACTTGATCTTGTCCAATAAAGTGGGTTTAAAATAATCTGTTTAATTTATTTACTCAGTAAATGGCTAGTATTCCCACTTGAAGTAATTTGGTGATCACAGTATGCAACAGTGTTGTAATGCATTACAGTTCCTCCATTCAGAAGTCAGAAAACAACACACTTGACCTCAGTTCAGATGGGAAACAAAGCAGTGGCAGTCTTCTTTTGAGGAGCATAGATTAGTAAAAGAACATCGCGATGGTAAACGGCCGGCTCTAGTTTATGTTTTTCTCATTAGGAGAGGAATTTGTGCAGATATGGGGTATAAGCGGGCTGTAATGTTACTTTATTAATTACATGACAATAACTGTGTAATATAATGTTGAAGTAATTTAAGAAGTAGGCAGAAAATTATTTTCTACAGGGAGTTAATAGGTAATGCATTTGTTGTAGTAACTGTAGTAACTAATGACTGCTCCCAGGTGCTTTCAGACCTCCAAGTGGCCTCTAGTCTGCTGTAGTGTGGCTTCGACTGCTTGCTTGCACTTGCACACACCATCCCACCTTGGATATCACACTTGTTTCACACCCTCCCTACTGTCAAAGTCAAAAAACACATTCACAGTCAGACAACGCAGACTTTACCCAACAAAGGCAGAGGAACACACAGTGAAACGGGGAGGAAATTATCCAATTAAGTTGTTGCTGGAGGAGATTCCCCTCCGGTTGTCATGGCAGTAGGGGGCTGTCGAGCCGACGGGGATGTCGGGATTAGCCACTTATCTGAGCCTCGTTCCGGGTGGCTCAGATCACAGGCGGCGCTGAGTGGAAGTGACAGGTCCCATTCACAGGGCCTTTACTCTCCGGCACCATGGATCCTATCCAGGGCCACCAGTGCTTTGTTCTGCTCTTGCCGCGTGAGCAGAACCCCTTGCCAGCACAGAACCTGATACCCCGCTGCCGTCTGCCTCGTCCGCCCGCTCTAAGGAGAAATGCAAGCCTGCCACACGGGCAAAGCTGGTGACCGGATTGTGCTTAAAGCTGTTGCCACAGTGTTGCCAAGTGAAGTTAAAGCTGCACTAATAATTCAGTAGGTGCACGGTTCAAATCCAGGCTGTTAATACCTGCGTGCGGCTGTTTCCAGATGGCTGTGAGCACTTTTTAACTTTTAGTTGGACTGAGTTGAAAGACTCAGGCTTTAAAAAAACAACTCTAAACAAACATACTACTTTTGATCTTATTTGAGTCGCATAAAGAGCAACCAGGATGTATATACCTTTAAGGATCACTTTTGGAATTTTATTATTTGCTATACATCACTCTTACTCCTCTGCTTGTCTGCTTTTCACAGACTGTGGAAAATGTGTGTGATCCGCTCATTTACTGCCCTGCTTTTAACCTGCTTTTCCCACCAGGCCACCCCAAAAAGCCTCTAGCCATGTCTGACTCCCAAGGACGGTCTGCATTTCTGCAGATCTCAACAATGTCCAAAGCAAAAAGACTCTGGGGCTGGGGCTACGTTTAGGTTGAGATGCAGGAAAGTACAAAAAACACTGATAGGAATGTGACCGATATGATTGTGCTTTAAATAGGGATGAGAGAGTTGTTTTCTCTTGTGTTCCTCTGTTCTCACCCCTTGGCCTGCCAGCTGATAGGTCAACATGTATAAATCAACGGCTTGGTCCGTAGTGAAGATAACGAATTAAGTTTTGGGCTTTGCGTGTTCAAATCTACAGGCGCAAATAAATGAGAGTTCATTAAGGGAAGAGATCATGCATGCTGTCATCGAGTCATAAGCAGGCTTATGAGGATTTTTGGCATGTCGCATTAGGAGGCTCCAAAAGCAAAGCATTACATCACACCCATACGGACACACAAACGTACCCCATCAGAGTCCAGGCAGGGTAAGATAACACTGCATTAGACAGGCACCTTTCACATTTGCTGTCTTTTTCTTCCTTCCACACCCCAACCTCAGGACTTGGCTTGAATACCGGTCCAATGGTGTAATTACTGGGTCCTAATTGTTTTCTGTGAGGTTTGGGAGATATTGTCTTACTTCTTGGTCTGGAACACAATGGTCTTTATCTCTGATTGAGTCTGAGAAAGAAAAAAGAAAAAGAAGACTAAGTATTTACAGATGTAGGCACTTTCATAGGCTGCCAGAAACGGGGATTTAATGTATGCCTGGTTGGCTTTGGCATTCCAAGTAAGTAAATGCTTGTTTTTAGTTGGGATATCCCAACATATGCTACATCAAGCACAAATATCAAAATTATACCCAATTTAGAGGCAATTATGTGGTATTAGAATATCAAATTTACCCCTCAAAAGTAATATTATTACATTAGCTCTGGCTCTAATGTAATAATTATCTGAAATGCTAGTGTTGCACTGATACCACGAGGGGTGACTGTGCGCTCAGGAGCCACGGATGTAAAATTCATTGACATTTTGAGCTTTTGGCCTCGATCTGCTAATTTTGATGGAGCCTGAAAAGTGTGGAAATGACACTAAGAGACAGGCGTTGATATACTGACCCTGATTTGATTTATTGAGGAAAGGCCTTAAAAGAAAAATAGCTGTGGCTTATCGCAGGGGGGAGGCCGCTGAGGAGCACAGCATATGGGGGAATGTAGACTTGAATTAGCACGGCTGTCAAAGCTCTGCCACGGGGGTCCCCATCAAACAGTATCTCGCAGCCAAGCGGAGGCTGTGGTTTTTGGGTTGCAATTATGAGGTGGCTGGGAGGCAGAAGCCCGCTGTCTTGTAATAAGCCATAGAAATGTAATCTGTGTTTTCACAGCTCAGGGCGGCTTATCACAAGCCCGCACGCTAAACCCCGTGCTTTAAACATCAGTCGGCTGCAGCTTGCCATTAGCAGAGGAAGAGTGGGAGTGCGTGGACGCCGGTGTATGCGTCTATCTGCCTGCCAGAGTCAACGTGTGGGTGGGAGAGCGAGGCGTTGAGGATTTCTATGCAGCTGTTTGCTGTGATTAGCAGCTTTAATGGCAGCGGGCTTTTTGGAGCTGTGAGTGTAGGGACTTCAGCCTGAGGTCAGAGGGGAGGAGGCTGAGCAAGAGCAGGTGACCAAAAGGCCCCCCACCACCAGCACTATCACCCCACACACTCCCACTCCTGCTAGACCACACAGTGGAGCGCTATCAAAGTCATATCAAGCAGAGATCCCCTGCGTTTGCCTTAGCAGGTGTTACACATGTTATCCTTTACTTGCTCCAGTTCATTCACAAAAAAAAGAAAAATCCCAGACTTGATGTCAGTCACCCCCGCATCAGCGTTTATGCACTCAGCAGATGAGATCTACGAAGACGCATGAATCACTTGAATGTAGCGAGGCAGGCTGCAGTCAACGTGCAGAAAAGGCCACAGCAGCTGATATTCGCTGTTATGTAAATGACCAGCACACAAGTGCTGAGCATAAATTGGAAGCAGCTGACATTAAGCAAACTGGGCTGAGGCTTCCAGAAGAGATTCGGCATCCAGCCCCTTTCAGCCGACACTGCTCGGCTCTGAGGAATTATCATAAAAGTGATTAAGTAGAAAGAAAAACACAATCATTAGCTTGCTTTGTATTATCTGTATGTGATTAATAGTAACAACTCTTTGGTTGCTGTTTTAAGAACTGGCCAGATGTAAATTAGCCCACAAGTATGGCTCATTTACAGTTATTTTTCTGTTGATTAATGAGCATGTATACCTTTTAAGCAAACACATATATACCTGCAAAAATGACCAATCAGCCAACTTAAATAACAAAACCAAACAGAGTAGGAAGGTCTTTTTTCTTTCCTCACGTCCGGCCTGTCTTTCCTTCCATGCTGTCTTCTCCTTATGTAACGGTGTGCTGGTATTTGCTCAAGGTTTGTGGGGAAAAAAATCCAGAAAATTATAGTTAAATCAGTTGTGGGGTTTGGTAGTTAAACTGCAATATGCACTGATAATTTTGATAATATTATTACAGCATTATTTTTTAAATGTCCCATGAAAACCACCCTCAGAACACACACACAGACACACACAGTACAACAAAATGCTTTCAGGCTGTAACAATAATAGTCATGAGAATTATAATTATAAATTCCTATGCTCTTGTTGGTTTTTTTTCCTCTGCGTACAAAAAAGTTTCGATACAAGGCGAAAAAGACAAGCACACAATGGCAGGATATTATTTTAGGTGGATTTATTGTGCATTATATTAATCATCTAAGTGTTTTATCTGTGTGAAAGCCCGTCTGCATGAAGAACCATGTTTGATTTTAATACTTTATGCTGCATTAACGACCCGTGTCTGTTGGTAAGTCTAAAAAAAAGAAAGATGGCAGTGAACTTCAAGAAATGCAGATGCACAGCTTTTGCACTGAATCTTTCATACTTACTTAGCCTTGAATCTGAGTTAAGTTTTATGTTTCTGGATCCTGAACTGGAAATGCCTCTTCTGCTTACTGATTTATTTATTGTTTCCCAAGACTTCCCTCAGGAGTACATTGAAAACAGTTTTTCCTGCAGTCTGAAAGAAATAAAGTGGGCCGAGTCAGCAGTGCAAAGAAAAAAAAACTTTTAAGGCATCAAACTAGACACACACACAAGTCTCAGCAGCTGTGATGTTCCTCTGTCGCCAATAAAGCGGAGGCATTTCCCTTCACCTGGTAGTGTGAGTGGACCGCTGTGCTGACTGAGTGGCCCACAAACATGCAGGCACTTTACAGCCTGACGCGTCGCACAGTCAGCAGCGGAGAGAAGAACGACGCTCTCTTCCTTGCGTGGCTGAGATAAGACCAAGTGAACTGGAAGCAGAGCTTTTCTCGTGTAGAAAAAAACTCCCCAAACTTTAAAATCCTGCCCTTTTTAAATCCTCTTCACTAGCAGAGGTGTAGGCTCTGCCTCCATCTCTGATCCTCTTGGCGACTGATGTGATTAAAGCTGCATTAACCCCGTCTGCCACCCCCCCCACACACCCCCACCCCGTCCTTCAACATATCTCCATCTCTCAGCTTGCAGGTATAGAGTGGAATTATGTAGGTACTGTATAACACTGTGCTACTGTGCTTAGGTAGGCTCTGAGGAGGTAATGAAACGTTTGATGTCGGCGCTTAGACAATGGCAGCATTGATGGAGCAGGTACGCTCGGGATACTGCTGGTTCCATACAGCTGTGATGAGTTCAGGGCCCCAACTGCTGCCTGCAGCACGCTCAAAGCTGATACCCTCACTGACTGTTATGGACTTGCTTTAAATCATCTGTAAACTAATGCATAAAATCCTGAATATTTGACGTCCCTTTTTATTCAGCTTCGTATTTGCCAGATATTGCTTTTAGTTTCTCTGTTAGGGGTTATATTCATTAATTTCCTGGCAGATTTTGCAAGGCATCTGCGTTCCAAGCCATTTTTTATAATATGCCTGCAAGTTATGATAAAAAAAGTCCATCTTTTTTAACTCTGTAAGCCCCTAAGCAATATATTTTTAAAACGTCTCCCTGAAGTGAAGAAACACCCACAGTCAGAAATGTGAGGCCAAGAATAAACAATGTTGGTGTCTCGGGAGAGTTTTTACATGCTGGGAGTCTCTTTGTCTTTGTATGACTCAGTAAACATTAATCTTTACCAGACCTATTATAAAAATGTGAAACTCTTAACAAATGTGATGCACCAGAAATTCGCTCCTTTTATGTGGTGAGCTTAAAAAATGGAAACAGGTCAAGTTTTAATAACAGATCACAGTAACAGGGCCTCCAGAGTGAAAGGGGATAAGGTGATTTTGAGTATGGGTGCTCAAATATGGATAATATGGGTAATTATTATCTTAAAGGAACATTATTACATTAACCAATTCATTAACGAAACAGTCAGAAATCAAAGAGGCTTAAGATGATGTTTTTAATTACGTTTGCTCTGTGACCGAACACCTATCCCACAGATATTTGATTAATTTTTATATAAGGAAAACAAAAACCCTTCATGTTTAAGAAGCAGGAGCAAGAAAATGTCAACAATAAATTAGTCACACAACTTGGCGCTTTCATTTTCTTGCTGCGCTCAGTAAAACCTGTAAAACCCAGTTTGTCTCCCCCTCGCTCTTCTCTCATCTCCCTGCATAGCGATATCCAGACCACAGGAACATAAAAGCACGGCATAAAAAAGTCGCTTTTAAGTGATGTATTCGTATTTTATGCTGCATCAGTCTGCGGTTTCCGTACACTCCCAGTAGTCCTTATAATCTAGCTCCTCATTTGTCACCGTTATAAATTCATAAACATTTACAACACCGCCACATAAGAAAACCTCGAGTGTTGTGGTGCAGACCTCCAAACATTCTCCCACTCCCACGACTGCTAAACCACAAACAGATCACCACATCACTTAGATCCTCCGCGGTGACATCATTTATGGCCTCTTGCCCTCCAACCCTTCTGGTACGGGCTCAGTTTCGTAGCCACTAAACGCTGCACACTTGAATAACACGTAGGATTTAAAAGCCATTGCCCCCGTCTGACTTTTGAGCGCTGCTCTGAGCTGGTCGCTGCGTATATTTCCATTTGCTCATGGTGGTTGATACGGTGCTCAGTGAGGATGAGAAGAGCGGTGCTGATGGCTGTGATTAGTCCTGGACTGAAGACGAGGAGAGAGACGAGGTTTGGATGAACTGCACCAGCAGTTGTTCTAATTAGAGACATGCCTGGTTGGCTTTCAGAGGTCAGACCTGACAGAGGAGCAGGCATTCTCCTCGAGGAGCCAGGCATCTTGACCAAAAAGAAATTACCTCACTTCACTGGTTATGAGAGGAAAAGGTAGAGGATTACAGAACTTGCCTCTAGATATCAAATATCAGACATGTAAAGGTGAAACTATAGATGGCTGGCAAGCTGTCTTTACAGCGCAGGTCACGTGCCATCCATTATATTCTGAAGAAGGCACACATATCCAAACCTGGATGAGTAACCACGAACAAATATGCAGCTCTAAAGGCTACAGGCTCATATTTAATGTAGCAGTGATGAGCTGGCCATCCATCCAGTCTGTGCCCAGCCTCTCGCCCTACGAAAGCTGGGATACGCTTCACTCCCCCCTGCAACCCTAAGCTGGATAAGTGATGAGGAAAATGGATAGGTGGATGAGTTTAAAGGCAAAACTGTGGCTTTAATGTTGTTATATTGTGAAGCACCCTGAATCGCCTTTGTTTAAAGATGTGTGCTTTTTAAGATAAACTTACTTTACATACAGTTTACTAAACCTATAGTTGTCCCTTGCAGCAAAGTTTCCATAAGTCATGCATTCACAGGTCTGTCTAAACTTTAGAGCATGTCACTTTGTATTGTTTTGTAAAGAGGCCACACCTCCTCTACAGTCAGCTGCATATTTTGTTCAGTAAAAAGAATGAAAATCTACGCTGACCTTCTCCTTGTTCAATTGACCACACCTACCTTATTGACCTCCTGGGTGCACTTTGTTTAGGAAGTATATTTAGTCCTATTTTTGTGGCTAGCGTAAGAAGTTGTGGCACTGATGCTGGGGGCTCAGAGCCAGAGAGGCCCAGCAGGGTGATCTCATTAACAACAGGACGTATCCCCGAACCTTTAAACCCAGGCCTGCATACCGTCCGCACCACTGCCCCCTGGGACTCATCCAGGGGGGCTTTAACAGCCCCGGTGTTTTCGTTGGACCCCTGCCACGAGCAGAGCGGCGCTGCACATAATGACCCTCCCCCTCTCCCCCGTCTCAATTGGGACCATAAATACAGTTGAGAGAGGATGCCTGTGTGTTCCTGCTTCCTCAGGTGTTTATGGCTCTCTGACTCGCTCACGCTGAGCTCGCAGCCAGGGCCTGGCAGCATACACACACTCACGCCTTGCACACATGCAGACAGGCATCAAAACCACCTGCTCTCTCCAGCTCAGACACATTTCGAGGCTCGTATGTGCAGACAGGCGCGTGACGTCCACTAAAAATGAATGTGGTCAAGTGCTGGTCAAACAAACATGAAAACAAACAAAAAACCCATAAAAAACAGCTGCACTTACTGAGTCACTGAATATATTTGGGACAGACACACGCTGACTGTCTCAATCTGTTTCCGCAGACATACATTCTGTATATCAGTTGCATGTGTGCCTTATGACGGATGGGATGATGGGGCTGTAAATCACTGCTGCTGTGCTAGATTAAGCTCATTCGCCTACATTCGCTGACTGTAGGACAAAGGAAATACGATGATGTCATGGCCCTTTTATTTCTCTTGGCTGCCCTCCATGTTTTCTTCCTAAAGGGCTCCATGTCACCTGATGGTGATCGGCTGTGGCCCCGGGAGACCCCGCCCAGTCAGTTTTGTGGAGACAGCTTGGCTGGCAGCCAGACCCGACAGTCATCAAATTACTGGGAAATAACCGTAACCACGATTTAACTGTAACAGTAGTCTGTGTTAATGTGGATTTAAAAATGGATATATGATTTAACATTCACTTTAAGCTTCACTACATGTGTGGTACATTGTACTTTAATTATAGCAAAGCAAGCAGAGGCTTTGCTACGTAGGTGTGTGTTTCAGAAAAGAAGACCGCTGAGCCTTTTGTCACTTCGGTTTATGTTATCATTGCTATGGATGATCTTGTTTTTTTTGTAGCTTTCAGTAGCTTCCTACCACTGCATGAAAAGGATGTCAGTGATGAGGTGGTACAGATGTCTAGAAGAACAGGTGTTATTTTTAGGTTTTGTTAAATACAACATGATGATATTTTGTAACTTATGGTCCTCATTGGAGTAAAAAAGGATGATACAGCAGGGTATGCTCCAGGAAAGGCGCTATTGTTTGAGCGCTCATTTTTTTTCATTTCAGAGAAGTCGGATCCAGATGAGAAAAGACTTTATTGATCCCACATCTGTATTTGTGGCCGGTCTAGCTGGTTATTGAGATGGACACCCAGGTATCTGCAGACTAATACAATCTCAATCTCAGTCTCCACTCCTTGAATGTTCACAGCTGTAAACTGCGTTTCAGTCAGGTCTGTCCCTTGCAAGAAATTCCAGTGGCAACAGCCAAAATATCAATGACATCCATCTTTGTGTACAGTCTATGGTCGGATATGCCTGACTCACTAGACAAAGTTCAGTTTTTGCAATGTGTGTTTGCATAAACAAAGTTACATAAGTATAGATCTGTGAGATCATAGTCATGGTGCTGTTTATTGTTTCCGTGTACAATACCCAGTGGTACGGTACTGCTATATCTCAGAGAACACGACCCTGTTTTCTGGGATATCACACAGGCCGCAGCATGTACTGTCCTCACCACTGGGGTCAGGGCACTGTTTGAGTGGGGAAATATCTTTTCCTCATCATCTTTAGAGCTTTAAAAGATCTGTAGACCTGTTGGGAGGAACACACAACACACAAACAAGCTGTTTACACGAACTTCTGACCTACAACAAGCTGCATGCCTTTTAAAACACATGCTTTACTTCCCTACTTGGATGGACAAACTGTTTTCAAGAACAGAAAGTGTGAAAGCAGAATTAGATTCAGTTCTTGAGGTCAGGGTGCAGCCAAAGGTGTAGGCTGCATTAAAACGGCCTGCTTGTTCCTGAAAGTAGAAAAAGGTTTCATCTTTCCTGGTGGCAATAAATCAACATTTTTGCTTTTATTGCTCGGAAAAGAAGGAGGAAAATTGTAACAAGCACACGATCAAATATTTTCACTATATTTTAAGGTTTTATAGCGTACGTAATTAATTAAGTCCCAGATGAATCAGTCATGGAAACAATTATTAGCTGCCGCTCATTTTGTGCAGTATATATGTTACATGTTTCTTTATATTCTGTGTTCATAGGTTGTCGCTTTACTGTGTAACCCCTCTATAAATCTGGCTTTCAGGTTCACGCCTCACAGGGGCCACAAATACTGAAATATGCCTGAGGTCATAATGTAGTTTGGATAAAAATGTCTAGCAAATGGCATATGCTTCTCATTTTACGCGTTATACAACTACGAAAACAAGAGAGAACAGTAAAGGTTTAGTGCTGCTGTGAACACTCTTTGGATGCTCATTGTGTTTCTGTGTGTGTTTTTCATTTGTATACATTGTCTGGATACTTCTTTCAGTTCCTATCTGAAATTGTGTGCTATCAGATATCAGACACCATGGCTGTCTAGTTCAGAGGATCTGGTACCGAGCCACTTCCAGTACACAGATTGGCCGCTCTGAGCCTTTTCAGAGTGGTTACCCTCTTTGGACATCCCCCACTATTACATCGTATTTACAAAAGACCAAAAGGATTATTCTCAGTTAATGCTTTTTATATGAACCCTTCACTTTGCCTGTGTAAACCGAGCTACTCAAGTAAACAGAGCTCCATTGAAGCGGTGTTACTAAATCTGCAGCCAGATGGGTCCTCGACCCCAAGACAAAGTGGAGAATTACAGTTTGTCCTGAAAGTCTGAGCTCAGCTCTGACCCCCTCCCTCTGAACTGGCCTCACTCATGATGGTGGCAGTGGAAGTGGTGGTGGGGGATAATCTATTCCCTCGCTCTATCATGAAGAAAGAGATGAGTGTGTAAAATGAGAATGACTTTACTGGTGAAAGGATGGCATAGCTCCAGTGGGACACGTTTCCCCGAGTGCTGCCAGGTAGGAAAAAGCAGCAAGAGAGAGAACGGAAAAGAGGATGTGTTTTTCTTCCTCTCTTGTTGACACTTGCAAAGAAATGGGATGGCACTGTTCTTTTAAGCCAGATGAAGGAAAGCTATTATAAGGGACATTGGGAGAAGAGGGAAAAGAGAGTTTTTCTTAAGTGGAAAGGCCTGTTTGTGGTGCTGTTAAAAGGACAAAGAACAGACTCGAGCATTAACCACGATGAGCAACATTCATGCTCTCTATAACCACAATGTTCTTTAGAGGTAATTTATCTTTTCATAATGTTGTTGAACTAAATACAAAAAAGTATCAAATTAGATTTGTGGATGACTTGTCTTTGTATGCTCTGTCTGACCCTCTAACAGTCCACACACCACTACCCCATGGGTGCAGGCGGGTAGCCACAAGGACGCCGAAGGGGTGAAAGGATGGAGAATTGAGGGGTGAAGTGTTTGTGCTCTTCGGTGGAATAATGGCATGTGTTGTTCCTTAAAAGGCAGTGATAGGAACTGTGATAGGAAATATCTTGACATACTCATTCAGTCTCTGTCTTAGGTTTCTGAGTCACTTCAGAGCTTTATGTAGTTCGCTGGCCATGCTTTGGGAGTACAATGTATCTCTTTCTGTCCCACAGTATCAGTAAATCAAAAGAATGATTAAAGCCAACTAGTGCCTCAACCTTAAGGAGGATGATTGACTGAGATATCCAGGAAGAATTGAGTGCGCTCTTTGTTACTAACAGTCCTTTGTTCCCCTGTTTCCTCTTCATCTACGCTGTCAGGCTGAAATCTGCGGCCAGCGTGGATACCTGCCAGAGATACATCAGACTAATACTTTCACTGGGGATGTGTAATTTGCAATGGAGGCCTCACACACTCCCCGGGCTGCTCGGGGATGGGAGAGGGCACGCTGGGAGATGAATTACAAACATTGCTGTGGATCTTTCATCCATCAGAGCAGCAGTTTTTTTTGCCAAGCTGGAATTCCTTTCCTCTGGCTGCACCTGACAGTGCAGCAACCTTAGCCTGAGCTGCTGCCAATTCGCTATTTGTTCCAAAAGCGCAGCTGAGTTTGCTGGAGCTTTTCAAGAGGTTCTTAGTCAAGGCTGAGGCAGCTTCTGTCAGCAGCAAGCAGCTGCCCTCCTCTGTGGAAGCGGCTGAAAGATCAGTGTCAGGTGCCATGCAGGGAAATCATCAGCATCTTGACTAACGCTGTTCGAATACAAGTTGGGTGATAAAAAGTGTTGATTTTGCATAATATTGAATGCAAAAATGATATGAGAAATAAGCACCCAGAGGACTAGATTCATTGCATAGGATTCAATTCCTTCATTAGATAGAGACTGCACACTGTTTTTCTGTACTGTAGAAAAGAGAAGTGTTAGGTCAGATGATTGTACATCATCACCGTTCTTCACAATGTGAGTGTGGAAACAGGACAGCAGTATACACTGACAGCATGAGAACCTGAATAATGGGAAATCAGTGCAGTTTTGCTGTTTCAGTTGCGATGTATCCTGTGATATTGGTGCTGGAAGTTGATCATAGCGAAAAATACTTTCTGGTTTTAGACTGTGACCCCTCGAGTTGCTGTAAAATTGATTTGGGTTACAGTTGCCAGAAGATATGCTTGTGAGTTTAATTGCTGATTCTTAATTAGCCGTATTCTGTGTATTTGAGATATAGCAAGTCCGAAAAGGCGAAAGGGTGAACGTGTCTTGTAGGGTAGATTAGAAACACACTGCACGAATGCCGCTCCATTCCTTTTCCATATTTGAAAATGTTTGTGATTTTACCCCGTGGGACTGTCCTCACTGGGAAAGTAGCAGGACTGGATTGTTTGTTCGAATTGCCCAAAATACTCACATGTATGTTTATGTCTTCTAAATTATTGCAGCAGCAAAAGCAGAAAAAGCGTGACATTGTTGAAAAAACTATCAAGAGTCAGCTTTTATAGGCAATAACAACAGTCTGACTCTGAGCTTTTAGTATTTAATGTTAGTCACGGTGGCGACAAATTAGAAAACGGTCATGTTAATCGTTTTTCCAGCTGTCGTGTGTAGCTGTGTTAGAGCCACAAAGATCGAGGCAGATCAAAACAAAGTTTATATTTGGCTTTGAAAGCAACATACTCGTTTATTAAGTTTAGACCCTTTAAGTCAGGGGTGCTGAAACTACAGATAGCCTATAAAGAAAATCTTTTTGTTATTGTAAAGAAATTTAAGTACTTTATGAAAGTGTGCACATTACATGAATTCAGTTTCTAAAACTGACAAATATCCCTCAGTGTTTTCACTTTAGGCCAAGATGTTCTTTATGTAACTGAATAAAAAGATGACATGTTCTGTTAATTCAAAGAAAATTTCCTTTTTTTAAAAAACAAAGTGGAACCACATTGAATAAAATATCAAATAATCCACTGATATATTTAGGATGAAAAACCACTTAATTTATAGTTTTTTTTGTGGTGTGTTGTACTTATTTTGTAAAGCAGGCCGCAGGTGATGTTTTTGGCAGTAAAAATGATGACGATGGTTCCTCAGTTGGGATGTGATCCATTCTTAAGCACTAAATGCTGTGAAAAGTCCTTACTTCTTTGTAATTTTCACATTTTGCCAACCCATCCAGTCAGCCAGTTTGGAGCTTAGGCCATATATTTGACACCTCTGCTTCAAGGGTTTGCCTAGAAATCTATATACCTGTTGCACCAATTCTACCAGTACAGCGCTTACCATAAATCTCAGTGGTTGCACGAAGGTCCTGGAGACACAGGGCTTTCGTTTTCATGACTCAGGCGGTTCACATAAAGAAAGTTTATCACTAAACTTTTGCCGTTATGAAATCAGCCCTGAATCACCCTCATAACTCTGCAGAAACAGGGATGAGGTCTTGAGTGCAAAAACAGTTTAAAGTGACTTTAATTTTCCACTTGTGTGAAGTCTTGTTATCTCACCGCTCAGTGATGTCATGTGTAATACTGAAGCTGACATAAAACCTTAAACTGAAATACTTTTTAATAGTGGTCTGTTGTGTGGTTTGATGTAGATGGGCGTATAATGAGTTCTAAAACCTGCTTTGCCCTTGTGATTTTTATAGGTTTCCTAAGTAGTTTAACACTCGGTAGATAAAACAGAAACAGCCCACTAAGTCAGCACAATTAGCCCTCATGTATCGTGAGCAGATGGCGGAGCTTAATCTTCAATAAGAACTTTTATAAATCAATTAAAGATGATAAATTTGCAGAGAATAGAGCGTGAGTAAGAGCTCATAGGAGGTGTCGACGGTTGCGGTTGACCGCTGTGTTACTTCAAGACAGCAGCGCTCTGGATTTAAATCCCTCCGTCTTCACTCTTGTTTTCTTCAGACACACTCTTTCCTTATCTTGAAGTCCCACAGGCTTCATGTAAGACAGCAGGACACATTGATCCTTATTCACTGGAGCTTCAAGCGTTTTGAGAGATCTGATCATAGTTACACACATTTTCATTCTAGAAATGGACTGAAAATGTATGTGAGTGGTGCGCACTGGAAACATGCACACACTCACACGGGAGACCTATTAGACAAGCCAGATGTTTTATCTCAGTACGTATGTGTCAGAACACTCAGCTCCCTGTGAAGGAGGAGTGTTAAATCTCTGGAGCGGGGAGCTCGGCACGCCGAGACAGCTGCTGTGACCGGGACCGCTCTGACGAATTACACCGCACTGACCGCTGAGGGCTTCACCTGTACTTGATTTAGCTGTGAAAGTCACAAAAGACCCCTAATATCATAAGTCTTTTATAGACCCTGCGCGACTTCTCCCTCGCGACTGTCTGGAACTCGGTAATGAAACTTTATCTTCACCCGACTGTCAAAATGTTACCAATTGTCTCTAAATCACGTTTACGCTGGCGCAATGATGTTATAATTACTGAAATAACAAAGCTGCGTTCATGATGATTAATACCCTGGTGATGAGTACTGGATGTGATTTAAAAAAATGCCAAACAATATCATGAAATATTGAAATGAATCATTTTATTCAGTCCAGATGAGTGATGCTGTTACCACCTAAACAGACTGCGCTGGTATACAAGGCTGTAATTTGGGATTGTGGCCTGTGCATGTGCCCCCAAATCCCAACACAGCTCTGAGCCTCATTGCAGATTTACTATCTGATGTAGGATCTGACTTATTAATGATTAAATACATGTAAAATGCAGTAAGTTTACAGCATAATAATGGATTTATATAGCGCTTTTCAAGGCACCCAAAGCACTTTACAATGCCACTATTCAGTCACTCTCACATTCACACACTGGTGGAGGAAAGCTACAGTTGTAGCCACAGCTGCCCTGGGGCAGACTGACAGAAGCGAGGCTGCCATATTGCGCCATCGGCCCCTCTGGCCAACACCAGTAGGCGGTAGGGTAAAGTGTCTTGCCCAAGGACACAACGACCAGGACAGAGAGCCCAGGGATCGAACCGGCGACCTTCCGGTTACAGATACGCTTCCCAACCCCCTGAGCCACGGTCGCCCCGTTAATGTGCATTTGTTCTGAAGTTCTGATTAGCCCATTAACTGAAAGCTTGAACTGAATACGTTTATAAATAACCAAGCATTCCCCATTTACATTTTTTTCATAACTGATGCATTATTCGATAACCTCGTAGGCTGAGGTCATCGAATCAAAACCTTTTAGTGTTCCTCCACACCCACTGCAGAACTCGTCTTTCCATGCTGTTGCACCCAGACTGTGGACAGACTGCCTCTATTTCTACAGAGTTTGGACTCTGAGGAGACTTTTAAAAAGCAGCTAAGGACTTTTAATTAGACCAGGGCTTAAATGCAATGCTCTATTACAATGCATTTCTGATTGTATTGTGTTTTGCTTTTGTTTTATTACTTTATTTGTGAAGCACTTTGTGGCATTCGTCTGTGAAATGTGCTACATAAATAAACTTTTACTTACTTATAGAGTAACTACAGGTACAGAGTACTGTATTTTGGCTTTTTAAATTCACTTTTCACATTTATTCACATTTCAATTCACATTTATCTTTATGGTTTTCAAATACATCTCTAATCCTCTTTTTCTTCCTGACCCTGTCTAATAACCTGTTTCTTCCTAAATGGTTGCAGGAGCACTGGAGCATTTCCTGGCTGTCACCAGAGTTCTTATAGTTTTGTATTTTCAAATTGGTTCTTTTTATTTCGTTGTTACTTCCTGTTTTTTTTTTTTGTTTTTTTTGTTTTTTTATAATTGAAGTATTTATTTGTTTTTAACATTTCACAACACTAAAACAAACAAAACAACCAACAAACAACAACAGAAAAACCCCCAAAATAAAATATAATAAAAAAAACAACAAAAAAAAAACAAACAAACAAAAAAAAACAAAACCCAAATCAGTTAACTCAAATCTTTAAGTCATTCCCTTACTGAGTGCCTACACAAACAAATAGTGCAGCAAGCGTACAACATGACTAAAGATAATTGCCCTGACCAAATAAGTTCCGTTACTTCCTGTTTTTAATTTGGTTTCGTTTGAGTTAGCTTTCATGGTAGATTTGCTCGTATCAGTTTGTTTGAAAATATTTTGTTTCTGTGTTAGTTTTAGGTTTTTTTTTTTAAGCATTTTTTGTAGTTATGGCTTGTGGCAGGTGCAGATTTAGAAAAGTCAGAATAAGTATTACATTGAAAACACAGAACTTGACTCGCAGTCTTGTAGACATTCAAAGTGTCAGTAAACATGTGCATGAGGCAAGCTGCAATAACAGATTTGATTAATTTAAGTTTCAGTTAGTGCTAGATTTGAGTCTAGGTTTGTTTGTTTGTTTATTTGTTTTGCTTTTTTTTTTTTTTTTTAAAGAGCAGTTCTGATTCTAGTTTGGTCATATTTATAAGTTAAAATAACAAATATGCGCTGATCAGACTTCTCAGATATTAATACCTACTAATTTGGCTTTCTTTTAAAGACTTCTCTAACTTCTTCTTCTCTAGATTGATGATTTGTTTAAGCTATAATTGTATTAATATCGGCACAGAGACAGGAAAACTCTGATGGGTGTTTTCTTTGTTGTTCATGGACTAAAGAAGCAGGGCTTTGCAGCCCTAGTTTTTAGAGGCACTAATGTTTCTGAGGCAGTTTGCCATGAAGTTTTTTTCCCTTCTTCGATCAGCAGTTTCTCACAGCGTGGGTGTGAGGGAGTGCAGGAAGGCTGTTGATGAAAAACTTTGTGAATGCCAGCAGGGAGGAGTATGAAGGAGAGCTTGTGTTCCTTTGTAATGCGCTGCTGAGATAAGGGCCGAGTCCACCGCAGTCCCCGCTGGAGTCCCCACGGGGTCAGGTGACCCCTGTTGACCTGAAGCAGTGATCACACGGTGTGATTTATTAGGTGGCAGGAGCAGTGTGACTGATGGCTCGGCACTGTTGGCTTCGAGTTTGGCCTGTTGTTTCTTAAAGTGCTGTAAAGGCCGAGATGGTTCTCCCACAGTTTGATCTGTTATCCTGTAATCTGCTTCCACTCCCTGGCACGGCTGCTTTCATCCTGGTGTGTGTGTGTCTTCACACAGTCGGCCCTCTCTGTGGGCATGTTGTATTCAAGTGCTTTTCAGAGATAAGACCCTCATTCTAGTGTGATGGCAGACGGGTTGAGGATGAAGGGAGTGAAAACACTATGAATAGGAGCGGCTCATCTTCCTCCCCCTGTTTCCTTTACTCATCTCCACTCTGATCTTTACACCTTTTTCATGTTTCCCTGCAGTTCTCTCGTGTCTCCGGCGCAAACTTCCAGCTGCGTCCGTACCACCGAGAGCAATGGAGGATGGCTGTCACATTAACTTTGAAACACTCTGTCACATAGCAGCTTTTCTGGCTTGGCAAACCGAGGCACTGAGAGAAAGAGTTGGACAAAAAATAACATTAATGTAGGAATACTGAGAGTTTTCCTGGACTGAGTCATCCAGCAGCCCCCACTGCTGTGACGAGGCCAAAAAGTGAGCACAAAACCTAAATCCCTACATCTGCTCCACACCTTGCACCATAGGTCATTCAGCAGTTAATAAATCTGTCTTTGAAGGATGAAATACTCTCAAGTAAAACTGTTAATTTTCATTTTTGGGTGCGTTTCATTTCCCCAAACTAACTTTTACACCGTCCACTGCTGCTGTACTCAGTTCATAGTAGAGTAGCTGTTATACTTCATGATAGAAGAACATATACCATTCTCAAACATCCTCGTCCCAATACCTGGAATAAATTGGAACATTTCTCTTTTGATCTGCAGCTTCAGGACCTCTCTAGAAACAAAGTATAAAATAAAAGAGATCTCCCGTGCATCTGTCCTTTTGTCCTCTCCACTATCTGCTCTGGATGGCCCTCTTTAGCTTATCATTCCTTTGTAGAGCTCACAGAGCACGCGCACTTATCACCAATGGTGCAAAACACAAACAAACTTGCCCCCATGAGGGCCCACTTTATTCCCGTCTGTCACATCAAGCAGACATGAGACAGGACGTGATGGTGGAGTAACAATGAGCAGACCTGAGGTGTCATCAGTGGGTTTTTATAGAAGTGGGTGTGGGGGTTGGTTTTGCTCAGAGGAGAGACAGATTGTGCAGATGCAAAAGAACATCTGTGTGGAGAGTACAGAGGGTGCACGATGGGTTTTAGCCCCTGTCTGTGCTGATAGAAAAAGAGAAGGAACACAACATCGGAATAACTCGTTGCAGCTTAAGTGGCGTGCACACACGATAAACAAATTTTTGTTTGCCAACGCATGCCTGCGGTGATTATTCTTATCTGTGGGGTTGTAAAATCCTGTGAAGGTCATTTTGTTTATTTCACAGGGAGTTTCCAAAACATGCCGTACGTGTTTGTCGTCGGGATTGAGATGCTGCAGATAACTTTGGCTATACATAGGTTCGTTTTTGAAATTCCTACACGCAATAATTAGTCTCATCCTTTCACGCACCGTGTGTGTGTTTTCTTCTGTTGTTTGTGGTTTTTGTCTCTGAGGTACTGCACATGCAGCCCTAGTTTCCACTAATTTCCCTTTAGTAGCTGAGTATACTCAACGATGTACAGTTTATTTTCAGTCAGCCTAGAGGGCCTCGTCATATTAACCTTTTAAATTTGTTCCGTTTTTATCTCTGATAAAAGACCAGAACTCTTTACCATCTCTGTGTGTTTGTCTTGCTGTGGGCTATGTTGATAGTTCAAATGCTTTGCACATTGTAATGTCATAATAAAGACTTCCTCTCCTTCCTCTGTGTAGTTCCTAAATGGATTAAAGAAAAACCTCCAAACTTTTTTGAAGGGGGCAAAGGTCGTGAGCCGTACAGATCTCGCGGGGTGTTCTGAGGCCGTTGCAGATCAGCCGTCGTGTTTGTTTTGTCTGTCTTCTGTTTTCCTGGATGTAAGTTTAGCCACCGTAAAGCCTGCGCTGCTGCGCGAGAGATCAGGAGAATGAAGTCCAGATTGCTGTGCAGTCTGTCGCATACATGTTTCATTTATATCTTCCTCATGAAAGGCTCTTTATGCTGCGCAAACTGCAGGAGAAATGGGAAAACGACCGTTCGGATCTCTTGTTTGTGCATTTGTGTAACCCCGGTGAGCCGCGGCCTGGCATGCCTGCATTATTGCAGGGGTTAAAGTCTTACCTCCTGCGGGCCAGCCATCAATCACCAGAGCGGTGTTTACAACAGTTCCAGATTAGAATAGGTTTGACCCCCCACCAGGTGCGTGCAACCTGTGTCACCGTCTCACGTCTCAGCCGCGGTGTCGTGTTCCCCGGTGCCTCCCTGCGAGTCCACCTGAGCGCAGGCTCACCGTTCCACTGCTATCACCCTGAACCCAAAAAGCTCAGCCAGCTTTGATCCCACCCTGCGGCCCCTGCAAGTAAGTGGGGTCTAATCCCCAGAAAGCCTTGGAAAGACACAGAGGAATGCCTGGCACACAGCACACCATTCACCCAGGGATTAGACTGAGAGGAGCTCAGTCTTCACACAGTCATTTACTCCACTCACTCCGTGGGAGTGTATATACTGTATACAGTTGAGTTTATCTTGTGCATGTGTAAATTATGCATACACTTATGCATAAACAGGTTAGGTCAAATAATCTTACACGATTTCTAATTAACTAGGAAATCATAGTGAAACTAGTAAATAATCCTTTACAAACCATAAAAAAAGATAAATAGAAATGTTTAGTAATTATTACATATGTGATATTATATTTTTATTGATGCAATTTGTTGTTGTTTGGGTCAAACTTGTCCATCTTCTCATCAATAATAAGACAATATTAATTCCACGCTGATGATATTAGCAGAGTGAGCCTGTTTGCACACACACGCTGCCAAATACTGCTGTTTACACCAAACTGCTGATGTCTCAAAACAGAGATGTCGTCTTTTAATAATAGTGTGATGCAGCAATAGTGAGACTGGCCTCATTTCTAACTCTTCCTATTTTAGCCCAAACCACAATCTTTTCCTACGCACTCTGACCGAGTAGTTTCAGTGCCCAAATCTAACAAAAGGACTAAATAAATGCAAACAAACAACAAGCAAGATTAAAAATAACTAGTGAGTGAAAACAGACAGCTGTTTGATTTATGCCGCTGTCACCACATCTGCCTATTTACAAGCTCTTTAAATCAAGTATTACGAAAGTCAGTTTTCTTGCTTATAGCAACAATACAAATAAATAAATTTGACAGTTAGAAATTACTTCATAATTTTATTTTTTGTCAGCAATAAATCACTGTTAATTCAAAATAAATTAGAGCGCCACAGTTGTCCTGGGTTCGAATCCAATGGCTGGCTGGGATCTTTATGTCTGCGCGGGCTCTCTTTGGGTTAAATTGGCTGTAGGTGTAAATGTGAGTGTGAATGGTTGTGTTGTCTTTAAGTGTTAAGCCCTATATGTGCGGGCTGTTCCCTGCACTTGCCCTCTGACAGATGGGATACGCTAAAGCCTCCATGCAACTGAATGAGTGTTTAGGAAAATAAATAAATGATGATGATTGATGAAAAGTTACAATGAGGTGTTATCATGAGCCTTTTCAGACCAATGTGAGTTTCTGATCCATAAAAACCCCCTTAGAGGCCAAACGATCTGCACCAAGTCCAAAAAATTACATATGTAGTAACAGATCCATCTGTATCTTATAAAATAAATAAAATAGTCAAATTGTTGTTTAGCAGAATCACTCAGTGTTTCATTACATCAGACAAAATACATGTAAACCAAAACCTTCAGTTACTCATTTATTGTTTTCGTTTTTTAACTTGTGCAATAGAAATGTTTAAAATACCACAATATGTTTACATGTTATTGAATTATAGCCCATTTTTAGGCAGTGGAAGCCAAATATGACAGGAACAATGTTTTATTGGTGAGATTACTGAGATTTAAGCTAGCTTGTGTTACTTTTCCCGTTTAATTCCTGTTTCCTCATGAATTAAATACGTTTGTGTTTTTTTGTCATTTTGGATCCTGAAGCTGTTTCATAAACATCTGTAATCCGTGTAAAATGAACAGCAGCTGATCTCCATCTGGTTTCATCCCACCACCGTTCTTCTGAAACTAAAAATGCCATCCTGCTGTCTTTAATTACAGTTTCATTTTTTCGCTTGTATGTTACAAGAAGAGCTCGCTGTAAGCGTCTGATCTGTCAAAGCACAGAGGACGCTGTAGCATCAGCTGAATAGCTGCGGGCCACTGACCCACACTGTCGTGGTCAGCCTCTGTCACGTGCGCGTGTGTTTTAACAGGTGCAGAACTGCGCATAAAGGTGTAGCGAGGTAAAGAGTGATGCTTAGATTTGGCATGAAGAGGAAACGGCGTGCAGTGGACTCATCAGTCTGGAGTGTGAAGGGAGGGATGTTGATCCTGGCTCCGTGCCGCTGCTTCCACATGTGTGACTGCATGTAATGGAGTGATGGCGTATCAGTTGGTGGATTTGATGCGATCTAGTGGAAAGTGTGTGTCTGATGTTTTTCCCTTTCTCAGCTGGAACCACGAGATTTTGTGATCATTCCTTGGTTAAAGGGAGATTTCCATTTGAGGAAATGGTGCGAGGTGGCCAAATGAGGTGTTTTGAGATTCTGCTATGCCAGGTTTCTATCTGCAGGACTTGACAACATGCAACTCAATCAGGTCCACAACACACATCTCCCGACATGCACAACATGCAGCAGGTTGGACACACGAACACAGTTTTGCTTTTAAAAGCCAGGCTTCCATGCCTGCTTTACCTTAAATGCTTTACCTTTTATGGCTCTGAATTATTGGAGTGCAGATTAGGTAGAGCAACATTTTATTAAAACACTGCAAAAAAAAAAAAGAAGAGTAATTTGCTTAAAACATACGTCTTACAACACATTGTCAAGAGTGTTTGTGGCTGTTGGTTGCAGCTGCAGGTTGGGTAAAAGGTTGGCTGTCATAAAACACTGAAACAAAAGAATTATCCAGATGTTTATAGCAGTACACACTTTGTTTCAGTCTCAATCACCAAAGCCCAGTTTATATATACTTAAATTCTAATTTCTTGCCTGATAAAACATGTCTAAAGTCATTTTTGGCGGGATATTTCTGAACTAGCTTGTGGCAAAGTGCGGATATGATCCACATACAAGTGAGCATGCGAACATCTGAGTGACAAAACAGGGGCCTGGTCTGAAAATTAGACAGACACTGAAATTTAAAAAAACAGAGCAGTTGCTTTCAGAAAGTGACAAACGTTTAGTGAGGCGAAACCTTTTCTAGAACTACAGCCAAATTTTATTCCCCGTTCAGGTGCTAAAACCATTAAAATTCTCATTGTAAACCATAATTTCACCCGACACAATTACTTTGTTTTCACAATAGTTAAAAGTAACAATAAACGGGCGCTGCTATAAACGGCAAGACTCAGACTGTTTTTATCCAACAGTTTGTCTTTCTAAACACTGTTTATATTGGCGATCGAGCATATTTATGATGAGAAAATGATGCAAAGATGTTCTCAAAGATTCCTCTGCCTCTGTCCTGCTTTAAAGTATGTGGTGAAACAGTGGTATTTAGCTATTTCAGTGTGTTACATCTAGCATTTTTCACCCTGTCAAACCTCAGAGCGGACTCCAGTACCTCCACAGTAACATGAGCCATGCTTATGGAGGCAAAATGGAGATTAGGGTGTTACGTGAGAAATCCCAAAGGAAACTGACAAATCAAATGATTTGTTATGGTGAAGGAAGCGGACAATGCACTCTGGAAGAAGCTGAATCATGAGGAAAACTGAAACAATTGTGAAGAAAGATTTGGCCCACTTTTTACCACACATGTCTGCTGCTCTCGGTTTGTTTATAGCCCTGCAGACTGAGGCAGCTTTATGGTTTGCTATTGAAGGAGAATATCGTCCTGAGGGAAGCTGGAATATCTACAGTCTGGCAGTCGCGTCTTGGCTCTGGATGGACAAGTGCTGTCACTATCGCACAGTCATTGTGTTCAACTGGACCATTTGTATTTGGTTGTCATGGCTCCTTCTGCATGGTTGTCAGAAGAGACTCAATTGTTTTTATTGTTTACATGGGTGGTTAAGGAAAAATATCGGCTATTGAAACCTCGCTCTTAAGAAGACTTACTCTCATGTGTGCTCACACACAAATCATACCACAGCAGGGAAATTGTACTTGGCTGGTGTGGCAACAGGCCTCTGAGCCATAATAAGTGAGCTTTCAGACTAGCCTTGGACAAATAAACTGTGTGCTGGATGGGACTTGTCCTTCAAACAGAGGGCAAAGGATTTACTCACCGAGCACAGAGTGTGTACAGCAGAAGACGTGAGCCAGGACGTTTGGCTGAAGCGTTGTGGAGTAGCCTATGCTCTTCTTGGCTGTAGCTGTGGGCACAGAGCTTCTGTATTATAATGAGCAGGGTCAGAGTAGAAGGGCCTTGCGGCCAGGAATTCAGCAGTGTGTTTTTGCAGAGAGCTACAGAGTGTAAACTTTACCACTGCTCTGCTGTTATTTTAGCCATTGTTCACTTCAGCGTCTTTTATGTTTAGTCTTAATAGCCTTTGTTTGGATATATCTGCTCCTCCAAGATTTTCTGTGTTTAACATCTCATCTTGCATGAAATTGAAGCTTATTCGGTGCTAGCCACTAAGGCAGTTCATGTGAGAGACAGTGAAAAAAACAGTTAGGTCATTACATTTCATCCAACTAATGCTGCATTGCTTCAACATTTAAGAGCTCAGCCTGTATGCTGTTTCTGCAGAATGTGGACCTTAGAAAGTGTAAATGATGAGCGTACTTCTGGGTCTGAAAAGTAAAGCCAGCAGAAATGTCTTAAATCTGCATTCTTTCAGAGGCTCTGGTTTAGCTCACTGGGTTGAGTAGGTAACCCATATGTCATAGGCTAATGCAGAGGCCCAGGTTTGAATCTGTTACAAAGATATTCGTGTCTTCCCCCTGGGGTTTCTCCCCATTTTCCTGTTGCAATAAAGGCTAAAAGCACCCCAAAATCCATTTGCAAAGAGAAAGGCATTCTTCCTAGTGACCAGTAGGGGGAGACTCCTCTGGTTGCAGAAAGACTTCTGTGTATAGAAGACTTTTGTGTATAAAACAACCCTCAGCTCCTTCCTCTGTGAGCTCAGGAAACACTTTTCTGATGACTTAATGGCCTCAGTCACTATTTTTAGATCACATTGAGTTCACAACAGCTGCACTCAGTCACAAGGCAGTAGCCAATAAGCATCCAGTATCCTCGGTTTCTCAGTGCAATCCATCCCTTACTAGTTTCAAAACACCAAGATGGCAAATGATGAGAAGGGTGCAGCTTTTACTTTGAAAGGTAAGAAAATTAGAGGAAAATTAGCTTTAGTGTAACATTTTTTTTTCTGTAGTAAACTGTGTTAAGTTAGGCCTCAGTCACACAGGGTTTGAGACAAGTATGCCTCCGGTCACTAGTGAAAAATGTGTATTACCTGACTGGTTCATGAAGGTTGCTGCCTGTCACTGGGTGAAATCAGCTGCAAAGGCAGTACAGCATCAAAAAACCTCCTTGTGATTCTTATGGTTGCTAGCGGGTTGCAGCACACACCCATGGAATAGAAGAGATCACCTTGTCTACAGAAACTTTACAGAATTTCCTTAGATTAATAAAGTATTCTGATTCTGATCGATTGCCATTTACTCTCCTAAGCTTTAGTGAAACCAGAAAATGTGCAACAAAAACCAGAAACGAAGACCCTGTGCCACATCACTGCAATCAGCACATTTCAAAACGATGCAGCTTTTACTTTGAAAGGCAAACAGTCTCCGTTTCCAGTTTGTGTTGCACTTTTCACTGTTTCACAACTGCTTGGAGAGTAGTTTACAAGTGTTTGCAGACAAGTTGGTGTTTTCTATATAAACTACTGGTGACTGCTGCGACCAAAACAATCACGAGGAAGTTTATGGTGGATTCTTTGTGACCAATTTCATGCCACACAGCCATCCTCTAGTGGCAGCTTGAAGAACTGCAATTTTTGCCATTTTTGTGTTGACAGCATTTCTAACTGTGAATTAGGGTTTAATGATTATAAATTGAATGAAACTTAAATAGAAAAAAAAATACTGGACTTCATTGTGATGATGCCTCCGCACTCTCACATCCCAGCAGTCACGTGGCTGAGCACCTTGATATCACAGCGGACAGAATCAGAGCAAAATTGCAGTAGAAGCAAGCTGTTATAGAGCTTACTGTAGCACTGAAGATATTTAAAGCTTGTGTAGTCAAAAGCAGTATCTTTGAGTGAATAAGTCAGAGCTCGTGTGTGTTTGTATGTCTGACTAATTCTGTTCTTGAATATTTTCAGAGCTATGGTTTGTTGGTCTCCTCTGGCTGAGAGGAGCGGTGGGGTTTAATTGCTGTTGTGTGTCAGAAGTGTTTTTTATGGAGAGGTCACAGACAAGAGAATCAAACAGTGCTGGTGTGTAGCCATGCTGTCCTGTTTTCACTCGTTTCCCTGGTGACCGCAGAGGAGAAGAGAAAGTTTGCACATCACTGAAAGGGAGAACGTCGCCAAGCCAAAGTTTACTAAGCAGCTTTTTTTGGGTCAACAAGGATCAGGAGGGAGGAGCTGAGCTTCGTCGGACTTCTGCGTTATTGCGTCTCTCTTAATAAAGCTGAAGGGTGTGAGCTGGATTGTCAGCCTGTGCCACATGCTTTTATTACACATCTGCTGCTTTCAAGTGGAAATGTTTAAAGACTGTGGGGCAGATTTGTAGTGCACCCTGTCCCGACCACATACTGTCTTAGGTCAGCATGCTGCAGTTTGACAAATGCACCCAGCACTAATTTTAGCCACTTTACACAAACCGCAGCATTGTTTGCTTTCATGGCACGGAGAAAATTGTTTCCATTGTGCCATATGGTGATGCTTTGTTTTCTTTGTTTGTGTGTGTGCATGCTACTTTTACTGCAGCAAATAATGTTTATTCCTTTTCTAAATTCATTTGAATTTTTGAGGCTTTACATAAACACCAGACCCGTTGTCTTTTTGTGGCTCTCTCTTTAAACACACGCTGCCTCTCCTGCTTTTTTGGACAATCAGGCAGCGTCTTGCAATGAGACAGCCAAGACACACTCACCCTTAAACAGGCAGTTAACAAACTGTGGAACAAGAGCTGCTCTGCTTAGTAATTAGAGGTGAACTTGGTGAGTGACTGGGAAACAAAGCTCAATTTTCCTCTAACTGGTATTTAGAAGTGCCTTGCAGGTATTCTCCAGTATCCAGTCTAAGCTGATGTGGGACAGATAGCTGCAGGTCTCTCGTGATGGAACTTACTGGAAAATGCAAGAAGCAGGAAGCTTGATGAGAGGGAGGGAGGGAGGGAGGGGAAGTTATGCCACATCCTGTGCAGAGAGGTCTACCTCACAGCTGTCCGTGCCAAGTGTGACCAGTCTCCTGTCCCAGAATGCCAATGGGAGCACATGTCTTTAGGCTAGACAAACACCTCTGTCAGCAGACCGCAGTCACCCCACCAGTCAGACCATTCAGCCCAGCACTGCTCTGTAATTACACACCTCCGCCTGCTGGGGAGGGAGGTGAGAGGGACGGCCAGACTGAGATGCAGACCCCGTCACTGACATCAGCATCACTACAGGCATGTGCTGTAAAAACAGAGAGCGATAGGGAGAGTAAGCGAGAGGGACAGTGAGGTAAAGACAGCCCTGTGTGGGACAGAGAAGTTGGCGGAGAGGCGGGAGACCCTCCTCCTTCCTGTGAAAGATTAGAGGTTTTGTGTGCAAGCACATCTGGATGGGCTGGAGGAGCTGAAAGGACTGATGTGAGAATTGGCAGAGTCACAGCCCAAAGAAAACTTCTGCTCAAACTGAGCTGCATCTGCAGTATATGTATGTGTTTGCTTACAATGCAGGACTGTTAAAGAGATATCTGTGCAGGCATGCTTTTTTTGGGCAACTCCAAATCACATAAAGCACAATAATGGCCTTACCAAGTGAAAATGTGGTGATTTATGTATATACTTATATAAGCAGGCATCAGAGCGTCTTATAACTGCTCCCTTTCTTGTAAGGGATCAATTTGAATTGGCAAAAACCCCCAAAACAAATTAAATAAACCAGAATAAAATAAATTAGAATAAACTATTTCCACAGCAGTATAGACTAGAAAAACTGCTGGAACTGGACTACCTTTTGCAAGAGAGTGAGCTAAAAATTTCACAATGCAGTCTAATTTATTCTCTGTGCACAATACGACTTTAAGTTTCTTTTCCCCAACTCTACAACAGGATAAAGTTCAAACTGCTTTAGTTTGACTTTCAGCGCAGAGCTGTGTCCTCCTACCTCTATGCAGTAAAAGTAATTACACAAACATCGCCATGCCTCACTGATTGCTTTCTTTTATTAGACTGTAATTCTGATCCTGAATGCTGAGTTTCTGTCTGGAGCATCAGAACATTTTCTTTACGCTTTTCATGGCACACAACTGAAACTCATTTCTGTTTCTACAGTTGCAGCCCTCTTCATTCTGACAAACCAACACTACAAGTGCACCAGTGTGGAAATCTCACAGCAGAGAACAAGTTAAAACTCTAGTACACTGTAAATTACAGAGATTTAACTCTCTAAATTTGTTTGGTAACAGGTTGAACATACAGGATGATTTATGTGTCCTGTTTAAAAACTAAACTAACTGTTGAGGACAAATGCAAAATGAAGCATCACATATTAAGTAAGGCATTTCATTTCTTTCGTTAATTTGTTAAAAACACATGTGACTAATATAAACAGAAAGCATGTCAGACTAAATGCAATCGATTATTTTCATCTTGATGGAGGTCCAGCTCTGTGGAGGGTGCGGTTAGATGCTGGGGTTCTGGTGTGCTGCCTTCCACTGCTCTGCGTTTTTGTGTCTGCACTGATTGATTATGTGAGATGCGTTTGCATGAGGCTAAAACCTTTAACCCTTCACACTCTCACCGCAGGGTCCCTGAGGCTGTAGCGTGGTTTCTTTTGCAGCGGGCCTTTCGATCACCTCAGCTAGATGTGTAAAGAGAGACCAGATGTGGGCTGGCTGCCTCTGTGTTTTCAAACTTTGCAATGTAAAAGTTTAGATCCAGTCTTGCTCTGTTTACCTCTTTTTTTGTTTCCCCCCCCCTGTTTTCCTCCATTGTTAGAGGCAAGGCTGCACTTCCTTCTTACCTGCAATTATGACTCAGACTTGGAGGTAGAAGACACAGAATGGCAATTCTGAAGTAAGGAAATGACGATGTGCATCCCACCTTTAAGTCAATCACCTAATAAAAGACACCTGCCACCCT
The DNA here is from genome assembly GCF_964374335.1 of Astatotilapia calliptera. NCBI lineage: Eukaryota > Metazoa > Chordata > Actinopteri > Cichliformes > Cichlidae > Astatotilapia > Astatotilapia calliptera. The sequence continues at coordinate 21,422,093 of NC_137433.1, forward strand.
GGGAAGGCAGAGTAAACAATGGCGCTCAGACACCAGACTGGGACCTGCCAGCCTTAGCAGGGAGGGTCTCCTTTAATAGACTTAAACATAAGTTAAGACTGATTTGAGCCAAGCATCAAGAATGGATTTGGATATTTTGCTAATATGATCCTGTTACCAGTGCAGTACAATCCCAGCTGGCGAGAGATAGATAGACCCCAGACTACAAGGAACTCACTGGAACTCATTGGAATAATTTGAAGGGAGCACTGGTTTCTGTGGTACTAGACCGCAGACCACTGTGACTGAATAAATGTAGCTAAGTGTAAAAATACAGCATTTAATATTGGCAAGGACAACAAAAGTATATTTAATGTGGATGTGTCTCCTTACAGGAAGATTAATATTAAGATTTGGATCAAATGTTTGTCTCTACTTCATATCTCTCAGTTTATAGTTTCACATTTTTGTGTCTTTTGTATATTTTTTGATGTTCAGAAGTCACAAATACTGAATATAGTTTTTTGGGGGAAAGGAGCATTAGAGGTAGTGGAAGTGGAAGAAGAGCATGAATGAATCCATATCAGATTAATGTCTCAGAATAGACAAAAGAAACTGCTTGCTCAGCAAACATATGTTCTGAGCAGCCACCTTGTTCAACTTGACTTATTTCTAGGAGTCGGTGTTCTCTGCGGGTCAATGGTGTGTGAGTGTGTTTATCTGAAGGCGGCAGTCTTCAGTCTGTCCGGGGTCAGAGACAGAGACAAACGCCTCCCCCGGCCGGCTGTCAGCGCCTAGTCACTAATGATGCTGCAGCGCTGAGCTCAGCTAATTGACCAGACAGAGATGGATCGGATCAGGACCTTGTACTCTGCTGTGTCTGCTCGCTCCAGTGTGAGCGCGTGTGTTTGTGTGTGCGTTTTGATGTTTTTTGTTCACGGCTGCCTCCACACCGTGGACTGTATCTCCTAACAGGAACGTCCAACTTTGATGCATCACAGCAGGATGCAGGGAAACAGTACGGACAACCCTTTAAAGGCTCCTCAGGCATATCTTCGTATTTTCATCCACCATCTGCTGACAAAACTGCGAATGCTTCACTCGTACGTTCATAGAGGTAGTCAGTCCGCAAACTGTGGAGAACAAATAAACCTCGGGAGGTTATGAGCTTCCAGGATCAGGCAGTCAGTGCAGCTGGGTGTGAGATGTGTGTTTAAAGGCTCTGGTTGGCAGGGCTAACTGGCCTCTTAGCATCAAGTTTATTTTCACAGGGAGAGTATCACTGAAGGAATGACCTTGGTCCATTAATAACAGAGCCCTGTGTGTGTGTCTCTTTCACACTCACACAGAGAAAATGCTACATAAGAGCTCACACACACACACACACACACACACACACACACACACACACACACACACACACACACACACACACACCTTAGATCATAGAGATTCTGCTAAAGCCCTGTTCATTGTGCATTTGGCGCCGACTCAGTTTCAAGTAATAAAAATAAGTTTTTAATAAAGCTGCGACCACAAAAAAAGGTGTTACAGTAAAACAAGTTTTTAATGCTTTTCTGGGATCCAAATTGAAAAGCTGCATTCTCTTAACTTTTCAATTTTACTGAAAAACCAGTTCAGTTTCAGGTCTTTCCCCTTTTGGCCCCGTTTGCACTTGGCATACAGTAAGCGTGTCTCTACTGTTGGCTCACAAAGCAGTCTGTTACCCTGGCAAGTTCCCACTCACTCTCCTTCTGTCTGCTTCAATGTGTCTTACTTTTGTTTTAGACTATTTTAAACATACTTTCTGTCAGTAAAATCCAAATGCAGTGACCGACATATTTAAAGCACATGCATAACTAAATGTTAGTGCGTTTTGTTTCTGTTGGAGAGTTTGGATATAAGATGCAAAGAGCACAACACGATTAGTTCAGCTCCAGTGTTGTTTTTTGTTTTGTTTGCGGTGGCGTGAGGCAGAGGAAATACAAGAGGGAAAGAAAGTCTGTTAGGGTTTCAACCGATGTTTACAAGGTTGCATGTGCGGCTTGGCAGACTTATTGCCCGGATTTAAGCATGCAGTTTCAATGGTCTAGCCTTAGCCACCGGCTGCATGCTTAAATGTGTGCGCAGAATCTCCCTTTGACTTTTGGATAACTTCAGAACTCCATAATAAATGTCAGATTAGGTCGAATAACTGATTTGTTTTTCAGAACCCTCATTAAAAGTTGTAACACTTTTGCCTCGATCCTTTTGCTCGTTCTCGAAAATGCACCCTCACTTTAAAATGGGAAAAGATAACCTTCTCTTTGTGACCTTTGTTCATCTCTCCCTCATGTTCCTCGGAGATTATTGCACCAGAAGCATCAAAGAAAATCCAGAAAGGGTTTGTAAACTCACTCAACTCTGTGTGAGATTTCTGTGCAAAAGAGAGAAAAGCTTAACAAGTGCTGGCTGATGTCAGCCTCTGGTCTCTGCAGGGGTCTTTCTCTAATGAAGAACTCTGAGTCTGTCACTGATTGGAACCCAGTGCAACACGGGGTAAAAAGATCAGATGCATTCACACATTTTTTGATCCCCCTCTCACTGGGGCAATTAGCCCAGTAAGCTCAAACAAATAGGGGATACGATGAACCGTGTCCATCAGGGGCCACTCATTAACTGTGATGAAGTTATTGTTGGCCAGCAGAGCGATGGAGGCACTCTTGGGGCATCCCAGTCATCCTCACTCTTCAGGTCTGCATGCGTGCACGCCACAGGCTTTGTAGTAAAGTGATACTGTCTGAGGGGATGCTAAAGAAAAAAAGGGGTCTTGAAGATTTCAATATTTGTTGTTGCAAGACCGAGAGACAGAGAAAGTGTGCAAGAGGTGTGTGGGAGGCTATAGTTCTTGTGCCAAAGCCGGCATAATGCTTCATACAATAGCTCGAGTGTGGGTGAGGGGATCTTGGCGCTTGAATGTTCTTTACTTTAGAGGGAAAAGACGCGCTGTCAGGAGGGGAGGAGGGAGAGCTAGATTTCTTATCCTGAGCCCCCCCCCACACCCCCACCTCCTACCTTTGTAATTGAATGCAGCCATCTATATGAAGTGGGCTTCACAGAGAAAAGCCTGCAGGATGTGCATGCACATAGACACGTCTCTTTGTCTCCTCTGCCTTCCTCCGTGTAGACTGAAGTACGCTGCAGAAGAGTGAAGCAGACATCGAAATGTCCTCGTCTCTGTGCAAGGTTTATGCTGTTACTGAAGCATGGAGGAGTTTTCTACAATCCGGAGGTCATGCCATAACATTACATGGTTTGAATCCATCTACACTTGTAATCCTCTGAGAAATACCCAGAACCCAAAACAGTGAAATCATGAGCACAGAGGTCGAGGAGAGGCGGGGCCGGGGTATTATTGGAGCAGTCTCACTTTACCCTAAACCATGTGCTCTGTGAACTTTTCATACTCCTCTTTTGCCCTTTCACTCTCCCCTCTTTGGGTAATATCTGAACTCATTATGCTTTTTACGTCTCAGGTTTCAAAACGTTCATTCTTCCTTCATGACAGTAAGCGCTCTATTTTCCTTTTCCGGGCCTGCAGTGCATAGAGACAGATTATGACATCTCGATGCTACAAAACGCGAAGCTGTTTAAGAAAAATGCCGTTGTCCTACTTCACCTCTGTGTTGCAGGTGCTATTTCATGGCTTCGTTCAGTGTAGTACTTGGCGTCGACTGTGGCCGCTGGCCACTGAATGGAAAGGCATGCTTCCTGGTGGCTAATGAGGTGCTGAACCCAGCCTCTTGTTTGTATCAGGAGCACCTGGGCCAACCACAGCCAGCCCAGGCCAGACAATGGAGTCAGTCTAGCATTTCCACAGAGGTCTGCCCATTCAAATCATCTACAACCCTGGGACACAAACTCCCACACTTCATAAAATGAAGGCAAAACAGAATGCGGACCGAGACTGCCCCATTCTTTTTCAACAAGGAAACTATTGTTTGTCTTCACACGCCCTCTTTCCCAGGCCTTGCGATGCTATCCTCCTTAAAGGAACGAGGCAAAAGCAAAACAATTCGGCTGAAATGCAGCACAGTGTTTGTTCTTTGGAAATGTAACACATACAAGAGCTGCAACTGTCACTGTTAATTTCCCTTTCTGAGCTCTGTCTGGCTCACCTGGAGGACAGAAACAGCACAGAGGTCTTTTCAATTTCATGTATGTGAAACATCTTGATAGAACCCACAACACAGTCTGTAACTGAATTCTTGGAGTGATGACATTAGGTTAAACACAAAATTGAATGCTGAATCCTACAGTTTGGCGGTGAGAATCAGAGATGAGCGTTGTCCTAGTCCAGGGTTAGACAACTCCAGGCCTCAAGCACTGGTGTCCTGCAGGTTTTAGATCTCACCCTGGGCCAACATACCTGAATCAAATGATTAGTTCATTACCAGGCCTCTGGAGAACTTCAAGAGATGGTGAGTAGGTAATTTAGCAATTTGAATCAGCCATGTTGGATCAAGGATGCATCTAAAATCTGCAGGACACCGGCACTTGAGGCCTGGAGTTGCCTACTCCTGTCTTAGTCTCTTTACTTAAACCAGATGATGATGTATGGTTTCCTTTTCTTTCCCAAGCAATCATTTTAGCTCTAATGCCACTGGTAAACTAGAAAATACACTCACTAACCACCTTTGTGCAAAGGTACTGCTTATAAGGTTGGGGAAACCTGCAGTCAGCTGAGACTGAAGAAGTCACTGGGATGAGTGGCGAAACGTTTCCCACTGAAAATGCTACGTCCAGATGAACAGAATTAACCTTTTGGGATCTAAATATTATGTTGTCAAGCTCAGGAAATTATAAAAACTTCAAATGCAAAACACAGAACTGACATTTATTCCACTTTGTCTTTTGGTTTAAACAGATGCAGGAAACCGGCTTGTAGCTCAAGAGGCATTAAGAAAACCATCTACTCTACGCCGGCCACCTGCACGCACGGGAGAAGCAATCTCCAGTAAGTAACTGTGAATACGATATTATTTTGACTAGACGGCAATTCTCATCTCAGTTTTATTCTTGTAATGCCAAACCACAACAAAATTAATCTCAGGATGCATAACACAGTGAGGAAAAGATCTTTTAGGTACAAAGGTAGGGAGATGGTTTAAGTAAGAACTTGGTAATTTAGTTGGTAACAGAGGGAAGACAACAGCTCCCGTTTAGGAGGTAAAAACCTCACAACCAGGCCCAGGGTGGAAAACAAAGATATAACAATAACAATCAATAGCAGGGTGATGGGGTCAGCACATTGCACATGATACCTATAGAGGACAAAGAACAAACCGCAGGAGAAAGAAGGCACAAAGCTAATGACATTTCATCACACGGGGAGTGAAAAGAGTAAAAGAGCAGTGCTCAGTGGATCATGTGAGGTCAACCAGCAGCTTGAGCCTTTGGAAGCATAATTGGGGATGATTCAGGGTCACCTGATCCAGCTCTCACTATAAGCTTTATCAAAGAAAAAGTTTAAGCCTAATCCTAAAAGTAGGTATGCCACATCTTTACATGTCTGATTCCTCCAACTAAAATCTGTTTTTCAGATTGTCTCAACTGCAGTCGAATCACTGCTATGAGCGACAGGCTGAACACGCTGGAGGAGAAGGTGAAGACTTTTACTTGTTCAGACGCAGCATGTGAAACGCTGAGGAACGTGACTGGCCTACATTAAACAATCGTATTGTTTTAATTACCTGCGCTTGTTTTATGTTTTCCTGCACCAGGTCCAATTACTCACAGCTCCGGCCTCCATATCGCATCGCCACATTCAGGGTAAAGTGGGAATTGCTCCAGAGACCTCGTTACTGATGGGGGCTGTGCCCGCTCAGGGAGCTCCTGGTGAGCAGGGACCTGCAGGTAGGTGTATCCTGCTCTCACGTGTCAAGTTTAGGCATTTCCATTTAGTTCCGTCAACGTTTACGTTTAATAATTAAGTCAGAAATCATTCCTTGCAGCTTTTCCTGCTCGCTACCTGCACACCTCTGCTCGTATCCTGTTTCACCCAATGCACACGCACTTATTTCCTTTAACAAAAGTCAGAGTGCAGCTCTCTTTCAGCTCTGTGAGCGTCCTCTCCTTTCCTGGAGTTGAGCCCAGCACTGGCTGCAGCTAAAGACGCAGTCATCAGTGTTGTTATACCATCAGCAAGAGAAAGATTTGATTTACTGGACTTTCAAATTAAAGACTTTTATTTGTCTTAAATGAGACAAACCTGGAGAAATTGAGTGCTGTTTGGTCTACCGCTCTGGCTGAGTTACTCCCCAGTGCTCATCCACTGCTCCCTGTGTCAAAGAAAAAGCTCCCTGATCCATTTGTAAATCAGAAATATAAAACATCTTTCTGAACCAGTTCCTTCTCCCCACAGGATAAACCATTTCTAAACCAGCACCCTGTGAGTTTTCCTCTGGTGCCACCTTCAGGCCAAAGTGCACTCTTATGTAATGCATAGTGAAGGCTTGGTTTAGATTTTCCTCATTCTGCCTGTTCTTCAGCACCACTATGTGTGGGGTGTTGCTTAACTGTTCTGGTGGAGGTTCTGCTGAATAAGACCTTAATAGATTCTGATATAAATGAAATCATTTAATGTCTTTACGCTGTTCTCTGCAGGTTTTATACGACTGTTTCCAATAATGGAAGAGCTGCAAATGAAATCTGATGTGTAAAATTGCTTCCTTTTAATAAAGTATTCCCAAAATCACTACAACCAAAGCTTTACATAAACCCCAAGAGTTGCCTAGGTAAGGGAAATCAGTTTCCTGTGTTAGAATTAACTAGCCCTTTAAAATGTATATAAAATTGGCACTTTAAAAATGTTTTATTTTCTAGCTAAAACATTTAATGAGCCCTAATACTGACCTATAAACACAATGACACATTCTTCCTGTGACTGTTTGCACCTCATCCTTTGGTGGATTATACTTGGATTGTTTTTATCAAACCTCTCCTGTTTTAATTTCAGGTCCTCAGGGTGAAAAGGGAAGAGATGGGCTTCCTGGCAGAGATGGTAAATTGTAACTTTCAGTTGATGTAAAACTACTTAAGATGTAAACCAGTTAGGGCTTTGCGATTACTCATGGCTGTTTCCTTCTCTTAGGGAAGCCAGGGTCTCAAGGGCTGCCAGGTCCTATTGGGCCTCGAGGTGGGGCCGGGGCAAGGGGCCCGTCTGGAGCCCCTGGATCAAAAGGATCCCCTGGACCAGCAGGTAACGGTGGACTCAAGGAAAAGGTCTTTGTTAGCAGAGATAAGAGTAACAAATAAACCTCGTCCTGTTGTAAAGTTGCATGTGTGCCACTAAGAGAGAGGGTATGTCAGATCAGCTGTTTAGTTATTGCCTATCTAGTCACTATTGTCTGTGGAACAATGGCTAACAAGAGGCCAAAGGGCTATGAAAACAACAGGAGAGTATCTCCTCCTGACCTGTGATGTCCATATCCAGAGCGTTTGTCTTTCCCTCAAACCTCTCAGTCGGCGTGCAGACCCTCCAGCACTAAATGCTGGGACAATCCAACCCCCCTTGAGGCCTGCTGGTAACTTACTGGAATTTGAGTATTTTGCTGGTTGGCTTTGAAAATCATAGGTTTCTAAAAAGTGCATGCTCCAGAAGCAAAGTAGCAAAGTATTTGTTTTCTGACTGTATATAAACTCCCCAACATGTGTTGCTTTTCATGGTCGGCAGCCAGAACAGACACGGGATCATAAATCTGTTCCACAGATTCAGAGTTCAGTTGTTATGTACAAATAATAAATGACCTGCGGGGAAAAACGTAAATCCGGAGGCAGCTGTGACTTGAATAATGAATAAAGTAAATGGCGGTCTATAAGTGTGTCACAACATCTGCTCTTGCTATAAGCTGTTATTCCTCTGCTGTGGATCGTGAAGGGAGTGCCTCTCCTCTCAGGCTAACATGTGACCCCTGCTCTCTGCCTGCTGCTGGGTAAAGATGAGATTTGGAGCAAACGCTGAACTACAAACCCACCATGTGACTTCAATTGAAATGAACACAAGCGATACGTATACGAAATCCCAGAGCCTTATGATTTCCATATGCCCCTTTGGTGTTGGTGTTTTTCTATCTCCATTACTTCATAGGTATCCAAAAGCAGCGCTGTGGTTTTCTTATTTTACTGTACTGATTTTTATTTTTGTTTTTTTAACACTCAAAGAGAAAGATAAACACAGGCCTGGAATGCATCCAGTGTCATGCTAAATGTAGATAAATATGTTTCTTAAGCCAGAGGTTGTGGGAAAAATCAAAAGTGAACAGCTGTAGTTAGGAGAAGTGATGTTGTATGATATGATACGAGCCCTGATAACTTACAGGAGAGTCGTATTAAAATGCTGACTAATATTTTGCCATATCATCCCATAGTTGCTCTGGGGAACCCCTATCCTAGAAGAAAAACTGAAATTGTTTTCCCTAATATGTCACAAAGGCTTTAAAGAGCTGCTTTTTCTGGCCCTCTGAACACTGTGCTGCATCTTGCAGCTTGCGATCTTCATGAAGTAGCCAAAGCAGCTGGTTTTGCTGCTGTTTCTTTACTGCGATCAGTAAAAATGTCAAATCAGATGCAATATATTATGCTGAAAATCTGTAAATAATGAAATGTCATTTAGTATATATACAAAAAAGGTGGTGGAGGGCGAGAGGTTGTGTTCAGCATACAGCCTGACCTCAGAGGAATCCAAACAATGAGGTCAGATGTCACTGTGGTGCTTTTTTCCATCTTCAAAATAACGCTTGGGGGTGACGAGGGTCCCTTTTGCTTATGCGCACTTACAGATTTGCCATTTTTGTGTATGTAGAGAGCATTTAATTTACTGTGAACCAGTCCAAGCAACACTTTGCAGAGTTTATTGTGTTTATTTGAATTTCCCATTGTAAAGATGCCAGCACTGGTAAATTAAAGACCATCTTCTAGTTAACTATAGACAAAAGAAAGTTTATACACCTCTCCTGTTCAGTCTAGCTCCTGATCTTACTCCACATGTAGACACAGACACACACTCACTCCTAAGAGACACTATGTTGCATCACTCAACACTTTATCTAATCTTTTTCCTCTCTGTTGTTTGTCCTCTTGTCGTCACATAAGCCACAGTCATTTATCATTCTGCCATGAGCTGTGCCTCTTCAGAGGAAACTCAGGTCTTATTTCGCTGTGACACATCCCTGCTGTACAGAACGTCTGTCACCATGGTGATTTTTCTGTCATGTCTACTCCCAGGCCCACGTGGGCCAACAGGACTGCCAGGAGGGAGAGGTCTTCCAGGCCCGCCTGGCCCACCGGGGCCTCCGGGCCCTGCAGGTTCCCCAGCACCAGCCAGTGCCCGCATCCCAGAACCAGACCACAGTAAGACCCTGCGCAACTAAGAGACCTCATGTAGTTATTATGACACTAATTCACTACAAACATTTAAAATACCCATTTAGGTTTTTGATAAATCGAATCATTTCACGCTGTTAAGGAGCAAAGTTCAAATTCAGTTTAGTAGAACTAGTAAAAAAATATTTTTTTATTCTAAACTTTTTTTACACCTTTTCGCTTAACTGCTGTTAACTGCTGTGCTACTACCTAGTAATGTAGCCATCAGCTGTCAGCCTCAAGCAAAGATGGGGATTTGGGGTACAACACTTCTATTTAACTCCATAAACCCCAATTTATTTTTTATTTTCAGTCTCTTTATTGTCAAACTAAAGCATCTCCATCTCAAAGGACGTCAGCTGTTAGGACTTTTTAAAAACAGCCCACTTCCGCTTGATTTGCTGTATATTCCATTTAAATGTGACTTTATTCCTTTTTGTTTATAAAAATTGGTTCTGCTCTTTTACTTTGGTTCCAGTTATGACTTTTCATAACCTATTATTAACGGACCTAGATGTCCAAATGGTAAATAGGTCCATGTCAGATGTCACCACCTTCTCGCATGAATTGGTGTGTTTTTGAGCCAAACCAGTCACTGTTACTCCACGTCCAAACAAAATCAGCTTGTGTACGCACACAGATTCAGGCAGGGTGACATCAATTTTAAAGACTTCCAGCTTGACTCTTTAAACTAATGTTCACGTGTCTATAGCAGCCTTACAAAAGAAACAAAGAGAATAGGAAACAGGCAAGATGACGTTAATCCTTTAACTGCTACTTGCTCCTTGTTGTCTACCAGCCAAGTAGGACAGAATCAAAGAGTGTTAAATGGAGTCAGAGACAGAGAGATTGACACAGACTTCACATGCTGGGATGAGAACCTGTCCACCCCTGATGTCACTCAACAGCTTCCAGATGTAGGTCGCTCAGGCAGCTGAGGGAAGAGGTGGGGGTGGAGGGGGTGACAGACAGATGGGGGCCCACACCAGCTCTTCCAAGGTCAGCACACAGGCGGGTTTTATACATGGGTTCAGTGGTAAAAACAAAATATGCAGCACACCCGTTTGCAGGCTCCGGGTTCCTGTGTGGAGACGCAGGCTAGAGGTTGGCATGATTATTTCCGAAACTGTGGGTCATTTCTTTCACATCAAAGTAACAGCAGGGAACATAAGACGGGGGTTCTGTGCAGAGCTTCCTTTGGAAAACACTGGATTATTTGGCTTCGACATCTGCATCAGGATGTTGGAATTCCCGTCTGCAGGACTGGAGAGGGTTCCTAAACCAGCGGCCAACACGTAGTACTTAAGAACAGGACTGTTTAAAAGCATGACCTCAGTGTTTGTTAGTGGTCGAGCAGATTTTCATGTTACGTCAAGCCACAGATTCCAGTTTGTTGTAAGCAGGAAATGAAGAGTATCAGATACAAAAAAGCAGCCCTGATTTTTTTTAGTGGTGTGCAACAAGAATCAGGCAGCTGAAGGATGTTTCTGGGTTCTCTTCCTCCACCTTCTCTCTAATTCTCCTGAGGCCTCATGCTGTGATTGGACCTGTGTTTCCTGACAGTATAAAATGACCCAACAAACGTACATTTCCTCTAACATTCACACATGAACCACCCTCTTCAACTGGCCCTTCCTCTTCGAACACATGTGGCTGTGCATGCACAGTCAGTGCTGTTCAACAGTGGAAACTTTTTTGTTATGTCATGTTGAACTTTTATACGTATCAAACTACAGTTTAGTATATTTTACTGCCCTGGCGAAGTCGTGAGATTGAGTTTGACTGTTTATTGGAGTACACTGCCCTCTAGAGGTAAGGCTGATTTGTCACACAAAAACTTAACCATCCACTAAGATGCCTAACAGGGTGCATGTAGTTGGATCAAGAAGTTCATGTTTCTTATTATGAGATATTTTGCCATTTTGCTTCTTTATGAAATGTTGGTGAATGACCAATTTCTTATTTGGCACAGGCAAAATATGGCTCGCTTATCGAGCTTGGCTACCAAATTAGAACCTAATCAAAAACAGCACAATATGGAAATATAACCAAAATATAATTTGTTCTGTGGAGCTCATTGGGAGGACAGATGATGTTACTCATATCACAAGTCTCCTTTTATAGAATGAAATGCATGACAAATAAATTCAACTCAGTATTATAACTGAGGAAAATAAATTAATGGTATTTTAAGAGTTTGTTTAGATGGTGAAGCTACAAAAGTGGATTTTTTTTCTGCTTAAAGGAACTCATTTTAACTTTACCAATAGCTTCTGCTTTCCTTTAAACACACGTGCATTTTCTGTTTCAACTTCCAGATCGTGGAAAAGACCCTTTCTTCACCAACACCTTCCACGACTCTCGAGGGATACCTGTTCCAGGACCTCAGGGGCCTCCGGGACCTATTGGTGAGCATTAAACACTCTTAACAGCTTTATTAAAAAATATTAAACTACAGGACTGAATTCAAAGACACCACAAAAATCAAAGTGAAAAATTATGCAGCAGGTTAGTAGATTTTGCCAAAATATCAACAATAGTAGTTTGTATGGCCCCCCACGTGCTTGTATGCATGCCTGAAAACACTGCGGCTGCTAATGAGAAGACAGACGAGGTCCTGGGGGATCTCCCCCGTCTTCTGCACCAGGGGATCACTGAGGTGCAACGTGGGACAAAAAACATTTAGGTTTAGGTCAGGCCAGTGTGCAGGGCTCAGTCAATGGTATCAGTTCTTTTATTCTTTTATCCTCTCCGAACTGCCTGCATACTTCCCCTACATGAGGTCATTGTAGTACACCAGGAGGAACCCGGGAATCACTGTGTCAGTGTAGGGTCTGACAGTGGGTCATAGGATTTCATCCTGATACCTAATGGCATTCAGGGTGTTGTTGCCTAGCCTGTAGAGGTCTGTACATCCCTCCATGGATATACCTCCTCAGCTCATCACTGAGCCACTACCAAACTGGTGCAATGTTACAGGCAGTAAATGTTTTTCATTCTTAACCAGATGTCCAGAAAGAAAGAAATATCCTTCAAAAACAAGTCCACACACTGATGACTACACTTAGGTGTGGTCACAACTCTGTATACACTCTAAACAAACTCAAATATGCAAAATGAACACAGCCCCTTTGCATGTCTTACAGTTTGAATGAACAAACATCTTGTGCAGTATCTCACTGTGTTATGATCTTTTTCTGTGTTATTATATTTTTATTGTGTACAGTTTGGACACTGACACAAGTTTTGGTTTTCTACCTGTTTTCGGAAACATTCTATAATTCTAATAATAATTCTAATTATACTTCTATAATGGACATGGACAAAATGTGTAGACGCTTTCATTTCAGTTTTCTTTTAAGGGTATACGAAGCCAAAGCTCTCCATGCAGGCTGCACAAGCCATCTTTAAGCTGCGAAAACAGAAAAACCTATCCGAAAAACTGCCACAATGGCAGGAGAGGCAAAATCTATAGTTTGGTACATAATGAGAAAGAGAGAAAGCACTGGTGAACTCAGCAATGCAAAAAGACCTGGACGTCCACAGAAGACAATAGTGGTGGATGATTGCAGAATTATTTGCAGGGTAATGATAAACTCCTTCACAACAACAAGTGAACAACACTATCCAGGAGGCAGACATTTTGATATCCAAGTCTACCATAAAGAGAAGACTGCACGAAGACTGCGTGACATCCAAAGCAACCCAATAGTTTATTAAAGCAAAGAAGTGGAATATTGTTGAATGCCCAAGTCAGTCACCTGATCTTAAAGAAATTAGGCATGCATTTCATTTGTTGAAGATGAAACTTCGGACAGAAAGGCCCACAAACAAACAAACAGAAACTTAAAGCTACTGCAGTAAAGGCCTGGCAGGACATGAAAAAGGAGGAATCCCAGCATCATGGTGATGTCCATGAGTTCTAGACTTCAGGCTGTCATTGATGAATGACTGAGCTTTCAGTTATTAAATATGTCCAATTACTTTGAGCCCCTATAATGAAGGGATTGAGTTAGAAATGCTTTAGTTCCTCACATTTTTATGCAATCTTTTTATTCAACAAACTGAATTAAAGCTGGAAGTCTGCACTTTAACTGCATCTGAGTTGTTTCATTTAAAAGTCAATGATTGTCTCTGTCCATATTTTTATGGACCTAACTGTATATACTGATGCCTGTCAGTGATGCTTTTTATATTTATTTCTTTTAATATGCTTTTCATAATCTCCACTGATCTTTCTTCTCCATTTTGAAGATAAAGGCTTTGATAACATAAACTTATGAACACCTACAGGTTCTGTGTGTCACTATGTCAGGTTAAAAAGGTGTAAAACACAAAACTCTTGTGCTAATATAAATCTTTTAATCTGTTTTTCAGGTCCCCCAGGTCCTAAAGGCCCGGTAGGACCTCCTGGTCCAGCAGGACAAAATGTAAGTTTGCTCACAGCACAGCAGTGCACGATAGTCGCTGCATTAGATTTGTTTTTGTACAAATTTATCTGTGTCATTTTCAATTTCCTCTCTGCCTCAAAACAGGGAAAACCTGGAGTGCCTGGAACGCAGGGCCCCGTGGGGCCAAAGGGAGAACGTGGGGAGAGAGTGAGTAAACTTTGGCTTAGATTATTGATTTGTTGGATGGAGGCACAGCGCATGTTAATTACATTTTTGAAAATATAAAAAGCTTAGCTAAAAGACAAGTTTGTAGACATATTCAGAGAAAAGTAAAAAAGCACATGCAGTGCAGTGCGGTACAGTAAGACAATATTAGTTTATTATTAATATTTATTAACATGTTCTCAATGCAGTTAAAGAACATAATATATGCAAGACAATCAGATGATTCAATAAGCAAGTACATGTTTATTTAGATTTATATGTGCGGTGCTTAATGTCTTCAGACTTTTATATCTCATACAACGATCAACCCATAAATATGTCACTTTGTGCGTTCTTCTCTTGCAATAATGATAATAATATAAATATTAAAAACACAAAGAATTAACATTTTATCTTCATGGTTATGTGTTCCTCATCATAATCCCCATCATTCAGAAACTACTTGAACCACTTTTAGCAGTAATAACTTGAAGCAACTGTAATCAGCGTGAAGAATTTTGGCTCACTGTTATTTTGTTGATGCACAGCTCTCTTAAGGCCCCGTCACAGCATCTGAATCAGGTTTTTGACTTTGTCTGGTTCATTGCAACACAACGATTCTTTTCTCTTCCAGCCATTCTGTTTCAGATTTTCTTCGCTTCTCGGTTTTGTCTTGCTTCTGAATTTGGATTTGTTTTTGTTACATAAATAGTGATAGAATGTAATCAGGACTATACAATGATGATTTTTTTTTTCTGCTATGCTCTAATATGTAAAACCTTAGAGGTGAGAGAGGATGTACTTTTTTTTTCACAACCATAATGTTAATGAGAACTATCGAAGGGGAAAAAGCTTTAGTTTGTTTTTTTGGTTTTTTTAAGGGACTCTTTCGAAAGATTTAGCTGTTTTTTCTTTGTTTGACAACTTAATGACACAAGTCTTTGATTTTTCAGGGACCTTCAGGTTACCCAGGAGAGAGGGGCTTGAGCGGCGAGCCGGTAAGCCACCTCTGCATGTGGAAAAGGGGAGAATATCAACACCCTGTCATATTGGGTTATTTTAGTATAAACTACATTCACCAGCAGCACTGTAAACCACATTGACCAACAAAGCTGCAATCAGAGAGAGAATGTACTCTTTCTTTTGATGTGAACTGCTGCATCACACCAATTTTTCTGTTAACATTTCTTCACAGGGAGCACCAGGACCAAAAGGAGAACCGGGAGAGAAGGGATTGCCGGTAAGATGCCAGCTGCTGGTAGTTCACAGTTCAAATGGTGACACACAACCTGAACAAGAAGTCGTAGTCAGGAGGTTTCAAAAGTTTTAATATTAGGCATGAAACGTATGCTTAATCCTTACATTTCTTTCACTTGTTTCTCATTTTACAAGAGCAATCCAAATGTAAGATATTTTTATTCATGTCATCATCTCTTCACTGTGTAGCCAAGTTCTCAGTTTATGCTTTGATCTGTTTGCAGTCACCATATTTGTGGTGGTGATTGACCACAAAGTGGTGATTGAGCAGCATCTTTTTTTCTCTCAGGCTCAGACTTTTCAGACTGTTGATTGTCACGTGGTCTCTGCTTTACTTTGTTGTTTATGTTTGATCATATATGACTGTATCGTTTGATCTGTGTGTGTTTGTACGTTAACGTGTTTTTGTTTGGTCCTCGGGGTGTGCTCTGGACTGCTGTCCTCTTGACCCTAAAGCTCCCTCTGCAAGCTGCTGTCCCCATGGCTACCTTTCACAGTCATCTTTTCAGCATCTGACTTTGGCATATACATCTAAAAATACAAAAACATACCAAGAGAACAGCTCGATGCGGTCATGTCCTTTTAAAGGCAAAATTCTTTATTATTCCATGTGAATTAAAACAAACTGATTTCACAGACTATCGAATATTCAGTGACTCACAGAAGAAATGTGCGAAATGTATATGCCAAATCACTCCATATGTGTCAGTGGTGGGTGGTGTTGGTTTAGAGGTGTTGATGTGGTGTGAGTGGAGTGGATACAGCTATCCCCTTTTCTCCCCCAATGCAACCTTGCATGAATTTGTCCTAAATTGCTATACTGAATAAACTATTCTCTTATCTGGATGTGTTAATCAACTAAAAGTATATCTAATGACTAATAACAGAGTGCGGTTAAAAACAGAAAAAAGGCAAAGTAGATGTAAACTTCCAAAGAGTGTCTGTGAGGCTGCATTAAAGCCAACAAGCATAATATGTTTACTGATTTTTAGGAGGTGCGGCTTATTGATAGATTAAACTTATGACGTGATTGTGATGCAGGATGAACGGTCAGAGGATCAAGACTCATCCTGAGGGGATTTTGAAAACCTGTATCGAGCATCATGGCGATTAACCAATAATGCTAAGATATTTTACTAAAACGACAAATGCTCGCCTCCAGCTCATTCAGGAGATGATTCACAAACTAGAATTTGTTCTCTGGAGACCATCAGTGTCTTAATAACAACGTCCTTTGTCCCAAATCTGACATAGTTTAATCTGAATCAGAAATGCTGCTGCCATCTCTAAAGTTACATTGTTTATAATAACTTTGCCTTTTTTCTTTAAACATAAGGTTGTATTAATTGCTGCATTTTGTAGTGGGAATCACCCAAATCATCAGCTATTGTCTGCACGCTCTCTTTTGTGATGTCTACACTTTTAGCTGTCTCTGTATGCTCTATATTTCTTTTTCATCTACTTGTGTTCTGTTTGAAGGTATGACTCGTGAATTGTTAGCTCATCCTTTAACAAAAGACAACAGACTTGAGAGTAAATCTAGTCTGGCTTCATTCTGTCAGGTGATGGTGGGTTACTGTTGTAACCACAGTGCTAAGAATGAAACTGTAGCGCTAAAGCAAACATATTTTCCTGGCTGAACTGCTGCCTGACAAAAAGATGCAGATGGCATGATCAAATGCATATCCTGGAACAGTGTTATGTCACCAGCATGATGCAGGTCCATAATGTGCATGCTGATGTTGCCCAGCCCAGCATGGCAGAGACTGACTATATATGGAAGCATGCTCCGAGTATGAGGGCGGCGTAGAGAAATACAGGGAATGGATAATATCTGACAGTGCTGGGCAGATGTGTGGACTGTTTTAACCTTCTAACTGCTGGACTGTGTTGAGAAAAATGACTTGCACCTTGGCGAGCAGTTCTTTAGCTTGTGCTCCTTACCTTGACGGCTGTATCTATCTTCACAGGGGGACGGAATACATCAGATCAGAGAGGCGCTGAAGATCTTAGCCGAGAGGGTTTTAATCCTCGAGACTATGATCGGTATTCATGGTGAGTAGGAGGCCTGCGGCAGGGTCAGCTTTAGGCAGGGGTCAAAGGTGGGCGACTCAAACCCCCACTCTACCTACCGAGGGGTGGGAACAGTCACGAGCAGCCCCAGGACTCGGGCTCGTGTTTCCACACCCTCACACAGTCCCCCCCTGTCACTGCTCTCTGATAGGACATTAGCTTGCAGATGTTCCACAACTTGCAGGCAGACCTTGAGCTTCTGACTCGCAGGGTGACACTGCTGGAGGCTATCATCTGGCCAGGTAACGCTGAGACATCCTCACCCGCAGAACTGCTGGCCCCCACTTACCTTCTTGACAAGATCTAAAGTGTTAGAAGCTAAAAGCAAATTCTGATAATCAGTAACTGAACTACGAAATGTTGTTGTAGATGTGTTTTAAGAAATGCAATCCTTTAAATAAGCTGTTTTGGTACTATGACACATGTGAGCCTACAATCTTCTGCCAAGGTTTTACTTATAGATGTTTGTGGATTTTTCTCTTCTCACAACTTTAAGTTTGTCTCACTTGGTACACTTCTGAGCACCAATAATAATTAAAAAATATAAATATTTACCTAATATTAAAGAATTATCAGCTTGTTTCATAGTGAAGTAGAAAGACTCAGAGGTCTACACCCTGACAATAAAATGATTGAAAATAAAAATGTGCCAAACTGTCACTGGTTTTGGCTTTTCCAGTGTGATGAATTGGTGCTCTTCTTTTTTAAATTAGCTCATCTTTTGGACTCATTCTGGACCATTTGAAGGGTGCTGGAAAATTAAGATGGACATTTTTCCAACAAGTTTATAAGAAACACACAAAGCATATTAGTCAACAACATATTAGTCAGCTGCAGCTTGCCTAAAACAAGTTAAGAATCCACTTATAGGTTTGGATTAGGACTACAAAGTGCACACATACTGGTGGAGACGGAAGTGCCGTTCCAACTGCTGTCTTTCTTCAACAGAGCCTGATCTAGGGTCTGGGGATGGACCGTTTGGCACATCCTCCCCTAGTTTCTACAGAGATAAGCGATCAGGTTCAATTCCACATCGACTTGCTTCTCCTCTGTCCTCCGACACCAAGGTTCGAGGAAAGTAGCCACCCCCTGGCTCACCCTGAGGATCACAGGCGGGGGGAGAGGCTTGACTTCCCCTCCTATAAGTTTCATCAACACTCAACAGAGTTAGACGTTAACTGACACCCTCTCTGGGCTGTATCATCTAATATAGGATGGGGGACACCTCAGGGAAACTCCACTGGTACTCGACAATGCCCTGCTCCATCGGGAACCTGAGAACTAGTTCGAACCCCATCCATCGCCATAACCAAACAATTTACCTTTACACAATACTTCCAGCTGCTCTTTCTGTTTTTCATTTGTTTGGCTACAGAACTCCAAGCCTCACAATTAGGATGATGAAAAAATCTGAATCTTCTGTGGTGCTCCTCGAGCTACAAACGGTCCTGGAGAATAAAGGTCATTTAGAGTAATCATGTGAAAGAGAAGTCAGATGTGAGAAAAGTGACTGGATTTGAGTTTTTGTTGCTTTCACAATATAACTGCAACCTAAACAGAATTCATTATTTAAGCACATGGAGTCTGTACAGTTTGCGGGACACGACTACACAAACAAAACTCCTCCTATAGTATGTAATTTGTTATGCTTCTATCATATTGTTTAACTCAATGTTATGTAGTGCACTAAAAAGATTAAGTGATCCGTTCACTAACTGAGATAAGTGCTGATAACGGTGATTTGTACTGTTCTGGTCCCTCCCCTCATCCTCTAAAGTATGTACTGATAAAGCGTTTCGACATTTAAACTTGGTAAACGTGCACAAACATTTGCATCTTGTTTAAGCCTCCACATATTTAGAAACAGCCATAAATGATGTTGCAATCTGGAAACATGTTGAAAGGAAAACAGACCTCACAGGATATTTCATGATCTTTAGCACACACACACACACACGCACACACACATATGGAGAAAATGGCAAAACTGTTACGTTAACTTGAATATACTTTTACCACTGTTGTGCTGGTAAACTGCTTATACTGTTATGATGAAAAGACTTTTTTTTCTGCATTTATTGTGAAACTATTTAAAATGAACTGTAGTTTATTTTGTATGCTGTTGTGTAACCATTTCATACTTTTAACTTTTTTCTTGCAAAATGTTTTACAGTGTTAATATAATCCTGTCTAGATGATCGGTGTAATAAAATAATGTCCACTGTTTTTTATTTTTTTATTTTATTTTTTTCTCTTTTTTACATGACACCAGTATTCATTAAACACTTTGATAAATAAAATGACATCCACTCTTTCCACCATACATTTATCTTTGCATATACAGAAAATCTAAACTCTGCATCTACACTCACGGCTGTAATTGTTGTTATCAATAAAATAGTTTTTCAATTAACCCATGGGGAACATACTGAAGCTCAGCAAAACCCAAGCATAACTTCGGTCCAGACTTGTGAGGCGAGTTAGGTGTTTGGTGGCAGTGGGCTCTTCCCCTTAGATACCACCACAGCTTGTTCTCCGATGCTGTCTTCTATAAGCAAGGAGATGGCGCCATCTAGCTGTTTTGATGCTGCTAGAGCCACAACAGCTTTTTCTGTGGGGAAGCCCATCTTCTCCAGCTGCTGAAGACTAGGAGGAAACTTTGTGTAAGTATATATAAAGTACTGTGCAAAAGTCTTGAGCCACCACTCACGACGCTGCGCACCGTGCTAAGTTTTCAGCTAATAGCTTTTGGGAATCACCTCATTGGTGCAAAACTATTTTATATTTGTCAAACTGTGTTTTCTTAGGGAGTTTTCAAAGATTCAAGCAAAAAAATTGAGCAAATGACAAATAATGTATTTTTGTGACGGGCTGCTAGTAACAAAGTGTCTAAGCACAACCTTTTATATGCTCGAATGATTGATAGGTCGGTGTTAAATGGTTTAAAAAAAACAAGAAAAAAGAAAAGCCATTCCTGGATTAAATAGAAAATACAGGGAAAAGCAGCCAATGTCAGAAGACCTTTAAACATTGCTCAAGACAACTTAAAAGAAAGTCTGGAAGCACACTGTAAAAACAAAGAGGGATGTCTCAAGACTTTTCCACAGTATTCTATGAGAAAATCGAGTAGTACTAGGTTTAAAAAAAAAAAAAATACATACACACACATCTGCATACTGACATAAAATTCAAGATATTAAGTTATTACTAACCGCAAAGAGGAAACCGATGATTTAGGAACCTCCACTTTTGCACCAGGATCATCGGGAGCATCCTGTAATGAGGCCAGTATCCCCGCTCTAAGCATCTGCTCCTCCAGCACCTCTGCCTCAGCAGTCACAGTAGACTCCTCCATTATCCAGGCAGGCAAAGGTTCAATCCATGAGCGGTGGTTTGAAGCAGAAGGTTGGTTCATTGGGACAGCAGCTGACTGATCTACGGGTATCGTCTGAGAAACTGGTTGAGATCTGTGACAACACACGAGGTTAAAATGTTCAGAATAAACACAGGTTAAGACCAATGAATGTTCATTGAGACTTGTGATGTGAACGAAATGAGTCACACCTGTGTGAGGTAGCGTAGCTAGGCAACCTTAACCTGGCTGTGGTGGAAACATACATCCAGTCAGGGATGAAATCCAAGACTCTGGACTCCTCCAGCTCCTGTAACATCCCGATAAAGGGCTGATGATCTGAGCGATACATTAAGTATTATATAGAAAGACTTATGAATATGGAAATGAACATCATCAAAGATTTAAACCTGGAGAAACAAATTGAGAGTTCAAGAAAAATAAGAGACAAGTGAGCTAATAGTAAAAGTCCTAATAAGTCAAAAAACAAGTAAAATTGTTTCTCTATAAATCACAATATAATGCTTTTGGTTTCAAACAATTGCAAAATCGGGGTAGGATACAGTTGTGCCCAATGCATATTGCACAGAAGTGAAGCAGAGCTGGTGTCCCGGGCAGCAGCAGCAGACCAATCAGCAGAAAAAGCCACGGGAGAAACCAGACAGGCAGACATCTCAGCACCCTCCTCTGTGTCACCTGTCGACACTGTGCTGTAAATAAAGCAAGCTGGACGGCAGAGAAGCCAAAGATCCGGCTCGCCTCACCCCCACCAATAAAGAGGAGCAGGGTGTAAAGAAAAGGTAGTGCGATGATTGTCAGGGTGGAGAGGACGAGTAAGGCGAGTGTCCCCCAGCGGCGCTCCTGACAAGATCCAAGCAGCAGCACCAGAGCTACACTGACCAGCAGAGAGGGCAGCTCATCATGGCTGAGAGCATACAGGAACACATCTGAGGAGGGGAAGAGGTCATGCATATGTTTTGATTTTTACCAATTCTTGTCTGTGAGATCTGAACTCAAAAAAAGGGTTACCTGTGAACCTCGGGAAGTCTCCTCCTGGACCAACACTGAGACTTGCCTGGATGCCCCCAGCATACATCAGTAGCATGAGTGTTACCAATAAAGAGGTCCCCAGGCAGAAGCCAGGACGACCTGATCCAAACCAGAACCGCACTGACGACATACAGTCCAGCATTATTCACGATTATTCACGATCAGCTGTAGTTTCTCTACTCACTTTTTGGAGGGTTTGTTTTTTTGCTATAGTGGCATAATATTGGTAAACAAACATATGCTGGTTTGCATAACACGAAAAATAGTTTGTGGCATTAAACTGAACCCATTATTGTCCTCACAGCATTAAGACAGCCCGTCAAAGATCCTTCAAACTGAGGTTAGTGCCTGCAGAAATTCCACCAAAAGACATGAAATATCTAACTAGTACGACAACCTCTAATTTCTTCTGATCGTATATAAAATAGCCATATCCTCAAAGCGTATGTGATGAAATATTTTAAGGAAAAAAAGAATAATCAAAGCATAACTAATAAAGTCCTACAATTATAAACAAATCTCCAGTGTGAAAATATTCAGAAAATGAAAGCAAACTTCCGCGTTACGTCTTTTTCTTCGCAGTAAAACAATAGCATAAAGATGCACTACCCCCACCTGCTGGACATACTGCTAGCAAGCCGTCAACCACCAGCAGGATTTAGATTATTATTTGAATGAACTGTTTTCAAAGACATTTTTTAAGATCTGGCCAAGAGGGCAGAAGAGATGGAAACAAATATATGAAAATTGTTCTATAAAGATTTTTTTAAGTGGCCCACGAGAACTGGTCTAGTTACGATCTATTACCCAGAGTGGGTATAATCACGCTAAGTCATAAGGATACTTGAAAAACAGGTATTTATTTTACTTCTTGTATAACCCCTCCCTAAATCACGTTGACTTCCGAATATTTACAAATCAGCGTTTTTTTATGTTGTTTAAAATTTAAAAGCACAGACTATGCGGCTATTATTGTAAACGTACGTGTCGATTTGTGTATCTAATCTGTAATGCTCTCGCTACAGCAGCCCCCAAACAGTATCGCGTTATGTCGCGAGATTTCGCGGTTGCCGCGAAGAGAAGTGCGTTTCTGCGGCAGCATTCTTCGTCCATTCGTCTCTTGTAGGCACACTAAAATGGCGTCTGCTTCGGGTGAGTAAAAAAATTGCGACAATTGCTGACTTTTAAAGTAAATGTTGGTTTTCATTGAAACATTAATTTACATGAATGTATCCTAATTGTGAGTATGTTTGCATAGTTTGTCTTTTTAGCCACTTTTCTTCATTGAATAACATGAACTTAGTCGGCTCCGCGTCCGAGGCCTAGACAAGTTAGCTCGTCGAGTCTTTGCGGTATTTACTCCGGATGTTTTTTCATTTGTGCACACTGCGTTTTTCCGCATATTACCAATTTAAAACTAATCCTGTTTAACGGGTGCGTCGATCTCTGAGTGGTTTCGTTGGCTGTGAAGTAGTGTATAGGTTTAGTGAATGGTCTAGTTGTCTCCGTTTTGAATGGCAACCTAAGAACGGGCCTGTAACGTGCGGCTCGCGCGCTAAGATCTGAAACTATTGTTTCTTGTTTTATTTTTTTAAACTAACCCTTTTTCCCCATTTACAGATTACAGCTCCTACAGCCAGACCGGGGCTCAACAGGGGTAAGGTTTTTCAGTTACCTTTATTAAAATGGCTTTGAGATTTTTAACCATCCAATATGACCTAATTCTTTCGAAGAAAGGAAACAAAGCGGAGATTAGGGTGGATGCAAATGTAAACCTGTATATATTTTTTAAAACCAATATGCAAACATGGATTACTTTTGGTCGTTTTGTAACCTTCTTTAGATCGTAGTAAACATCTTTTGGATAAAGACCATTTTAAACAGCGCACAGCATGATATTTTTTTCAGGCAGTACCCGGATTTCTGATGATCCTAAAATTTTGATGCATATGTTTACAGGTATGCTTCCTATGCTGCCCAGCCCTCACAGAATTATGGACAATCTGCTCAGGTACCATTATTGATTCAATTGTGCAGATTTGATCAAAGCATGCCTTGTGCTTAAAACATTTAATGATTGTGGGGGAAACTTGGGATGGTTATTTGTTTACTGCTGGCAGTCATATAGGTTGTTTGTGCTTTAAGCAAATGGAGCTTTTAAATAATGCTTAGTTGAGGTTTATTGTGCCTAATGGCTACTGTATTTGGTCTTTCAGCAAAGCTATGGCCAGCAGAATTATGGCTCATATACCCAACCTGCTGCAGCAGCTGCTGATAGCAGTTACAGTCAGACAACACCTGCAGCTGGAGGCTACCCCCAGCAGCAGCAACAGTATGGATCTGGATCATATGGCCAACCAGCATCAGGTCAGTTTTTGTTTTGTTTTAATTTATTTATTTTTAATTATTCTGTTGTTAAACAGTCAAATTACAATGTGAACAGGAATGAATATCAAATATCTTTTTTTTTCTCTTTGTGATATGTGATGTCTTTTGTATAGCTGGCTACCCTGCTGCCCAGTCTGCTACTCACAGCTATTCACAGTCAACCCAGGGTTACGGAGCCAGTGGTTATGACAGTACTCCTGCTGCTGCTGCTCCAGCTGCCTCCCAGTCTTATGGCTCTCAGCCAGGATACACGGCTCAGTCTGCCTACCCTGGTTATGGCCAACAGGCTGCTCCCACTGCCCCTCAGAGGTATGAACATCTCATCTGACAACAAAATAACACGTGAATTCCAGAAGAACATGCTTATCGGATTACTTACATTTTGTCTGTGCTTTGTCTCCATCAGTTACAATGCTAACAGCCAGCCGGCTACTTACAACCAGAGTAGCTACTCCCAGCCAGCAGCATATGGTCAGCAACAACCTGGTTACCAAGGCCAGCAGGCAGGCTACAGCCAGCAGCAGGGATACCAACAGCAGACCCAGCCACAGCAACAAGCTCCTCCTGCTTACCCTCCCCAGGCCGGTGGATCATATGGGCAGCCTCCAGCCAACCAGTACAACCAGCAAGGTGGACCACCCAGTTACAGTCAGTCCGGCCATTACAGTAAGCTTTGCTTTCCTCCTGCCTAAACAGCTGCTCTCTCAACTAAGCGCATCTGTTCGATTCCACTGTGATCATTCTGTGATGACTGCATGTTTTGATATTGTTGTTCCTCTTGTAGACAGTTACAGGCAGGACGGGCAGGGTGGAGGTTCTGGTTATCCAGGCTCTGAGCCTACGAGGTACCCTGGAGTAGGGGACAGCAGGGGCCTTGGAAGGGACTTTGACCGTGGTGGAATGATGCATCGTGGGCGTGGAGGCATGGGGCGCGGCATGGGGTAAGTGTCTTTCTTAAGCACTTAATCTCACATTTATTCAGTCTTTGCAGGTGCCGTTGCCATTTGAGGCAGAGCTGAGACAAACCCTGCTGTAACGTCAGAATAATACAGGAAAACATAATGGCAGTCTTGTAAGGGGAATTTATTAGCATTTGATACTGATTCATCAGCAATCGGTGCTAATGAATTGCATATAGCTAGTATAATACATGCAGTGGCATATGTTGTATATGCCAGCAATAAGAATGAGTTTTGTCTCAACCCTGCCTCTCTCTTGGTCAAAGGTAAGAAGAAGAAAAAAGTGCCGATTTTGATCAGAGACCTGTGCATAAAATTTAGGTTGGACAGCTTATATCCTAGACCACGATTTGATTACTGGGCAGTATCAACAGTATAGCATAGGAAAACGTAGTTTCAGATTTCAACGTTTGTCAGGGAACATGGTACAATCTGTAAGAATATCTACATAAAGACATACAGAATTCTAACCCTACTTTCTTTAGTTTCCCACCAGTTCAGTTTGTCAGCATGCTGAATTATTCTCTGTAGAGTGACTAACTGGAATAATACAGTTAGATGCTGGAGTCTAGTCCTGTAAGGTCATATATTACGACAGGTATTTTAAGAAATGTATAAATGGACGCTGGGCTCATGTAGCACATTAAGTTCCATTTCACATGCACGTTTGTGTTTTACTAGAGAGCAGTATTTGGGTCAGTACATTTTCTTGATAAGTTTTATTTATTATTCATTTTTTGGCAATTCATTGGTGGTTTTTCAGAGTCTCATAGGTTTCTAAAGGGCAACCGGTGACAATATGTATTTGTCCCCATTTCATTGGGTTGAGAAAATGCCAAAAAAGGCGGGAAATGGCACTTTAAATTAATCTAGATGTTTAAATGGTTGTTTAAAGAAACACCTCAAAAGTAAATGACATCAATTACAAGAAGACAGAGTAATTAACCATCTATTTTAAGAATTTTTGTCATTTGCCGCTCTGACATTACTCCCAAAAGTAGTTTCTCATTTGATGTCATCTCTTGGACCAAAGTAAGTTTTTGTTTTTGTTTTTAAAAAAAAAATCTCTTTCAAGGGTTACTTTGATGTTCAGATTTATTTATTTATTTATTTATTTTTTACTAACCATTAAAGCAAAAAACAAAACAAAGGACAGTAAGAACGGTAAGCCTATATTAATGGCAAAACACTCAGAGGGAAGTTTTAATAAATTTCAAAATCCTGGTTAATTTTCTGATACACGTGGTTATTTTCCAGCCATATACTGGCTGTTTTTTGGTGTTTTTGACAGCTTGAGGAAAGAAAAATGTAGGTATAGTGGTTTTTTGACGTTGAAGGCATGGGAAAACAGGGCTTATTGAAGGTATGCACAGACCCATCTGTTCCAAAAAATATATAAAGATTTCTCATGGGGTGGTTAGTGTGGATGCATTCAGTCCAAAGTGGATTTTTGTTTTGTCATTAGTCAAATCTCAAAACAGCTTTTGGGTGCACTATACTTGTTTTAAGGGTCTTGTGAAAATGTATTTCTCATGTTAAGGAAATTGGAACACATCCTGGACACTCTCTCTGGTACTTCCATTTAATAGACAAGAAAATTGTCTACAGATTGAGCATCGGAACAGGTTTTCTATTGTGCAGATGTGATTTTTACCAAGTTAAAACGGTTACAGAGACACATTTCAGGTGTTTGAAGTTCATCAGAGGGTTGTACCGTCATGTTGTACTGCACATTTGGTTTGGTTTAGAAGAGCTGTTTAAAGGTTTAAAAATACTATTTAAAATTCATACTTGCGCTATCAAGTTTTACATCAGCAGCCATTAACGTGACTATTGGTAACATGACAGGGGTTTGGGGTTTTTTTTGGTTTTTTTCCCTTCTTTTGGGAAAGAATCCTGCCCAAAGCTTGAATGAGCAGTTTTGTGGCAGAAATGCACGGGCATCATCGGGTGTTCATTTCAGGTGTCCATTTTAAGGTGTGTTTAGAATTTTTCATGGTTATTTTTCAGTGGCAAAAGTTGTTTTTTTTGGGGGGGGGGGGGGGTTGTTTTTTTTTCTCCTTCCTTTCCTTTTTAAGAAAGAGGGTTCTGCATGACATCTCTGGTTTTTGGTGGCGCAAATGCACACACACAGACACTGAAGTATTTCAGCAAATCTCATACAAGGCCACACTTTAAAAGTATAATATAAACAAAATAGTTCTCAGTTAGAAAGCATAAATAAAATTACATCATTGTATTTCAGATGCAGTGTAGCAGGTTTCTATCATTAAATTTGAAGATTAGCTTAGGTTTAGCTTTGCACAGGTATATTTATATATTCTGGGGGGAGGTGGGGGGCACGTTATGTCATTCTGAAATGTTTTGAATTGTTTTTGTGGTTTGGAATACAACTGTTTGATCACTTTCTTTTGAGCACATTTTTAACATGCTTTGTCACATTTATACCGTACAGGTAACAGTGAGAGCCATTTAAAACCATCTTTTCTCTAAAAAGTATCTGTACTCAGTACAGAGCCGCCAGCTTAAGCAGCAGAAGGAGCTTTAACAAAGATTCAAGGTCTGCCATTTTTCAAGAACTGAGGATGGTGGTTTTTATGAGCATGATGGGTTCTTTAAGCGACCAAGTCTTTGTTTTTAATTTCCCTTGGTAAACTATGTTTAAGAAGAAGAAGAAAACGAAAAGTTTTGGTGTTTTGTTTGGAAACATGTATACTTGTATTTGTTTTTATTACCTGGTGAATGTAATCACCAGGCCTTCTTGTGAAATTTCAGATGCATTGTCTTATTTTACATGTGTAATATCTGCTTGTGCTGTAATTTTCCTTAGAAGTAATGTTAGTGCGGCCATAGTTTGTTTCTGGGTAAAACTGTATTCCGTCAATGCATCTGAAATCTTTTCTATCTGTGTACAAATGTTTGGGTTTTGTCACAATTTAAATACCAGTAAAAAATGTTAGTTTTTTATTTATTTTTTTTCATGTGTATCCTCTACTAAAAAATGTTTCTGAAGTTGTTTTTAGCTAACTAAGGAATGGCGCATAATTCCTAAACTAATACCCTCAGATTATGTATTTCTGATTATGGGGAATTTTTATTATGTGAAAGTTGCTGTCCGGCTAGTTAGAATGTTTTGATTACTCCCTCAATCAAGCCACTTTGCTCGAGCCATGGAAGTGGCTGTAAAAGGGAAATCGCCTTCATATCTCCATTTATTCCCCCATAGCAGCGCTGGAGACAGAGGTGGCTTCAGTAAGCCTGGTGGTAAGTTAACGAGTATTACACTGGTTAGTCCTTTCAAAGACTTAAACTTTTTTGAGCAAATATGCCTCGAGTATTGATGTGACATACTTTGTGGTCGTCAAAATTTATTTATACAAACACATCTGAAAATATTGGAAATTATTTTTTTTCCCATTGCCTGAGACCATTCTCTCTGGGGTACTGTATAGTTCAGTCACTGCTTATGGTTTGACACTTGAGTTTTCAAAAGGTTAATCACAAATTTCAACTCGAATGCGTTTTGTTACTGCTTTAAGAAATCTGAGCAGAATTCATGGGGTTTTTTGAGGATTTGCTACTGGTCTAAGAGGCTTTTCAAATGACACACAAATATTTGCCAAAGGGTCCAAGGTGTCCTATTTTCAATTCAATATATCACTTGTGGGAATTGTGTGTACCTTAAGGTGCTATTTTCAACTTTTCCCAATATGGCTGATGCGTCTATAAGGGAGTGTCTGGATTATGTTTTGTAGTACTCTTTAGGTGGAGTTTACTAAACAAGAGTTCTCAACACTGACTTGTATCAATCTGTTTCTTTCCTCCTGGCTGATGGACCACAGGACCTATGGGCGACAACGAGCGTGAGATGGGTGAGTCACTAAACTCCTGTTAGGTTCCTTGAAATTGGTGTTTCATAAACTCTGTACAGCTTGTTTGTTTGTTTGTTTGTTTGTTTGTTTTTAAATAAGCAACTGTTTAAAAACAAAAAAAAATTTGTAAATGGGTTTCCTCGTAGGACGCCCAGAGGAGCAGGATGACTCAGAGAACAGCACAATTTATATCACAGGATTGACTGAGAAGGCTAACCTCGAGGAAATGGCTGAATTCTTCAAACACGTCGGTCCGATTAGGGTAAGAACACTTTATTCTAAATGTAGTTGCAAACACACCTAATTAACAATAAAGTAAATGTTTTTTTCCTTCCCCTCTTCTTTCTACACATCAAGATTAACCGCAGACTTGGCCAGCCTGCGATTAACATATACACAGACAAGGACTCTGGAAAGCCAAAGGGGGACGCCACTCTGTCCTATGAGGAGCCAGTTTGTGCCAAAGCAGCTGTGGAGCATTTTGATGGTACATTTCATCGACATCAAATCTTTATTATTATTATTATTAGTAGTATTAATATTATTAGTAAACAATTTCTTCTTTCTTTAAATATTAGGAAAAGAGTTCCAAGGCAGAAGACTTAAGGTGTCCATGGCACGCCGAAAACCCATGATGGGTGGAATGAGAGGTGGTATGCCTATGCGAGATGGCATGATGGGACGTGGAGGTAAATTTTGGTAGTGATGGACTGTATTTTATGCTGTTATTGCTGTACTTGTGTAAATCTTAATTGATGGTAGTTTGAATTTAGATAAACTCACACAGGAGCCCTGTAGCGTGTTTTATGTGAACTGCATGCTAAAATAGCCTGAGTCCAGCTTCATGATTTAAAGGTGCTGTGATTTCCCTATAATATCAGGTATGATGGGCCGTGGCGGAGACCGTGGTGGTTTTGTCCCACGAGGTGGTCCACGTGGTATGGGCAGAGGTGGACCGTCAGGAGGCAACATGCAGCAGAGAGCCGGTGACTGGGAGTGTCCTAATCCGTATGTATTTTTTTCATTGTGTACCATCTTGGTTTTTTGATACTTTGTTGGTTTGTCAGAACTTTTTAATTCATGTAATCTGTGCTTCCAGGGGTTGTGGCAATCAGAATTTTGCCTGGAGAATGGAGTGTAACCAGTGCAAAGCTCCCAAACCAGAAGGGTTGGGTGGTGGCCCTCCATTTCCCCATGGAGGTGACCGTGGCAGAGGTGGAATGGGAATGCGTGGTGGCAGAGGTATGGACCGTGGCGGTCCAGCAGGAGTCGGAGGGCCCGGTGGACCCGGCGGCCCTGGAGGATTCCGTGGAGGCTGGGGAGGTGACCGAGGTGGATTCAGAGGACGTGGTGGAATGGACAGGGGAGGGTTCCGTGGGGCCGGCCGTGGAGGACCACCGATGGACCGAATGGGTGGCAGAGGTGGAAGAGGAATGGGACCACCAGGGGGCAAGATGGATATGAGGTAGGGTTTAGGCTACCTGAAACGTGAACTTTAGTGCCAGTCTTATTACTCTAAGTAATTTTATGACTACCTTCTAATGCTGAATTTGGACATGGAACTGAAACTGAAGTGTTTGCTGTCCTTCCTTGGTTTTGTTTGCAGGGATCATCGTCAGGAGCGCAGAGACCGACCTTACTGAAGGAGAAGCTCTTGATCGTTTCTCTTGTGGAATTTGATTTTTAGAAGAATTTTCTTTTAATTTATGGTTCCGAATTTTGATGGTTATAGAACTGCTCTCACGCAACCTGTGCAGTTACATTCATATCGTTTCCATATTTTTTTTCCTCGTCATTAGTTTACCCATGTTTATGCTAAATCTTGTATTGTGCATGTTTTGTTCTTCCTGTTATTGCTTTTTTTCTTTCTTTTTTTTTTTTAAAGATGCAGATTAGGTTTGACTTTGTGTTGTAAAATCCAGTATTTTTCATTCATTAACGAACTGTCCTTTCCCATAACTAACTATTGTATGTTGATAAATGTGGGAAATAAAATTTTACTTAATTAATGTTGAGGTTTTTTTGCTTTTACTCAACTGTACAAATTTTAAGCACCTAAGTAATTTAAAATCATAAAGGGACCTCTGTACACATTCACACTACTTACATAAAATAACATCTCTGAACTGTACATACTCAGAATTGTTAAACCAAAGATTTTGGCACTTCAGTATTTCTTTGAGGCTCTTTCTGCTTAAGGTGTGTTTGGTATGTTCTTTGAGGAAACACGATGTTAATCTTACTCAAATATTTGATGGGGATTTTAAAATCATATGATGAATGAAGAAATTTATTCCAAAAAAACTGGAAGCAGTGTCGTTATTGTAAAAAAGGTATTTCCTAAGGAGCACAGATCAATGTTTTTGGTAATTGAGAGTAGAGATGGCACGATACCACTTTTTTATGTCCGATACAGATATGAATCCGATATAGTGTTTTTTTTAATCAACAAAACTGTTTTTTAAATATCTTGCTGCATTTTGTATAAGTTCATACTCAAGTTTAAAACAACAACTACACTAAAGCTATTCTGTTATACCTGTATGCAAAAAAAATATTTCATAGTACAGCAATACTGATCAATCTAATAAACTTAAACCTACACCATCCTCCCTATTCTGGTATTTTAAAGAGTACTTAGCATAAATATTAAGCAACCTAACTAATAGGGTTCCAACTCCCAGCAACAACAAAAATAGGGAACCACCCCTCACACTCCACCTCATGATGCTTAATCGACGTAATCAACCTTAATTTGATGCAGTGTGGAAAAAAAAAAGCACAGAAATCAATTATTTTTCAAGAAATATTAAATAGATTCAACATCTTTCTTCAACAAAATTGCAGACTGCACAGATGGTACCTTCCCAAAGGAAAAAGTACTATAGCTTACTAGGGTATATATATTAGACTTAATAGTCACTATATACAGTAATGGACTTCTATACATTTTGCATCAAATTAAAACTTTGGCTGTCAGATAATTATTTATTAAAAGCTAGACATTTTAAATGAGAATAAGAAAGAAAAGTATGTCTTTGTGCACCCTTTTCCCTGTTAATGCCCTATCGGCCCCCCTGGCTAAACTTTGCTAGATCCGCCCCTGCACAGTTACCAGCGTCAGCTACGTAGAAAAAGATCCTTGAGTAGAAAGTAATAATAAATAAATTCTAACAACAGCTGATCAAGCTTAAACGTGCTGCTGTTGTTCAGCCGCTGGTTTCCTCTTTCTGGTGCAACGTGGGCCAAAAGCAAACTAGAGACACGGACTCGCGACAGAAAAGCCGATCAGCTGATCGTTAAGCAGTTTCATGATTGAAGTAGCAGCAAGAAGAGGCAGTCTTGTTAAGCTTAACGTAGGAATGCTTTACAAACATTCAGAGATGGACTTACACACTTGCTTTACTTCTCTCGGGATAACTTTGTCGGAGATGAAATGCCGGGTTGCTAGCGAAGCTCCACATGCTATCCAGACCACTGACAGGTCCCGCATGCCACAGCCGCTCTATCACGTGATGCATACTGCGCCGACGTGCTAACGTTCTGAGGTGAGTTACGGTGTGTTGCAAGTTTTGTGAGGTGCTTTCGTGATATTTAATGGATCGGATTACATTTTTTATTTTTCTCTGATATCCGATCCAGTAATTTAGGTCAGTATCGGACCGATACGTAATATCGGATCGGTCCATCTCTAATTGAGAGATGACATTAATGCAACTTGGTTACATTCGCATAACTTGGGAAGGCAAATTCTTCCCGTAATTAAAAAGTATTAAATTGAATCTTTCCCACTAAATTTTGGGCATTGAGGCTGGTCAGGTTTTTATGGAGTCCTTGTGCTATTGCACACTTTGTATTTCATCTGCAATGTTTTCTGAAGGGTTTTGCACATCAGCACACACCAACCAGTTTGGGTGTCATTTGTGCCAGTTGAAAACAGGATACACAGCCTACAATTTTAATGGGTTCACCTTAAGTTGGACAACAGAAGATTTGGAGTGAGTATTAATGAGTATCCATTCTGCCTTGCATCAACGGTTCAGTCTGGCAGGGGTGTAATGGTGTTAGGGATACTTTCTTGGCACACTTTGGGCCCTTTACTACCCATCAAGCATCATTTGAACACCACAGCCTGCCTGAGTCTTGTTGCTGGTCATGTCCAGCTCTCCATAAACAGTGTACTCATGTTGCTGTGCCTGAAATGGCATCCAGTCACCAGAACTCAGTCCAGTAGAGCACCTTTAGGATGTGGTGGGACCGGAGATTCACATCACGAATGTGTTTCAGTGGTAACCCACTCCACCCTGCCTTCCTTTCAGCCTGTTTGCAGGCATTGGAGGGCTGGTGTAGTTCACTTTCCATCAGTGATGCTGGAAACACCTGGGCCCAGTGTGCCAGAGCTCTATAAAAGCCCTCAGAGCTTTCTGTGGCTCTCCTTCCTGAGGCATTCCTGAGCATTGCATACACAGGTTTTCCACCCTGGTACTCGTTAACACCATTGATTGTACTGACTACGCATTTGTGTGTATCTCATTTTTTGTTATGGGGAAGTTTTCATCACTCGCTTTACAGTGAAATGCCTTGAACAAAAGGTGACCGAGTCAGGCTGTGAGCCCTCTGTAGGCCCAGAATAGCGTTCTGTTTTGTTATTTTTCCATTAATGTAGACGATGTAGCGCAGTTGCAGGTCTGAAAAGCCTTGCAGTTACTTTTCTTGCCAGCAGGTGGCGCAGGTTAGATTCAAACTTTGCGTGAATCAGTGCAGCTCAGAATCAGATGAGAAGTTTTACATCAGTGACAGAACTGCAGTAAAATACAGGAAGTCGTGTAAGT
Organism: Astatotilapia calliptera; assembly: GCF_964374335.1. Taxonomy (NCBI): domain Eukaryota; kingdom Metazoa; phylum Chordata; class Actinopteri; order Cichliformes; family Cichlidae; genus Astatotilapia; species Astatotilapia calliptera. The sequence continues at coordinate 21,455,852 of NC_137433.1, forward strand.
GTTTAAATTTTTAAAGGATGGATAATTCAAATGTACTTCTGGTCTTAATAACACTGTTACTTTAAATAGTTGCTGCCATTCACAGCAATAAAATTGTAAACTCTCAGAACAAAATTCACAAAGAGCCAATGGTTAAACTATTTCTTTGCTCGTTTCTCTTTTGTCCTCAAACTTCAATGACACTCACTCTCATTACGCTGCTTGTTAAACTCAGAATCATAGCCCTGTGAGGCCTTCAGCCTAAATTAAGCAGCACTGCTAATCACAGACGTTGATCACTGGCACATTTAAAACAAAAAAAAGAAAAACATCTGTGAAACATATGGCTGCTGAGTGTGTTGCTGTTTTCATTTTCATACACTGCTCATGTTACCACTGCAAACTCCTGCCTGCTGGGGTTTTAGTGTAGTTAGGATTTGATCCTCAGATCACCTCTAATACTTCTAGAACCTCTGAAGACAGAAATCATTGTGGATCTCACAGCATGTTTAAGTCCTCATGAGTGCAGGACACAAAACCTACTTCAGCTCCTGTTGTTCTGGTTCTCATTCCAACCTTTGACCTTGTGGCCGAGTCGGGGGGGAAAAAACATTTTTTAACTACTTGATTATAAAGACCTGATATTCAGTCTCACAAGATTGTGCATCAGTAAGGATCTGGACTCGGAGTCGTGTTAAAGATAAGATGCACTAATCAAGATGGTGTCTGTGTGTCTCTTTTAAACTCCGCCACTCTCAGTAGTGCCTTGGCAAAAGCAGCCACAGCTGACATCTTCAAGTCTTTCTCATTGGCTGCGGCTGGTTGTTCATGTAGATTAATTAAGTGCTGAACTCTCTCTCGTTCTCTCTCTGCACTGACAGAAAAGCTGATTCATCCAGGCCCAGAAAATGATCTCATCAACCCCACCTTCTCCCTCTTTTTCTCTCACTGTCTGTCTCTTTCTCCATCTCTCTTCCGCTCCCTCCCTTCCTTTCATTCTCGCTCTCTGTCTGTCTTTCTTAAACAGACACATCCCTCTTTTTAAATGAAAACAAGCCCTCCTTCTTGGCAGCTGGTTGCCTAAATTTAAAAAGACACACTCGAGGAGTGAAGAAGAGAGCTCAGTGTGAGTTAGTACACCGAGAAAGAGATGGTGTAGAAGAAGTAAAGGCCTGGTCAGACTGTTTTTAACTTATATGTATTTTATAGGTTAATAATTTAGGGTGTATGTAGTACTCAACAGTTTTCATGGGATTCACGACACTTAGAGTTCTATCAGTTTTGCCATCCAGTTTCTGTTCATGTTTATCATAGTATTGTATTCCTCTTAGTTTATCCTGCCTCCCCTGTTTTCCCCGTGTCTTGTGATTCTTTGCCCAATTTGTTACTCATTTCCTGTTTTACTTACTAGTTACTAGTTAGTTCTCTCCTGTGTTTGATATTAAGGTTATGTTTTTGGTAGTGTTTATGTGTGCTATCATTATTCTGTGTGTAAACACAATAGCTCAAAACGGTGCGTGGAGCTATTTAAAACTGTATCTCGCTGCCGTTGTTTGTGTTGACAACAAATAGGTTATGTGGGTTACTTTGGACCTCTGACCTCTTTTTCAGGGTCCAAAAAGTTCAACATTTTATAAAATGTCTTTTATATTTAAAACGATTAAAAGTCTACTGCCTTTAATTGTACTGGCAACTTTTAGGGAGTTTTACTAGTACATGGGGAAGATAAATATCATATTATAGTTGGCATCCAAATGTGTCACATTTGACCTCTGACCCCACTTGAACATTCTGCATTTGCACACTGTGTGTGTTGTCCTGTTGTACTTTTTTCTTACGTTTCTGGTTTTTCCCATTTGTTCCTAGTTTTGTTTAGTATTTCAGTTTTGGTTTTACTTATGAACTTTAATCGGCCAGAATAAAAGGCTCACTTTTGGTCTGCCTTTGGGTTCACTGCAGTCACGACAGACCTGCATATCAGATATCAGATCATAATAAGAACATTCAACAGCATCAAGAAATATTAAACACTTAGTCTGAGCCTGTAGGATTTGTAACTTTTTCAAAATGTGCGCTTTAAATTTTGCCTTTAAAAAAAAAAAATCTGCTTCTATAGTAAAAGATAAAAGTCGAGCCTTTTGCACCAAAGTTTTATCCCAGTTCCAGCTCTTATGTTTAACTGGAAAGCCTTTAGTATTTAACAACAACCAAAACAATATGTAATGTGCATTACTATTCTGGGCTTAAATAGTTTGAGGTCACATGGGGATGATAAGAAGAGAACTCAAACACACTTTAGGCAGCTTTTTCCAGAGTTAATGCAACACTTAACCTAATTCAAAAGTGCCTCCTAAAAGTTCTCCACTGCCCTGCCCTGTAATCATCTACAGTAAAACCCCCACAGTGTTTCTTTCGTGCACAGAGTAAATCATGTGCTCTTTTATTGACTGCTTTGTATTTCACTCAGCTGCATGTTTGACTAGACTGATCACTCTTTTGTTATTCACCACTCTTCTCCTGTTTGACTACTTTGATTTGGGCTGTGCCTAAACAAATTGTAACCACACACTCATTGCAAAACTACAAAGCTTACAAAGCTGGCACAGGTTGACTACTTCAGGGTCATCATGAGTTGTAAGCATATATATCTTGACTGTGCAGTCAGAAGGGTCCAATATGAACGCTTTATTTGCCTTTTGGGTGATTTGATAAAGAGACAAAGATTTCATTATTGAGAGATGATGATGATGGTATTTCTGAAGATTTCCATTTTTGTCAGCGGTAAAAGTAGTTTACCGCTGACAAAAGATACTGCATAGCCAAAGTACACTGGAAAATCTATTGTAAAGTTATCTAAGTATGATCATTAATATAAACAGTATTAAAAAATAAAGCACCAATTCATAAAAGGTGCACATAGCCCTTCACGATTTCTGCACTACTTATACTACTAATGCTTATGCTATGCCAAGCTTTTTAATATAAAGTCCTATTTATTTATTTATTTATTTATTACTGTTACAGCTTTTTCATTTTATTTTTTTTTTATCATGGATAATTAATAGTTCCAGTAATAATTGGTTTGTAAAAGAAAAACATATTTTTTTCTGCCACTTCAATAATGAGACTTATATTTGCATTATTTTATCTTACTGGTTGGTTTAATTTGATTAAAAAACAAACAAACAAACATTTTATTATTATTCATGTTGAAGTTATTCCATAAAGGCCGTGAAGCAGACGAGCAGAAGTCGAGAGTGGCGTGGAAATAAACCGACAGAGTAGCCTACTTAGACTACACCACTGATTTCCTTTACTGTTAAACAGCACTGAGGGAAACAGGGGGTTAAGTTTTCCTCTCTTCCGTTTATCCCTCATAATGGGATGTGCCACCGAGTCGCTGTGCTGGTCTGAGCCACAGCAGGTCAACATATTCAGCGCAAGAGGCGGCGCATCATGGGCCGAGCCTGTTCGCAGTGAAATGAGTCGAGGACTGCGCGCTGCGGAGTGCGTTTCATTTCACTCTGCTCCGGCTGACCGCCTCGCACACTGATATGGCGACACGTGGGTTTCTGTGGGCGCGAGGACCCACCGGCCACAGTCTGGATTAACTGGTGGTCTCGCGCGGGACTTGGCGATGCGTTCGTTAAAGGAAACAAATTCCGCAGATATCCGGAAAACGCATCCATGCGCCACGGCCGCTCCGCATCCCGATGTGCTCGTGACGATACAAAGCCTGGCTTCAAGGAGCTTTCATGGCACGTCGGCGTGGGTGCGTTCACGCGGTTGTTTTGCTCTTCTTTGCGCGTGAGGCTTCGGAGCGCAGCTGTGCAATGAGACTATCGGGAATTATCAAGTAGACTTAATTGATACATAATCCGACAATATGGCTGATCAGAGCAACATCCAATCCGCCGCATCCAAGAGTATCCGGCCCTTTAAATCCAGCGAGGAATACCTGTATGCCATGAAGGAGGATCTGGCTGAATGGCTTAACACCCTGTATGATCTGGATATCACTGCGGACACCTTTATGGAAGGGCTGGCGACGGGCTGTGTCCTCTGTCGGCACGCCAACAACGTGAACCGCGCCGCGCACGAGTTTCAGCTGGAGTATCCCGAAGCTGCACAGGCAATGAAGCTGCCATCTAAAGATGTCGGCTTCCAGTTTCGCAATGTTGTCCCCGGCTCGTTTGTAGCGCGGGACAACGTGTCCAACTTCATCACCTGGTGCAGGCAGGAGCTCTGGATCAAAGACGTCCTCATGTTCGAGACCAACGACTTGGTGGAGAAATGCAACGAGAAGAATTTCGTTCTGTGTCTCCTTGAGGTGGCGCGACGTGGGTCCAAGTTCGGTATGCTGGCCCCCATGCTGATCCAGCTGGAGGAAGAGATCGAAGAGGAGATCCGGGACCAGGAGAGCCTGCGGATCGATGAAGGGGAGCCAGCTAAGCAGAGCTCGCCCAGCAGGTGTTTCAGCCGGAAGGAAAGCAGTAAGAGTGTGGAGGATGAAGAGGAGCCAGATCCAGAGCCCTTCATCTGGCAGCAGAAGAGAGTTTTATGTGACATGCGAAATCTGGATGAACTGGTGAGTTTAACAAATGAAAACCCAAAATGTGTCATAACTGCTTTATGAGGAAGGTTAAGTGCAGCCTAATGATCCCTCTGCTCAATTCCCACGCTGTTCAGTCTTAAGTGTGGAAGTGGATTTGCAGGAAAGCTTTATTCCTATTACCGGTATAAATGTATAATAGAGGTTTTCCATCACGTGGCCTCGGTCTACAGCAAATATCAACCGGTCTGTTTTGACTGGTGCTAAAACAGCGTCTAACAGCTCACAGAAGACCCATTTTCTCCCACAGTAAAACACAAAAATGTGCCAAAAGTGAAATACTTGCTCTGAAAGTACCATGTCAGTGATATAAAGAACACAGGAGCCTGATAGATCACCTGTGGGGGGGTGCGTGCAAACATCTGGGTTTGTTTTAAGACGTGCTGTTAAATTCCTTCAATTCTGGAGGGCCTGTGTGCCTTGCCCTCTCCTACAGGAAAGCGTTGAAAAGTCACAGGTCAAATCGGCTGCATTCTTCTGGAAATACCGGTCCTGCATCTCAAGAAATTCCCTGAGACTTAGTATTACTTCTTTCTTTCATTTAGCTTGACATCAACACAATATCACAAGCTTCCTGATTATGTGGCATTTCTGTATCTGCTCAATCAAGATGCCGGGAATGTCCCTCTGGGCAGTTTTGCTTCTGAAACACTCTCTCTTCTCTGCAGTCAAACCATTAACTCTTGTCATTCATTGTGCTGAACTGGTTGACCTTTGACAGAGCATGCTGCACATGAACATGTGATGGAGGCAAAGATCTTACCAGCGCAAAGCTAATGAGCACAGCCCAGCACAACGCACGCTTGTTAGGTTGTGAGTAGGGGGTAGCTGTAATATTGTCATGTTGATGTCTGTCTTTGACACCAAAAATGTGAGGGACACCAGAGAGGGAGGAGGGGAGACAGTCAGCAGCCACACTCATGCAGAGCCATTTTTAGTGTGTGACCTCCAAAGAACAAGAGAGCACGTGGAGGAAGATGTGCGCTGTCCTTATCCCTCGCTCATATGACTGAGGGTTATACAAGCGAGCTACATTTTTGGGAGAGAATCATCACAGGAAAGTTACAGATGCTCATCCCCATTTTTCCGTTTTGCCGTGTTTTACACTGACAGCATCCCTCGGCTGTGATCGAGACACAGATTTGACTGTTTTTGACTGGTTTAGGGATGGAATTATCTGTTATCATCTGTGTGATGAATAAACTCTCCATCCTCTTAAAAAAATTGATCGGGGCACTTAGACCACAGGCTGCAACATTAAAATAGTACACTATCATCAAGCATGTTGTATATTGTCTGCTGAGTTGTATTTAGTAACACATCCTGTCTAATTACATCAGCTGTTGGTGGCAGACTATGTGTAATATATATTTCCACTGAATACCTCTTTATTTCCTGCACTCTGACACAGGGTGTTTACCAGGAAATAAAACCCACATTATCATCTACATAGTTTGATCAATATCTGCTACCCAGTTCTAGCTGCAAGGCTCAAGACCTCTTCTCCCTCTATAAGCACAGTCACAAGTTTATCCACCAGGATACTTTTGTATTTACAAGAGATGAATCTAAATTCACATTGACTTAATTTTGTTTCTACATTACAAATAAATAAATACATAATTTATCAACCTCTCCACAAACCGCTTTCCTATGCATACCCAGTAGCATTATTGATAAAATATCATCAATTAATTATCAGCCTCTTATGTCATGAAAGATCCTGGTAATGTGAGCGTTCAGCGTCCATTTAGCTTCTATGTATTCTTATAGAAAATATTATTAATGTGAGGTAGTGGAAGGAGCTAATACCCACGCACAATCACTGATTAAAGTCAGGATATCATCTTTTCATGTTTACCCGTAATACTTTCAATTAAAAGCAGGAAATTGGAGCTGCGCTTTATATCTATGAAGAAATGTTTATTGTAAGGCAGCTTCACATGAGACTGGGATACAGGATATTTATTTATTGTTCAATTATGAAAGAATAGATCACACTTTCATATAAAGTCTCTGAGCTAAGAAACAGAGAAATACCCTGCCACAGTACCACACAGTGTTGGTGTGGATGACTCTCTGTGTCTGTGATGGAGCACGTCTCTCGCCCAGTATCAGTTGGGATAGGCTCAAATTATACGGTCCTGTGGGATAAGCAGTTAAGAAAAAGTATGCATGTATGGATGTTCTTCAACACATTGTTTAGTGGTTAGTCAATCAACTTAATCCTATTACTGAGACAAAGCAAGTGTGGTGGTAATAGGATTACATGTCGTTATTCTAATTAGTTAAAGTATACAGACAGGCCACGATAACTCAAACTACAGCTCCCTCTGTGGCTCTTCAGCAATCACAGAAGTGTCACAGAAGTTGTAATTTGTCCCTGACTACTTGGCTTATGCAAGAATAAAGTGACTCAGTAAACAAATGACTCGCAGTGCAGACAGTTGATGTGTCACATCAACTACATGCTCTATACAATAGGCATAAGCTGTTGACATTCCTGGTTTCAACACACCCTCTCCAACAGAGTCTGCCACTAATCTGTCAATGTTAAGGTTCCGGCTGATGCTCCAGTGCTCCACTTTGATGTTGGGGAAGTAACTGACTAAGACTTCTGAGTGCAATAAATGTTCCTCCTCTCAGTCCCAAAGATGTTCAGACAGCAGCTGGCTCACACAGATGAGCTGAATATACCCACACGTACTGTTTATCCTTTGCATTAGGGGCTTTTCTGTCCTATCATCATCATACAGGGATTATGAAAAAGACATTGATTGGCTGAGGCAAAAAAAAACCCCAAAACACACATTGTACCCTCACAGATATCATTTAGTCTCTTTTCCAGGTCTCTGTGCTTTTTTCTTATTTATTTTATTTAATGTTTTTTTTTAACCAGGTAGTCTCTTGAGATTAACATTTCCTTTTTCAGGAGAGACCTGGTCAAGTAGGCACACCATCACAGCGTTACAACTTAAACATCGAAAATTACATAAAAGAAGATAAAACAAGTCAGAGTCAAAACAATACAAATTCAAGGTCCAGGTTCTGAGTAGCAGTTACACACTTCAGCTACAGAAGTCTTTATGAGAGCTCTGAATTCTTCCAGGGAGACGAAAGCATTCGGCTTTAATGCGCTCTGACCAAGATGCAAAATAGCCAAGTAGAGCACCACAAATCATAGCAGCTGTTTGAAGATGTTGAGGGTTTACACAGATATAAAAGGAAGCTGTACATAAAAATATAACAGTGAAGTTGTCTCTTTAAAACTAGCGAAGGCCAAGAAACCAGATTATAAAGTACACAGCGACAACAAATTTGATATGACACTTAAAAAAAGCTGCGAGTCTAGACAATGAAACGTAAGCAGCGTGCAGATGCCACCATAATCAACGACATTTAAGAATGTCACCTGTAGAAGTTTTTTTTTGCCAACTGATAAATTAAAATTGTCCAGATTTCAATAATAAAAACCCAATCTAACCTTCTACTTTTCACAAAGTGCCCAATATGCACTTTAAAGGAAAGTCTGTCATCCAACCAAATGCCTAAATATTTATAGGATGACGGTCTTTCAGTAAAATCTCCTCCTAGGTGTTTTTCATACGCGAGTATTTGCATGTCTGAATAGTAAAATATGCTTGTTGTAGCTATACAAACTGCAATCTGTTGATTCCAAATCATTACAAATTATGGATGCTAACATGCATTGTTTACGCTACCTAAGCAGTTGCACATTGATTGAGCTTAGAAACAAAAGATTTTTTCCATTCACTCCACATCTTTGCTTCTTTTTGCTTACTCATATAAACTGGTTCATTTCTTTTCACACCCCGGGCTTCAACATTCAGTCTTCGTTCAGTTTTTACACTGAGCCCTCGCAACCCATCCCCCCACATCTGTCCCTACTGGAGATGATGAAGCAAAGAGTGGATCCGTATGTCTCATTGGGTGCATGGAAGGAGGAAATGAATAGCTACTGTTGGCAGTGAGGTAATCAAAGGCTGACATCTTGATCTTTGGATGGAAACATCAGCAGGGCAAAGGGGGAGGGTGATAAAGACATAACGTGTGTGCTATGACTACATGCATGGACACTGCTCCGTTAACCTTATGGTCTCATTCGTGCATTCACGGTATACAAGGGGGGGGGGGGGGGGGGGGGGCATGATAGAAAATGTGCCTAGAGTGACTTCACTGTACACTCCGTTAAACCTGACTAGAATGGATGTGGCTCTGGGAGGGAGAGCTACAGTAGAGAGGGTGAAATGGAAAAGTAGGTCATGCTTTGCATCGGGTCACACTCAGATGCTTTGCCGAGAGAGCGAAACACCCTTCACTCTTTCTCCTTTCTTTGCTGAGTGGACTTTGCTTTTAAAGGGGTGCGCTGTTATCAGAGGTTATTTGGCACAGTAATACTTGTCGCCATCTCGTTTCTCATCGCTATTTTCCAGACAGCCCGGTGCACATGGAACAGCTGAGTCCTCAGTTTTGCATAATGCCCACTTTATGTCTTTATTGTTGTACTTGATGCTATCAGCTGATCGTTTGCATGTTTATCGCTTAACTGGGTGTCCGTCTGATCTGCCTCTTTCTGTCTGTATGAACAGTGATTCGCTGGTTATTTTCTGCACCCGCCTGCAGCCTCTACAAGCTGGTCTCAGGTGGGGATTAAACATAAATTCCTCTAACCTTGCCTGCCACAAGGAGAGCGCTGAGTGTTGTTGATCTTCATCGAGACAAACCAGCAAATCAGCCCAACCTTGGCCGGATAATTCATTTTCATGCACTGAATGATGATATTGCTCTTTGACTGGAGCAGCTGAATAATGGTGTTATTGCTCTTAGATCACATGATGCCCATCAGACTCTTATATTGCTTCAGCCTAAGTGGGTGCTTGTCATGTGGCCAAAAAAAAGGCATTGATTTACAGAGCACGATTTCCTTAAAGCAGTAAATGATAGCTATCCTGTAGCAGGTATGATTACTGTACTGTATGTTTGCCCAGAGGTGAAACTCTGGGCAAACATACAGTACAGTATAAAACAGCAAAAAACATCTACTGAGATCTTAGGAGCTCACCAATTAAAACATTATATGTTAAGCACATATTTCCAGTTCTGTTTCATAAAGATTAACAAACAAATCCACCATGTTTATGAGGTGGAAATGCTTTTAACCAGGGCACTAAGCTAAGCCAACTAGCTGCTGCTTATAGTTTTGCATGCTTACTTTCCCACTTTGTTCCAGAGTTGTTGTTTTAATGCTGCTTTTGACAGAATACAGTACTGTATGAAACTTTAATGTTGTGCTACCAGGAAGCCAAACTTCTAACACTGACCTATAAATAGTTAAAGCATAAAAACTTAAATGATGAACCAGTGTTGTGTCTACACATAACAGACAACTTAGCAAAGAACTAAGAACTTTGAAATGGTATCTTTAGACACGTTGATACTGGCACGCTAAAGTACCGTATGCCAATCTGATTTAAGTCCGGACTTTGACTACGATGCACCACCACACTGCCACGACCGTGTTTGACTGTTAGTATGAAGTTCTTTTTAAACAGATGTTTTAAACCAAATTTAAGGAAACACAAACCTTCTAAAAAAACCTTTGGTCTTGTCAGTCTACAGAATATTTTTTGTGGGGATTACTTTTTCACACAGGGCCTGACAGGTTATGATAACCTTTTCCCCTCAATAAATGAAATTGTTCTAAAAATATCATTTATCTTTGTCTAATTGTAAAATGAAACACAGAAATCTGACAAATACGCAAGGAAATAAGAAATCGTGGCACTGCAGGTCAGAGATAAAAAACACTCCTAATTGTAGGCGAGCTTATCAGCAATCAGACCTCAGTGGTGCCGCACTTCCAGTCCCATCCCCTAAGTTCCTCCCCGGATGCAAGTGTCCACTCTGCGGTACCGCCCTGCGTCATTATCAGTTATTTTCCACAAGGAAGATAAGTGATATACAACTCAAGACTGAGAAATAAATAAACAAACACATCAGTAAACGAGTAAGTTAAAAACATAGTAAATACTAGACAATAAACAAAGAAATTAGTAGAAGAGCAAGACTGTTTTTGTGAGCCTGAGATGGAACGAAAATTACATGTAGATTTATGATATTTTCCAACATAATAGTGCTTCTAATGGTAACAGATGTAACGGAGGAGCAGTAGAAAATACAAATGTTTCTGAGTGGGTTTAAAGGTTTTGCTAGAATGTGTTGCATTTATTTACCCTCACGGCAAAACGGTATTAAAGCCTGTGTGTGTATATGCACTTTCCCTCAACAGCACAGCAGACTGCTGCCTTCAGAATGATTGTAAATGTGTTTATTCCTTTTCTCCTCCCCATGTAAGGGCATTAGGTGACCTATCTGACCCCAGGGCACTCATCCAACTGTTTTTCCATTTCTTCTCTCTGCTGGTTAGGCTAGGCTCTTACTCCAGGAGACTAACTGTGTCTGAACACTCTTTTAGTTCATTCCCCTGGGCTACAGGTCCAACATAATTAGAAAACATAATTATCATTCATTTAGCCATTCATCACCTCCCTCCACCCCCGTGTTGTTTAACGAGATCGTTTGTGCGAAAGCTGTTCCCAGTTTATGAGAAAGCGTGGTTGTCCACGGACAAGTCATTTATACAGGCTGTCGGGGCAGCGGTTTAATAGGTGGATAAGGTTTGAAGCGCTTGCTTATGGGTGGTGAAGCAATAACCCTTCAAGTTCCAAAAAATCTCCCTTACACAGCAGGAGCCTCTTGTGGCCTAGTTTTCTTGTCTCTTATCTGACGGCATGCTTGTTTCATCCCGGGAAGCTTCCAGGCTTCGGGGCATGCAGATAAGCTAAGAGAAGAGTCTTGTTCTGTCATTTGGAAACATCACCTCGGAGCCACATGCTCTTTTATTAACGCTTTTGTATCACCGAGGGCTCAAAAGTCGAAATCTAGAAACGCCCTGTAGAAAGAAATTCCTGGGAAGTGAGTTGTAATGTTCACTTTTTATTGTTGGAATTTAGCAATGAGTATCCGTCCCTTTATACTCATAAAAGGGGCCACTTACAGGAGCCAGCACACCTATGTTTGGTGAAATGTGTGGCCATACGTGGGTGTTGACTCATGAAGGGAGCAGACCATTATTCAAATGGATCTGAGAGTACATCTGAATAAAACCCTGAGCCACAAAACCAGAAAGAAAAAAAATCAAACCTGGTGTTTGTGTGTTTGCATAACAACCACTGGCTTCAAACCATACAGCAACAAATAGTAGAAAAAAACTGGAAACCCTGGACATTCCTTTGTGATGATGACATTTTGTTCAGATGCAAAGTCAAGTCTCAGCGTTGCACACTTGTCTTTATTTGAAATCAGCACAGAATATGCACAGAAAACAAAACCGAGACATCTTTAACTCCTCCGCTCCCATTTCCTCTGTTCATCCTTTTCTATGAGTTGGCCTTGCAGTGTTTGCAGGTCAGGAAGGAAAGGACTGAGGACACTGTTGACTCATACTGCGCAGATAGGACAAGATCTGTGCTGTGGGATTGTTAAAAAGAACACGTGATCTTAATGTTAAATTCCTCAGAGAAACAAATACAGCTTTTCAGTTCAAAGGAAGCATCACAAAACCTTCTTGAAAATATTCTTTTTTGTCTTCTTGCAAAACCATCTCTGCATTCCTATCTTAAGATAGATGCAGGAGATTTCCAGTATTGGGGCATGCTGTGAATTGTTCCCTCATCTTCCTTTTTTTTCTCTCTCTTCCTTCTCAAACATCTGCAGCTCTCGCTGGAAGCGTCTCTCGTGAGACCAGCAGGCATCCATAATTTCTCCCCCAATTCTTCCCCAGTGTTCCAGCTCCACTTCCGCATGTTTCCCGCGTGACCCCATCTCTCGCCTCCCCTTTCATCTCACCCCCACCCCCCACCATATGCAGTGCATGCCTGTGTCCGTGCGTGTTTTAGTTTCAGTTTATCTGTCATTGTTGACACAGCGAAGACATGGGAAGTGCAAGTATTTCACAGCAAAGAATCCACTGACTAAATACTTTAAATGCAAGGGCTGCTCTTTGAATGGGTTACTATTAAAAAACACTTCAAATGTACATCCTGCTCAGTGCTCAATGTGACACGTTAAGAGGAAAACCTAATCTGAACAGGACCAAGGGAGAGAGACTTTACTATGGCTGCGGTGAAAAAAAAAGAAGGGAAACTGTATGGTCAGAAAGGGAAGGGTAATGCTATGTGTGCGTCTGTTGCCATAGCAGTCTTTCCATTAACACACAGACTAGGGTTTTTCCAGATAGGCCTAGTCCACCTACTGACAGAATGAAAGAGTGGGTGACTGGGCGGACAAAAAGAGAAGCAGCAAGCAGCTGTAGAAATGTAAGCAAAACCAAAAAAAAAAGAAGATAAATATAGGTCTGGTCAGGCAGTGCACGGGCTAAAAATAGAGGCTGATCTACAACAAAGCAGACGAGAGAGGTAAGAAGAAGTAAAGGAGCCTCGATACAAACAGGTGAGAGGCAGAACAGAGGCGCAGGTGAGATGTGAGGCTTAGCTCTGAGGCCTCCCTCTTTAATTAGCACGGGATAGAAGAAGGGTGCTATTTCAAGAAAATAACAAGGTGACACCTTAATCCTCTGAATACACCATACCGGTTATGCGGTAGGTAGAGCGAGCACACACACACATACACAAACAAGCAATATCCCTTGAGCCCTGCGGATAGCATGAAAGGTGCAGTAAACAGCTAAAGCGGAGAAGCTACAATCAGGTATTTGATCAGATTAATATCTACATGCATCCCTCCCCTTGATTTTACACCTATGAAGCAGTTATTCATCCTTCATCCTGCTTCTGTGCTCTCCTCGGTCCACTTTGCAGCTTTACTTTCTCTCCCTGCTGCACGACAAGTGCGCACACGCCTTTGTCTGACGGAGACGCCAAGAAAAACATCAAAGTTGTCCAATCCAGCAAGAGCGGCAGGCCTGCGCAACAAAGCGAGCGATCTCACTCCACCCTGCAGTTGTGTCTGACTCTGCTTGCCTAATAAGCACCCGTAACCACAGCAAGGGCACCGGCTCTGACTCTCTCGATTCAAACCCCATCTGGCAGCACCGGCCTGCTGACATCATCGCCACTAGTCTGGTTTCCGTGCTCTTTTCTTCCCTCTAGTTGATGATGTCACAGAGACAAACACGGTCATGTAAAAAGCCAAGAGAGCCAGAAAGGGAGAGTATTAATTTGCACATCCAGTGTGTATTTTGTGTTTGTGTTTTTCTTGGTTTTTTTGTGACATTTAGCGGTGAACTTAATGACCAAATGTTCTGAAAAGACGAGGTGAGAAAAGGCTTTTATTGTGGTGGGACAGCGGGGCGCGGTGCTTGATCACCCAGTGGGGGGGTTGGAGAGAATATTTTGGCAGGAAGATGACACACACACACTCGAACACACTCGTCTACTTAGGAAGACTGCTCATTTCTCATAACGTAAAACAGAGGCTTTGTGCTTTTGACACATAACACTCACATTCAGCAGCGTGTTGGTCATTGTTGCAAGTTTGTGACTAATCATGATGTCATGTTGGTAAAAACAGGAAAGGATCATTATCAGCTTCCTCTTAGGTATCCAACATCATGTGTGGCTCATCTGAATGTTAAAAATGCTTTGTTTTTGCTGCTGTAGCTCACCTGGCCTGGGTTTGATCGTGCCCCCGCAGTCGCTCCCTGGTGTCCTGTTGAATAAATGTTAAAGTGCCCAAAGAATAAATAATCTAAAATCTAAAAAAAATCCTTTGTTTTTGTCCTTTACAGGTTCGGGAGATTTTGGGGCAGTGTTCCTGTCCAGCTCAGTTTCCTATGATCAAGGTGTCAGAGGGGAAGTACAAAGTGGGGGACTCCAGCGCACTGATCTTTATCAGAGTAAGTCATCGCCAAGATAAACCCTAGCATCATCAGATATTTGTCACTGTGATACAGATCTTTGTATGCTTTCATTTTACTTATTGTTGTGTAAGAATACCCACATTACTAGTTTTGTCATGAGAATGTAAAAAATGTTGAGAGGGCACTTTTGAAAGTCAAAAACATCACAAGTACAAGTACTCAAACCTAATGACTTACTACTCCTTTTACCTTTATGTTAATTTAATGTTTGTTAGACAGTTGTTCATTTGAATGCCATTTTATTAAAAACACACTTAGGCAAACAAAAACTACTGTGCTCAACCAAGTTTTACATAATTGTGCACAGATCCTGTCCTACAAAGGATTGCCCTCAACATTTCTGCTCTTCCCAGGAGCTTATCTCAGAATTCTGGGGTCTGTACATAAGCAGCCTCTGTGGGCCCCCTTCCTGTCCCCATCCATCCTTTCCTATCTCTTTGTTTTGCCTTTTTTAAACACATAAATAAGCCGACGACTGTCCACAACAGTTTGGGTAGCCATTGATCCTTTAGTATATAACATTTAATAAAAAAACGCTCGCCACCTGTCGTTTCTTAGCATGCTGTATTCATCTTCTTGCTCACTGATGCATAGATATAAGAATGGAGTTTATAGGACTGATATTAACTACTTAACCTGCTTACAGCACAGTCCTGTTTTGAACCTTAGAGATCAGACCAGATCACCACATCACACCAGAAAAACTGTAAATAGTATACCCATACGGAAAAGAAATAGTAAAAACTTATATGTGATTTACTCATGAAAGTGGCCACTTTCGCATTACTTTCATACATTGTTTTAGTAAGTATCCAAAACATACAAGTTCCATTATATAATTTTTCAAGGGATCTTATATCTGTTTTCACTCTTGTATGCTTTTCATACAAGTTTCACACAAGACAGATACAAACTTTATAAGATTTATATATATCTTTTCCATATGGGTAATTACCTTAATAATCCTTAATTATTATTAAGGATTAATACCTTAATTATTATTATTAAAAATAATGATGAAAATTTCAATGAGCATCCAAACTTTATTTGTGCTCACATTCAGCAGCCAACTATAACACTATAATTACAGTAGCTTAGCTAAGTAGGCCTAACAGAAGTATGTAAGAATCCATTAGATTAAATTAGGTTTATGATATGTGCAGTGACATGACATATAATAGCTGGAGATGCCATATATTGCAGTCTAATGGTCATTTGGACATGTAGGCCACTGGCTGATTTAGTAATGTTTGAAAACATTCAGAAAGGTGTACGCAGGTATGTTGGTGTTTAGCAAAAGCTAAGTAAATGCCTCCATCGGCATACGAGTGAATCTGATTTAATATCTGTCTCCTAATATTTCTGGAACCATCACTTTGTTGTCACGTTGTCAGATGTGAAAACTTCAGAAATCAGTTTCAGAAATCAGATGACTGATTTAAGTTTTATTACCAAATTACTAAAAATAAATAAATAAAAATAAAGCATGAGCAGTTATGCACCTGGATTAGGACGATTTCTTTTAAGGTTTTCAGAGCCAGGTATGTGGCATGTGTAGTTCGACAAAAACCTGCATTGAAATTTCAGCATTTTGTTATAGAAATGGTCTGATTCAGGTTTGTGGTGTAAAGAATGAAAAACTCCGTGAAGGGAATAATATGCAGCAGTTAAATGGGTTAAGGGTTGGAGTTTCTCCTGGGATGTTTGGATTTCTCTGTGAAACGAAATGTCAGCGCCTACATGTCTGTGCCCCTGCTAGTGGGAGGAGCTTATAACATAGGGGTAAGCTGCAGGGAAGAATAGTATATATTCATATTTGTTTCAGCTGACAACGACCACATACTATAGAGATGTGGGACAAATTAAAAGAAAAACCTGAACCCTGGACCTCTAACATTTGGAGAGCTCTGTTCTGCTGGGGAGGGCAAGACAGCAACGTCATCAAAAGACATAACGAGGGCGCAAACTTTTGGAAGAATGGCGCTGCTCCTGTTTCTCCTGTGCTATAGATTTGGAGAAATAATGCAAGTGATGCATTGAAGCTGTTCATGTAGCATGCATGTGATGGTCCAACATCTTACTAAGTCACCTGTTGGCTTTTCCTTTATTTTGTCACATGTGCGTGTATATTTGGCACATAGCACAGCGGGCATACAGCATTTACATGGAGCCATATGGTAGCACCATATGGGATCATTTGTTGGTTCATGAAGAGCAAGATAATATCCCAGCAGAAATCCCTCAGCTGTTTGGCTGAATTAAACTGGAACAGTACTATGATTTCTCTCTCTCTCTCTCTCTTGAGTGTTTATGAACTGCCTTCATCTGGCCCACTCCCAGGATTGTACTTTTTCCATCCAGACACAAATAGAGGTTTAGGTCACTTCCTGAGTTTTCCTTATCTTGGCTGTAGCCTGTTTCTCTTGGACTGTTGGTCTCGTTTTCAGTTCAAAAGCTGCCACTAAACCGACACCAGGCCTCAGAGGACAGTGCAGGAAGGTCGTCTGATACCAAAGATTGATTTGGTGTCACTTACCTAACATGTACCACAGCCTGATAATGGACTCTTTGAACGGCTTTCCGGGTTTGCTGTAGGCGTGCCTGACTGCTCTAATGCCAGTATTTATTTTTTTTCACTTTTAGAACCACCACTTGGCCCACACTAGGAGATGTAATGTAAAATATATGATTACATTTTTGGTAAAATTATCTTTGTTTAAGAAATTGAGAATTTTTTTTATACATATTGAGTTATAGATAAAAAAAAAAAACAGCTTTCAAATGTGTTGTGTGTAATGTGTCCTTAATTTAGAGACTGTGAGGTTTGTAGTTGCTTTCCCACATACAGGTTAGGCCAGTCCTACACCAAAAGGAAAAATCAATGCAGATCCGGGACTACAAAACTGAGCTGTTGTGTTTAAAAATGGGTTGACTCGTCAGTGTTTTACAAGGCTCTTCTCAGTGTTGTAATTGTGCTCTGTGGGCATTCTCCTTGGCCTAGAAAAAAAGCCAACACCGTCAACTTATATAATGAAATGTGACACATGTTTGAAAAACAAATTGTGTGATGTACGTTAGTCATTGTGACAGCCAGGAGTAACGCACCGATCGCACACTCAGAAACACCCACATACAGTTACACCTCACTCATCCGGTTTACACATTCAACATTCAACAACATCCATAAAACGGCTCCAGCTCTCAGTTTGACAGGACAGTTACGGAGAAGACAAACGGAGGGCAGCTTTATGGAAGACAAGACGGCACCAGTCCATTCCTGGAACAAGGGGGAATGAGGCGTGGTTGTACCATGGGGGTGTTTCTGGGTTTATTTACATGTCTGCAGCAATCAGAGCTCCCTGGCTGCTACAACAAGCAAGCTTCCATTTCCAGATATGTGGACTCAGCATCAATAATCAATTTTCCAGCATTTTTGTTTGAAGATTTAAATTTTTATATAGCATTTTTCAAAAATATCATTTCCAACCTTTTTCAATCCCTGCAGCTCTGGTAGATATGAAGGATAAATGGGTTCTTTAGTCTTCATGTGAAGACACAAAAAACACTTTGTGATTACATTCAGCTAACCATAACCATCAGTTGTGGGTAGGATACTCTCCTTTCTACCATTTCTGCATAGCTGTTGGCCTAGTATTGAAACCATTCATCCACGTGTCACTGGGAAAAGGACCCAAGTCCAGGACATGGAAGCAAAAAGCATTT
Organism: Astatotilapia calliptera; assembly: GCF_964374335.1. Lineage (NCBI taxonomy): Eukaryota > Metazoa > Chordata > Actinopteri > Cichliformes > Cichlidae > Astatotilapia > Astatotilapia calliptera. The sequence goes on from NC_137433.1 coordinate 21,474,127, forward strand.
ATTCACTGACAAAGAATCTGAAAATCTGTGAGGTCCAAAAAGGTAATCCAAAACAGGTGCACCAGAAGGAATGCTATGGAGAAGTCATGGAGTACATACAAATGCAGTGTTACAGATTAATCAGCCACGGTTTTACCCTCTGCTTCTGAATCTCCAACATTAACATTTTGTCATTAGTTGCGTGGGTCAGTATACACATATATGCAATTAATTAGTAGTTATAAAGGAGGAAACTGCCATTAGAGGCTATTACTAATACACTGTCAGATTATAAATGTGAGTTTAATGGCATTTTAACACAGGAATCTATAGACATTATTTGACTGGTGATAAGACACGGATGCAAAACAAGCAGACACAGGTGACAGTAATGAGATCGAGGCAAAAACATGAAGTGAGAGCTGAACGAGACAAATGAGAAAACTAACATTCAGATTAAAAAAGGAAATAACCAAAAGATAGAAGTAACAATGAAATACGATGAGTAGCACTAAACGTGATGGCAGACACATGCAAAAGGCTCGGGAAGAAACAAGTAAAAACTAAAGAATGGCAGTTTTATTTATATTGTGCATTTCATTACAAGCAAATTAAATATGCTTAACACAAAAGAACCCAAGTGTAGGCCTGTGTAGTTAACAAGATTTTTAGTCTGTTTTTAACTGTATACACAGATGTAACTGATCTCAGGTCAGCAGTCAGCTTGTTCCGAAAACCATAACCTCGGTAAACAGAAGCACCGTCGCTACACTTACGTTTAATTCTAGGAAGAGTTAAAAGATCTGCCCCTGATCACCTGAGAGGTCTGACTGACTAATGAATGACAGGGAGCGTGACATGAGCACTTTCAGTAACTGCTGACGTTTATTATGTTTGAGTACGGTTTATCCTTTATGTTATTTAAAAATAATTCAAATATTTATCTGTGCTTTTATCTAATAATATCATCGGTGCACTTTTTTGATTTCTGCCTTCTGCTCATCCGTTAGTTAAGTCGCTTTTTTTTAAAAAATGTTGTCAGATTGCTAAAATTGTAATTTTCAAATGTAATTTGAGGGTTTTTTCGGATTAGTTGAGCTGTAATAGCACCCGATGTCTACTGCATGAGTATTCCCTGGAGTATCCCTGGGTTAAGTCATTGATGTAGTCTAACCTTTTTATTCAACTCTTTCAAAAAACTTATAGTGGGATATAAAATTGAATCACCATGTTGAAGTTATTAAATTCATGCTTCTGAAAACCTTTATTGATTTTTAGCTTGTTTGAAATAATTAATAATTCATGGGATGAAAACTGAAATTTTATCCTCAAAATCAGGTATGTCAAACTTAAGGCCTGGGGGCCAGAATCAACCCGGTAAAGAGTCCAATCTGGCCCACTGGATGGCTTTGTAAAATGCAAAGCAGGACAAACTTAACTTATAGATTTCTGTAACTTTAAACATTTAGGTCTTACAATATATGGCTGAAGAGTCTTGCCAGTTTCATTTCTGTAGACTGACAGAAAGGGGAGATCAAAGTGGAGTGTAGTAAATGTAGCAAATTCGATGTGAAATGAGTTTGACATCCTTGCTCGACATGCTTTTATTAGCCACTGAGAACAGTTTAAAAAAGTCACTGTCGTCTCAAAATATTAGACCTCCCCCTCCTCAAAATAGATAAAAATACACACAGTAACCTTCCCCTTTATTGACTCCACATAATTCGAATGCAGTCCTTGAGATGGTGTGTGACGTGTTTTATAAGCAGTTTAATCAGCATAAGCATGTGTTCGCCTGTTGCAGCAGCCATTTAAAGTAACATTTAAATTTGAGAATGGGCTTTGTGTGTTCATGAGTGTGCTTTGAGCCTTTTACTTGTCAGATTGGCTGTGTGCATGCTGCTCTGCCTTCCCCCTGACGCCTATCTGGGGATGACAGAGATTACACATATGCTCAAGCAGCTACAAGTGCACCCAACACGCTTCCCTTATTCTTCTGATGGGAGGAAACGGACAGTCGCCTTGAAAGCCAACAGACCCCTATTCAGCTGGCGAGGCTGTAAGAAGAATCTCGGGCTGAAAACAGGGAATGAAGTCCTAAAAGCGAGTGAGCAAGCCAGCCGTATGAACACGGGGGGCTCAATAAAGCATCTTTGTCCTTGAGGGAGGTTGCTCCCTAGTGGGAGGCGATACATTCACAACAGATGAAATGAAGCATGAGCTCAATTTTTTAAGTCACCAGCATGATTTAAGAAGACGCTGGTTTATCACGCCCCCGCAATGATGACAAGAAGTCTCTGTTCACTGTTGCCATAGAAACAGGGATTGGGTCTCTCTACTGGTGATGCCCCTCCGTTGGTTGGGAAATCTGGCAGCTGAGCGCTCTTTTAAAGTGGAACATGGTCCCTAAACATCTATTCAGCCTCAGTTGACTCCTCAGCAGTTCTGCGGCATTCCTTTTTAAAGGGGAAATGCGTAATAACCTTACTGAATATGGAAACGAGACAAAGAGAAGTGAAATGAAAAGAACTATGTGATGCTGTAGTTTGTGCATTTGCGTAAAATGTGTAATCTCTGTAATCATGTTTCAGCATCTCACATGATAAAATGGGGATTATCCTAAACACACAGTACCTTTCTCTTGTTAGGAGACGACAGTGAAGTTGCTTTGTGCAGAGCCTGTAAATTAATACAGCACAAATAGCATTTTTAGACCCCTAGTAATTTTCTTTGTAGTCATTATACTGCAGTACAAATTGAAATTTATCGTATGAGGCTTTTAATATCTGGTGCCATCATGAGAGCTTGTGCAGTTTTCAAAGTAAAATCAGCAAGATGCTTTTATTGGGATGTTTTTTATAAAAGACAGAAAGTTTCTCATCTCAGAATAGGAGGTAATGTACAGTAAAGAAAATTATTACTTTGAGTTATTGCAGCTAAAGGTCGCTCTACAAGCTGTTGAACCATGGGAAGTAGTTAGTTTTACACAGGATTGCGTGGAGTCCCATAAAAACTTTGTTCACATGACTGTATCAGTTTAACAAACAAGAATGTATTATGCTTAAGAAAATGACACCCAGTTTTAAAAGTTGGTAAAAAAAAAGGGGGATAAAAGTTTCACTGTTCAAAAAAATGTATATAAAGAAAGGAACGAGAAAGAGAAAAAGGGAGAGAATATACAGCAGAGATATTATTGTAAATTAAAACCAAGTCAAAATATTCTTCTGCAGAATTTCCAGGAACAGTCTGTCCCTCGCTTTTTTCAACCTTCTACCTTTTTGATCTTTTTTTTTGTAACTGTTAATACTGCAGTGATGAATATGATGATATATTAAGAACATTGCGCAACCCTGCTTTTCACTGCTGGCTCGCGATGGCCTCGCAGCATCACAGAAAGCATAAACCTGTTACTGACATAAGGCCAAAGCATTGGAGAATAAGCAGTTTATGCTTCCACGTCTGATAGAGATAAGCAGATCAGCTGTTTTTACGGATTTGATGTAGTAGCGGAGCAAGGCCAATGAAATGACTTGTAGTGGATTGGCGGGGATTGTGCTGGGGAGAAGGTGGCGTCAGACTTCGTCGCACATGTCTGTGCCCTCTCTCTGACCAGGGACACGGAGATGCGATGCTGTGCAATGTGTGATTTGGTGGAAATAAACTCTGTGCCGGCTTGCACAGATTCGCCATTATGACTTTGCCCTCTGTGGCCTCAAAGACAGGGTTACAGCCTTCAAAACATGTGGCTGGCAGAATGTGTTACACAACACAAGGTAGGGGGATGCATCCACGGGGCTGTCACATCAAGCTAGCAGTGTTGCTTCGGTGAAGGCAGCTTCTGCCTGGAGGGAGTGAGACTGATCCTATGGAAGTGTGCACCTCATAGAGGGGAGGAAGGGACATATCCACCAACCCCCTCTGTGTTATGGCTCTCCTGGCCCCCTCTTCTCATTGCCCCTCTCCCTGATAACTGAAGTCTCAGCAGAGGGGGACAGCAGGGGTGAGTTATTTCCATGCAAATTCACCCTGCTACCCCCTGAAAACACGGGGAAGACAGCTGAGAGGCATGAGCGAGAAGCGGCCAGAGCACACTTCGAGCTCTTTGTTATGCTACCGTACTTTGTTTAATTGTGGGTTGGCATAGTAATGAATACCCCTCATAATGGCAGCAGCTGGGGGTGATGCTGGAGAAAGAGGAGTTGTGGGGAAAGGAGAGATGGGGACACATGCAGGGGCACATCTAGAGGTTATGTAATACTAAGGGCCAGCCAGGCAGCCTTCAGCAAGCTGCCCTGTTTGTGGAATATGTTTACTCGTGTGTGTGTTGGCGCAGTTTACTCAAAGGTTTAGCAATTTTTTAATGTATGAATATGCATGTCCATGTTTTTTCTCTATTGACGTCTCTTTTTTTCCTATTTTTCCGCTACAGGTCCTTCGTACCCATGTGATGGTGCGTGTCGGAGGGGGCTGGGACACATTAGAGCACTATTTGGACAAGCATGACCCGTGCCGTTGTGCTGCTTTCGGTGAGGTCATTTCCTATTCTCCACTAGCCCCTTAGAAAACACATTTATTGTCATGGCTCGGGTTACATAAATCATGATACATTACAGATTATGATTCACATCTGATTTGCTGTGTTCCGACTACGGCAGACATTGTGGATCATTGAAAAACTGTATTTGTCATTCAAGCCCTGCGGATATAAAACCATGATATAAGAAATTCTAAATTTCGTCTTTGCATCTATCAGATTTTTACTGTTTGACTTATTTTTTGAATAGTTATGTCACCCATCAACAGTCAGTCTGTGTCATACCGAACCTCGAGGCTCTGACTTTTTAATAACTCGTCTGCTACATGATCCAACAACACATCTGTACAGCAACTTTGAACTTTTTTGCTACTTTAATTAGGACACGTTCATGCCTAAAACTCTGAGAGAGTATACATCCTGATCTAAAGTAAGAGGCCATGCTGAAGATAATAGAGTTATAAGCTGTTCTAAGTGTTTTACATGACAAATCATTGTCTGATTGGCTAGTTCGACTAGTGAGTCCATCTTTGTGGGCAGCAGCTGCTGTAATTTATCTGCTAATAAAGAGCTAGATGCCACAGTAGTGTATTTCTTGACCACTTGATGTCTTTTATCCTTGTACAGGCTGTCTGCCAATGTTGGTTAGAAGTCTTTCCAAACCACTTGTTGACAATCTGTCTCCACAGCCCACCGCTACCATCAGGCTAAAGCTAGTGGCCAAGGTCAGGGAGCCCAGAGCAAGTCCTCGAGCGCCCACTCCTCCCGCTCCACCAGCCCGGGTCCACACTGGCGAAATGATGGCATCGCACCCTATAAACCTTCTGACAGGCGGTCCCTGGAGCCCCACTCTGCTCAGTGTGCCTCGTCATCTTCCTCTGCACGACCAGGCCGACCTCAGAACTCTTTAGAGCTCGACTCTGGCGCAGCACGTAGTCTTCTCCCAAAGCCGCCAAGAGATCGCTCAGAGCCCCGCCACTTTAATCCTCTCAGGTGAGTGCGTGTGTGTGTCTACCCAAGTGTGCAGGCAAGTGTGTGGGTAAGTGTGATACGATGATAAGAAATGAATCTGCTATGGGTAGCCTGGGAGAAATACTCATTTTTGTGACCTGTGATTTTGTGTCTGTTGACAGGCACACACACACACAGACACACACACATGCACACACAAAGAGTGGCATACACACAACAAATACACCAGAAAGCCCCAGATTAGAGCAGAGCAGATTTCTCTAATCTCAGGTGACATTGCCCTGATAAATCTGTAACACACAGCCACCCTACAGCACCTCCTTGTGGCTGCAAGGTAGAGATTATAATGTTTAATCAGCTCTCTTAAGGACTTGTCAATTCCCTTTCATTTTACTAATTCGATTTCTAATCATCTATCATGGATTCGATACTGAGGGAACTGTTGCTTCAGCTTTTTTTTTTTTTTTTTTTTTACATATAAAGGCAAACAGATGATCCGTAAAGTCAGTGTCAAATATAACCACAAACTTCTGAAGCGCCCTATCAGAGAAAGGGTGGTAATACTGAGATCTTTATCAATGGCGTTTATTATATGGATATAGAGACAATAGATAAAATAAAGTCTTCTAAGTCTTCTAAGTCTAAAATCCATGAAGCTGGAAAAATGTTCCACATACCTCTGAATATGTCAGAGTGTGTGGGTGCCTTTGTTTAACATAATTACGATCTGAATGGTGGTTTACTTTGGCTCTAAGCCAATATCCAGCTCATTTCTGTTATGAGCGATAGCTCAGACCAGACGTCAAGGCAGCAGCTCATTTCAATTAACTCTGTGTGTGTGGAGAGTCCACTTTCAAAGATAAAGACTAATCTGACAACTATCCCTCGACAACTGGTCAGCTAAGTGGAGAAGTAGGTCAACAGGTGGGCTCCATGCAGATAAATTAGTAAGCCTGAATAAATACAAATATAGTTTCTGAAGGAAAACCACAAAAGTCAAGCATGACGCCCAAAAGTCTCTCTAAATCAGTAATTAAAAGTCATCACAAAGGAACACAGTGGGCTGTTGTGCTGAAATGGTCTTATAGGCTTTTTAAGTTGTACTAAATAATGTGTCTGCTTTCTTTTCATGCTGCTTTTATTTTTTAAGTGAAAATTCAAGTTATGCTCAGTAAAACATGCAAATACACTTTATTAATATTATTTAAGAAACAGACTGAGTGCTGTATAGAAAATGTAAGAATGCCTGAAATCTTCCATCAAACAAATATCAAAGCCTTTGCTAGGTCTTTAAATAACCAGCAGTATGCTGTTGATCAATACTCATGGGATCTATTTAAGTTTCTCCTTCCCGTAATGTGAACTTTGAGCTGATTAAACAGTTAAACCCGATGGTCCTGCTGGTGCGTGACAGTGGAGTGTGTTCTGGTCAGGAAAGCGCAGTGGTGTGTGTTGGGCTAGAAAAACTATGAGACCTCTAATCCTGCCCCCACTTGTTCTCATCTTTGCTGTAATCCCTCTGGCTGTCACTGCCCACTGTTCCAAGAAACACATGAGCCTGAGGTCGGACACGCTGTCTGTGTGCACCAACGGCAGGTTGGAAATACTCAAAAATCCCAGCATATTACACATTATAGGTCACATGCTGGTACAAAGGAATATGGTGACTCCGAAAATCTGGGGGTGTCTTGGGGGTTGTATACTACCACAGGCATGTAGACTGTACCGCCTGTGAATATGAACACAAACTCAATAAGAAAATATTACTTTTATAGATGTGGTAGGTATTATAAATATAAATGAATCTGTTTCTTGCTTATGTTCCAGGAACAAGGAGACGATTACACCACTAACAAGACGTCTGTCTGGTGACAGTGACTCCTCTACGGCCTCCTCTAAGGGAGGAGGAGGAGGAGGCGGGGGGCGCCAGTCTCTTGGGGGTGCTTCACGGCGCTCGGGTGAAGAAGTAGTACTGCTTGTCAATCGTAAAGAGGGGAAACATATGATCGAGAGGCCTGTAGCCGGAAGTCAGAGCCCATCCCTGCGTCCCTCACTCCCTCGTGCACGCAGCCAGTCACGGGAACGCTCTGCACTCACACCGATACTCAAACCCAACCCACCTCAAGATTCCTCTGAAGGAGTACGGCTGCCTCGAACAGAAAGGGGCCGCTCTCTTGGAAACGAGGGCCCAAGGAGGCTTCTTGGTCCACGGTCCCACAGCCAGAGTAAGTTGACCAGCCGTACTCGGTCCAGTGATGCCAGCCCAGGACCCGCTCTCTCCTACAGAGATCCTCAGCCTCCACCTTCAGAGAGACGAGAAGATCTTCGGGCCAAACAACTGCCCCCATCCTCTCCGAGAATGGCTGCTGGGTTTTCCAAAAGGCAATCGTCCTCATGCTCTAACTCACCTATTAAAGGGGTCCAGAGTAACAATAGCAGTAGTCCCAGCAAGAAGACCATAACTACTCCTAGGCCTCCTGCCCCTCGCTCACCCTCCGTAGGAAAAGGCAGATTGTTACCACCTGTGACATCAGGGGGGCGACGTTCACCACACTCATCTCCTCGCAACTCTCATCATCATGCCGCTCGCTCCTCTCGGACCTCACAGGGCTCCCGCTCTGCTGGGAGAGGCCACCATAAGAACGCATCCGGTCTGGAATGCCAGGAACCCGAGGAGGAAGGGCTGGGCTTTGGCTTCCCGTTGCTGCCAGCGCTAGACCCCCAGAGGGAGCATGATCTTTATCGCAGCTTTGAGGCCGAGTATCTTGCCAATACACAGCAGGCTAGAGCAGTGTCTAATAAAGCTCCTGGTGGAATCACCTTGCAGCGAGCTGGGATGCATCCGGCAGCAGTACTCACTGATCTTAATGTCAATGACTCTGCCTATTCCTCTTCCAACTCATCCACCTCCTCCTTGAATGTGGGGGCCAAGATGGGAACTCTTCCTGACCTCAGGGAATCCAAGAGAACTAACCCTCGTCACTTCCCACTGGAGGACTCCTTAAATTTACTTTCTGGACACAATTTTGGGGGACCACACAACTTTAGTCAAGGAGAGCCTGAACACTGGGGGGAGTGTGGAGGGGGTCACAAGAAGCTCCCAGCTATCTCCAGCTCCATGGAAGAGAGAGAAATCACTTCTTCCTTGACTGGACTTCAAGACACAGAGTCAGATAGTTTGATGAATGACATTTCCTCGCAACCTGCTTTTCAATGTGGGAATATGAATGGAGAACATGGATGTTCTCCTCCTGAAGGGGGGATGATAGATCAACAGGGTCCTCTTGGCTGGAGCACACAGCCTGAAGGAGATGTTCCACTGGAAAATCACCAGCCAGACTTACCTTATGACATGGAAAATGGTGACGGGAGTGTTGACCTCCCAGCCTCTGAGGATTGTCCATCATCTCTTCCCCTTCCCCTCTCTGAGGACTGCTCCTTCCAGGATTCCTCAAGTGAAAACTCTTCCATGTGCTTCAGCTTGAGCGAATCCCGCTCCGAGTCACCTCCACCAAATTTGCCCTTGACTAATGGGGACGCTGATGGAGAAATGCTGGAGGCTAAGAAAGGGCCAAAGAGAGCAAACAGGCTTGACCCAATCCCTAAGCACAAACTGGGGACCCGATTCAGGCCCCGCACTGACAACAGGCCCGAAAACGGCCCCTCGCGCATACCCACCCCCGTCAGCTACAGAGACCTGCAGGCGAACAACACTCTTTCCCCCTGCCACACCCCACCGCTGTCTCCTCAGAGCTCCCATCCTACCAGTCGCCAAGCCACATGCAAGGGCCTGCACCAGGCCTTCGCTGATATGATCCATCCTCATCCTCGTTCCTCAGCCATGGGCAACAAAGACTGCGCCTACCCTACACAGTCAGGCAGCGTGGACACTGAAGCTTGGATGTAGCACAAAACGAAACTGTGGGTAGTACACGGGAGGGGGGTTGTTGTCATGAATTTTAACTACTGTGTTTAAAAAAGAGAAAAACAAAAAAACCCAACAAGATAAAAATGGGCTACGGACAGACTGTTTTCACTGCATGTCAAACGCTCCTTTTTTTCTCCATTTAGGTTCTCCCCTGAATAACTGCAGGGCTTCACATTGCTTTTTTGCACTCAAGCCAAATTATTTATTACCAAAGGAATGGTCTTTAAGTTACTGTAATTTTTAATTTTAATGTGTGCATGGGGATGCTTTTGCCAATCTTTTTTTTTATTTATAAGTCACTAGTGAAATTCTCACGGTTGATACACAGAAATAGAAACCGAGAGCATATGTGCTGCCATGTGCCTCACCAAGGGGGCATGGTAAAGTGCCAGGGGTTGATGTAAACACTAGTCCTTGAGTCATGCAGACTGGCTCCCTCTTGTGGTTTGCCATAGCACTTCTGCTTGCCTTATAGTGAAAATACTGGCATGATGACTGTGATATTTTCAGTCTGTCCACATTCATATATGACTCACTATACTCACATTACAATATTCAGTAACATAGACTAAGGTACACTCATCTCTGGCTCTATGAACATTATGCGCACTACCAGTTTCTGTACAGTTGTTTCATGTTATTATTTAACAATGTCAGCTTTTCATAATAATAAGCTGTTCTAGACAAGATAGATGCTTTTTGTTTGAATGCTTAATGTCTCACCGGTTTTTAAGATTATGTTTAATGCAGTAAAATTTTAAAAAGTTTAATTTAAATGCATTGAGTGTACAACAAAAATATGAGGAGCATGGGGGAAGGTTATATTATTTTATATAGTTGTCACTGACATTTGAAATGTTGAGTTCCTCCTCTGACCAAACTGTACTCTGGAATTAAATGCTAAAGAGAATGAATGTGTAAATACATGCTGAGAGTGGGTATTTTGTAAAGACAAGGCTTGGAATATACAGTCTAATGTACATATTCACTGTATTCAGTGCTGTGCAGCCTTAGCTATGCAATACTGGTGTTGAAAATGCCTTGAAAATTCCCTTTGCCTTAAACAATTTTTCACAGGTTAATTTTTTTTGAATGTTTTTAGCTAAACATCACTAAAATCTGTTAGGTAACACTACATTGCCATCTTTAACTGTTTATAATAATTGGACAGTTTGGGTGTGAATGTGAAGGAGAAAAAAACATTACCAGCCAGTTTCATTTATAAGTTATACCTGAGGTGGATGTGCAAATAATGAAAACCATATATATGATGTATTTCTTCTGAATACCCTCGGTTGTTTATCGCCTGTTTAACAGATGGATTTCAATAATATGCCGCAATTTATGGTGACATCTAGTGGCAAAAAAAAGAGAGAAATGTTTTATTCAGTGGTAGAAAATGTTGTCTTGATATGATACTGAAATGTCCTGGTGCTGATTAGAGCCAATAATGGTCTGGTATGACATGGTATGGTTTGATAGATGAAGACTGACTGGCTTTAACTCGAGTGTCTGCATGTGTGCAGGGGTGCATGAATAATGGATACTGTAACTGGAAACTGAGTCTACTTTGTGAAGCTCTCACACAATCGTCATCAATATGACAAGCCAGACTCCAGCTACAGAGCCTGCATTACTAGCTTTTTTGGTATTTTGCATGTGTTGAAGGGTGTAAAGTTGGAAAGCGGTTGTACTGTTTAGTGGGCTGCAGAAACCATAGAATCTCAAGAGCTTCTGAATTTGAGTGAAGGAAAAACTGATATTAATATTTGATGATTGTTTTCCACACAATGTGGAGGCAAAGAAAAGAAAATGTTGATAAAATCGTTTTTGCTGGACACTAACAGAGCATGGCCTGGGAATGGAGAGTGTGTATATCTTTATGTACATACTGTATGGGAATATGTACAGATTTGAAGTAAAGAGGGAAGTAGTGCTGGTCTAATTTATTTATTTATGAAATCAGCTTTCATGGGCTCACATGACATCTGTTTCTCAAGTTCGAGACAACAGACAGAATCAGTGGAAATGTTGTTAGTTAAAAATGAGAGTGATTTGAAGGCAAAGTGAACTTATTTATATGGTGTCCCATCTCTTAAAGATACAGTAATTTTATCATGTGTTGACTCCTCACTGCTACAAATGATTCATGATGTATCAGTATTGTTAGAGCGACATTGATTGCAATATGTAGCCGGTGGGCAGTTTAGCGTGTATAAACACATTACACATGTACTCTTAATTCTTTTTATTTTACATTTGTTTTGGCTTGTTCGAACACCGATTTGGTGTTTTAAATGTACAGGCTAACTGAGCCATGACTTCTACGATCTTAAAACGATTGATTGTCCTAATCCGCTCTTTCTGCCTACAGAGGATTTTATGAAACGTTCATAAACATTTGGATTTTGCCCCAATCAGCAAAATCCGAATGTTTGTGATCAGATGCCATTTTCACTAAAACTTTGGTTAAATGTACAGATTGCTTGACATTGTGGAATTTGTGTGTATGAAATAGCAATACTACAATGTTTCACTTTTTTTTTTCTGAATTTGAAAATGCTGTCAAATTGTTCTTGTAATAAATCTTTTGCTCTGAAGTTTATGATGATGCTCTGGCCATTTTTTCATGTGTAGCTTTTGGCACAGCAGTGACTGGATTTTCTGTGCTACAGTGCATGTCAGAGAAAAGCAAAGAAGTGCTTCTGTTATTCTTCATGCACAGTGTTACTCACTATATTTTTATACATAATAAATAATTTGTTGCATAAGTAAGACACGACTAAATATGGCAATGCGTCCTGCAGATTTTGCTTCGTGACGTTCAAAATGGAGTTAAAATGCTGCAGTTGTTTCTCCTCACAATGTGCTTGAAATGTTCAATTTTTATTACTATTTATTTGGATAAAATAATTCAGCTAATCCCTACATAGTCTTTTATAATTATAAGTTCAAAAATATTGTAAACATTTTTGTTTTAAACTTTTGTTTTAAACCTTCCAGTGTTTAGTCAGTCTGGAAACTAGAGCCTTAGGAGCTAGAGCCCATCCCAGCTGTCATAGGGCAAGAGGCACAGATAACCATTCACACCAAGAATTTAAAATCACCAGTTAACTTGACATGTCTTTAGAATATGGCACCCAGGGAGAGAATGAAGACCATTCAGAGATGACTGGACAGCAGGACCTTTTTGCTGTCATGCAACGGTGGACCAAAGTGCTATCTTTTTGTAGAAATTAGTATTTGGTGATCCTCATTTAACGCCTCATTTATGCACATAAACACTTGCTATCTCAATACAGTATAAACTGATACACAAAACACTGGCATAATATTATCAGTCGAAAGGTTTAGGCCATAGATTTTATTTATTGTATTTAGGTAGTGTTTTTCCTCAACTTCCCAAAAAACTACTCTGTATGTAGATTTAAGTAGCCGGATTGGAACTAAAAAGAAAAGCGCACAGCGTTGACAGAGTTCCTGAATTTCTTTGTCTCATTATGACCAGCCCTGCATGAATGAGAGCTGACGTTGCCTGCCTGTTGTTATTTTGTTAAAAGACGGAAGTAAATCAAGTAGGAGGGGACGAAGGCCATCACAGTAACTGCTACGCTTGTCACGGTAAGATATTTGTGCTTGCTGAATTCACTGTATGGCGAGTTTAATTTTAACGCCAGAAGGTACGCTAATTCGTTGAGTAAGGTCTTAATTACCCCGACAGATTAAGAGCTTAACTGTCCCGGCAAAGGCTTCCTTAAGTCCCTACTTAGAAGGTCATGTCTCAGCTTTGCTAGCCAGAGAAGTGGTCAGGCGCTAGCTGACACTGACAGGCACACTGCACCAGGCTGCTATCCTTTAGCATTAGCTTCATTCATCTACTCTAACTGCTGCAAACATGCAGGAGTGGGCAAATCAGTTATGCGTGAGTAGTGGATTGAAATGCACTTTCAAATGCGCAAATATCGGCTGCAATTTAGCTCATTTTGGGTTAACTACTCAACTACGTGTGCCTTCTGTCGTACAGACTCGAGCCAGCTATGCTAATGCTGTTCTAGCCTAATGCTAGCCAAGTAGAGAACATTTTCTCAACTTTGTGTTTTATCTATCTGTGTAAGGACAGCTTTTGTTAAATACTTATGTTGTAAGATCAGAAGCTACGTAAGAGTACACGAGAGTTTCGGTGTCAATTTAGGGCGGTAGCAGTGTGCTTTATCGTACAAACGGATCGTAATCGGCTAACGTATTGCTAACTACGTCGACAGTTGGGCTCGGTTTTGGTTAACTTATGGCTAGTTAGCGACTTGTCGGGTGTCGACTGGTACCTGAAACCCGGTGCTCTAGTTAATGTGTTTTTCAGTACCATTAATAACAAGTTAACATGTCAGTCTAACAGGATTCATTCATAAATGTAGACGTGTGTTGAAGAGCCTAAAGGGTTATTTTGCGGAATATTGTGAAGGAATTTTCTCTTTCTGTGTTCTACCATTTGACTGAACTGAATATAAGTGGGATTAATGAAATCATTATGGGTTTGTTTATTCACTGCAGCAGTGTTTTTACATATTTGTAACACAGTAATAATAGATATTCAGTGCATAGTCAAGGAAACACTAACTTATTTCCATATCAGAAAGACTTTAAAGAGACAAATTCCACATGTTAGTATGAACAAGCCATATATATGTTAAACATAAACTGCTGTCCAGTTAAGCTACTAGTTGTAGGTGGTTGAGTTTAAATACCTGATGCCAACCTAAACATTGGCCAGTGCTTAAGAAAGGTGAAGGGGATGGTGCAGGCAGGGTGGAATGGGTGTAGTTGAGATGTCAGGGCTGATTAGTGACAGAATACAACAGAAAGAATGTATGGTGGGATTGACAAACAGACAGGAGGCCAAGCTAAAGGTGGCAGAATTAAACGTGTCTTTTCATTTAGATTGACCAGGATGGATAAGATTAGTAAAGAGTACATCAGATGGACAGCTCAGGTCGAGCAGCTTGGAGTCAAAGTTAGAAAGAAGGCTGAGGTGTTGTGGATGCATTGGGAAAAGGATGTTGAATATGAAGCTTCCAGGCAGGATGAACAGACGGAGACTATAGACGAGATTTATGGATGGAGTGTGTGACAGGAGGATACTAGGGATTGGGTGAGATGGAGGCAGATGATCTGTTGTGGAGACCTCCTAAAAACGACCAGCTGTCCATAAGCCAAAAATGTTAAAATTTCATGTAAAAACACAGGTTTTATTTTTCCAATAGTATTTTAATATTTTACAATTTTCTCTGAAATGTGTCAAGCAGGCATCTTTGTACCTTAAACTTAAAAGAAAAGTAAAAATAAAATGAAATGGTGCCTCGAGGGCAACGGGATGAGGAAGTATAGCTAATGATACCCAGAAGAAAACATTTAATGTTGGCTGACAAGAGTTATTGTTGGCCCCATACATGCTGACCAAGATGATTTTTTTTTTTTTTTTTTGTAAAGAGAAGATATTAGTGTCTGATTTCTTAACAGAATCCATTGTTTTGATTTCCGATAGATCCCTACCATTTATTCAGAAGAAGACAGGAATTCCTTTTATTTCCCTGTGCTTGCATTTCTAGTATTTCCTGTTGTTCTCGTGATGCTCCAAGTTTCCAGTCAGGAAAAGATTTCGCTATCATCTTTCTCATCCTGTCATTCGTTTGCAGGAGAATCGACAATTTGGATCCAAGATGACGGACTCCAAGTACTTCACCACTACCAAGAAAGGTTTGAAACTTTGTTCTTTAGAAGATTTAACATGGTAAACTCCTTAGTGCAAGATTATAATTATTGTTGTTGGTACCTACACATTATATTTATGCGAGTGCTTTGGGATGTTTTTTTTCTCGCTGATAAAAAAAAAAGTTCTGTAGATTCCCAGTAAAATGATTTGGCATGTATTTACTAACTTCAAGTCTATGAAACCAAGCACATTTACTTGTTTCAAGAGCAAGCATACTGTGGTATAACTAGGAATGTTACCGAACTATAAGGTAGATTTAAGTAAGGAAAAAACAAACAAAACAAAACAGAAAATGTACCTAAAGATGTCATCTCACGGCTTTGTATCAAAGTTGTTCCCAAGAACAAGAGCTTTGGCTTTTGTATATCAGATAAGACGTAGTGAGAATTAGCTCTCAGTGAGATAACTGCTAGGCCTCCTTGTATTTCAGCAGCTCCCCTCACACAATGTTGCTCTGGGAAAGTCTAGAAGCCCTCTTTGTTCTCTCACACAGGGCTTAAGAAATATAAACAGATGCTAGTAAATGATAGTGTACCAGACTCCTTGGTTTTTAAGGATTACCTGAGACATAAGAACAAGTTTCCTTCAAAATCTCCCCCCCGTTGGATCTGCCTGATGCTGTGTTGTGCAGTGTGGAGCTCACATGCAAAAGAGACTCTGAGTATTAATTTGCCTGGGAAACACTGAAGTCTGCCGATTCAAATTTAAGCTTATAATTTGCAGTTTTCTTGCAGTGTGTAGTTTGTACCCTAATTAGGCAGCTGAGTTAGACTGCAATAAAAACTAAATTAAACGTGATTCTCAAATTAAAAAAAATTAAAAATTCTGTGTACAACTCACCACAAATAGGCAAGCACACTCCTTTTGTGTTTATATTTGACAGACACTGTATACACTCTGCTTTACGAACACTGTTCTTTACTAGCTTTGTGTTTACACAAAGTCCTGCGTTTCCTCATCTCTGCACATGTCTGAGATAAGCTCAATGTAGCACAGATGTGCAGGATGAAAAAGACATGTTTGATATCTTTGTGCACCCATTGTGCAGATAATGACATTATTGTAACTGTAATGTGGCTGTTGAGTTTAGTATAGTAATGTGATTACAGTGCAATGCTAATTGTAGGGCAACTGTATGAATTGGTTTCGCTAAACTGCTGAAAGGTTTACAGCAGCAACATAAGTGCTTCTGTAAACATTTGCTGATGAACTCATTCACTCTCCAATGAAAAGATTACATTTTAAACTAATTATGGTTTTAGATAATTCAAGGAAATAATTGTTAAGGAAATAGCAACCTCCCAGAAGTATTTAGATGAAAACTACAGGTCTAGGTGTTTATTCTACAACCCACTCCATTGTTCTGTCTGTGGGAGAAAAAGCTTACAGCTGACAGCCAGTCAGCTTTCTGACAGAGAATTGTAAAATGTCAGCCAGTGCGTCCACTGTCTAGTTTGCACATTTTAATGTTGGCAAAGCACTTTCATCCTATTTGTGTACCAGTTGGATTACGCAATAAGATGTTTCTAATTAAGATGTTTCTAAAAGATGCCCCTCCCCCCACTGGGCTCCCAGGCCTATCAATCACACATTCGCAAAAAGAACAATTTAATTATTGCTAAATACTGTAGTTCATTTAATAATAGTTTATATTTTCTATTATACATCTACACATATCAGAAGAAGGGTGTGCTTGAAGCTTTAAAATAAATTTAGTGGAGTAAAATAGAAGTGCTTTTCAGCCAGTTTGCTTCACAGGTCACTGACCCAAACAGGACTGGTGTTGACCAATCAACTCGCCCAGCATTTTTTTTCTAGCCATGGACATTTATACCATTTCATGTTTTTAATCCTATCTCTGTCTCTTGTGTACAGGGGAGATCTTTGAGCTCAAAGCAGAGCTCAATAGTGATAAGAAAGAGAAGAAGAAGGAGGCTGTAAAGAAGGTCATTGCATCCATGACGGTGGGCAAGGATGTCAGGTGAGTTAGAGGGGAAAATATCAGTGAAAATCATGTCTACAAATGTAGAGTAGAACTGCATACATGAGCTCTCACTGTGAGTCATAAGTTGTATAACAGCTCGTCTCTCCTTCAGTGCTCTGTTCCCAGATGTTGTGAACTGCATGCAGACAGATAACCTGGAACTGAAGAAGCTGGTCTACCTCTACTTGATGAACTACGCAAAAAGCCAGCCAGACATGGCGATCATGGCTGTTAACACCTTTGTGAAGGTAAAGCTCAGTTTGTCATAAATATGTAGATGCTGTAAGAAATGATCAGCTTTTTAGGTGATCTTTGACTCCTGTTTTTTGTTTTTTTGTTTTTTAAATTAATTAATTAATTAATTAATTAAATTTTGGGACAGAAATATTGTGGACCATTTTACATGGTCAAGGATTTTGATACAAACAAGAGTTAAATCAAATTTAAAAATTGCTTGTGTAATGCAGGATTCTTTAGAAATTAATAAAATATTTGCAACAGAACTTCTGACCTCATTAAATCACCCATTAGGACTGTGAAGACCCCAACCCTCTCATCCGGGCTCTTGCTGTTCGTACCATGGGCTGCATCCGTGTGGACAAGATCACAGAGTACCTCTGTGAGCCTTTGAGAAAATGTCTGAAGGATGAAGACCCATATGTGAGGAAGACGGCTGCTGTTTGTGTAGCAAAGCTTCATGATATCAATGCCCAGTTGGTGGAGGATCAGGGCTTCCTGGACACCCTTAAAGATCTCATCTCTGACTCCAACCCTATGGTACGAATTTTTAACGAAGCCTTTTTAGCTGGCTGTTGAGCCAGCCATGTTTCTTGCATGTGACAGAGCTGCCTACAAGCCATAGCTCTATCGTTCACTGATAAGCCCATTGTTGGCGTGCAGATGTTGAACATGATGTCAGTGATCTCTTTTGTAAGTGGGCATGGTTTTCTTCCTGTTAGCATTTATCTGTGGCTTTGTCTTCATTTGTAGGTTGTCGCAAATGCAGTAGCAGCGCTGTCTGAGATTGCTGAGTCTCATCCCAATAGTAATCTAATGGACCTGAACCCTCAGACCATAAACAAGTTGCTGACAGCTCTTAATGAGTGCACAGAGTGGGGACAGATATTCATTCTTGACTGTCTGGCCAATTACACACCTCGTGATGACCGGGAGTCCCAAAGGTAAGGAGACGGCTTAGTCCTTGTGCTTGTCATTAAGTTCTATTCACTGTGGATTAGTTTTAATTTTCTGCTCTTCCTTTTCCAACATTAATAACACCTGCTAGCATCTGTGAGCGTGTGACCCCACGGCTCTCGCATGCCAACTCTGCAGTGGTGTTGTCAGCGGTTAAAGTTTTAATGAAGTTCATGGAGATGCTGCCCAAAGACTTGGACTATTATGGCACTTTACTGAAGAAGCTCGCTCCTCCACTGGTTACACTCCTCTCTGCTGAGCCTGAGTTGCAGTATGTGGCACTGAGAAACATCAATCTCATTGTCCAGAGACGGTAAGCCTGAGGAGAGGGTCTCTTTGCCACGTCTTTAATAAACTGTCATATTTCAGTTAGACTCCTTTTTTTTTTACTTTGTAAACAAGCAATGTTTAATGTGTCATTGCAGCCCAGAGATCCTGAAGCACGAAATGAAGGTTTTCTTTGTCAAGTACAATGACCCCATCTACGTCAAACTGGAGAAGCTGGACATTATGATTCGCCTAGCATCTCAAGCCAATATTGCTCAGGTAAGAAACCCACATCTATAATGCAGCATTATCTAAGGATGCTCCCAAGAATAAATCTATTTAATAGAATCCAGTGAGTGACACACATCTGTCCTGCTGTAGGTGCTGGCAGAGTTGAAGGAATATGCCACTGAGGTGGATGTGGACTTTGTGCGTAAAGCGGTCAGAGCCATTGGCCGCTGTGCCATCAAAGTTGAGGTAAGCGAAGGTGATGTCATCAGACGCTTCATTGGTTAAATATTTGTGTTAGCTACATAGTGAATGCCTAGGTTTGTGTGTTCACTTCGCTGGTAGTTGAAGATCACAGTGCTGTAAATAGTTAATCTACTTGCCACCAACCAGTAAGACGGAGTTTCAAACACAAGGTGGTGCTGTCATCATGGCATTGTTATGTGTTAGTTCCTCAGACAAATTGAACTACAGCTTATTAATATTTCCATTTTGGGGAAGTATGAGTATCCAGCACAGGATTCAATAGAACCTGTTACCGTTGACATTTAAAATGTGGTTTCATTGTGAAGTGAAATTAATCTTCAGTAAAACCAATGAAATCATTTTCTGCGCACTACACAGATGTTATCTAGCACTGTGCATCAGGAAATATTCATGACTGTTTAAAAAAAGAAATCCAAAACAAACAAAAAGCAAGTGTTGATGAACCGCTCTGCTGCTTCATGCTGTGCTAGTATGACTTGGTGGAAGTCCTGCTTTAACCACTTGCAGGCTGCAATTTCACCATAGACCCCACACTCTGTATTCTCCTGCTCTCCTCTTTCCTCTATTCTAACCCTTTCTACTCCATTGCTGATTCCACGGCTGTCAACTCGGTTCTGTTAGCACCTCGCACAGAGAGCAAACATCAAATCCTGTGTCAAACTGACTCAACCTTCATGTCAAGGATCATCACTGGTGATGAGAGCTGGGAATCTGGCTGTGACCCAGAGACCGAAGAGCAGTTTTCAGTAGAAGAGCCCACACTGTCACAGCCTGAAGGCAGTGCATCAAGTCCAGAGTAGCATGCCAGCATATTAACATTCATAGAGTTGTACACCATGAATTTGTCTCCTGGGATCCAACTGTCAATGCAAAGTTCTGCTAAAATGACCTGAGGTGTCTGAGGGACAACTTTCAGCAGACACGAGCTGAGCTGTGGTACATAGCATTGCTCATGCAATTGTGCACCCACCAACACAGTGACCACCCACTAACCCTAACCCGAAATAAAATCTTCTTTTAAAAAATGTACTGTTTAGACACAGTGGATGAGATCCAGCATGTTTAGAGTGAGACTTTCAGGGAGTAATACAAAAGTAGCAGGACTGTAGAAAGCGATGTGTCAAGGCTCAAGGAGATGTCCTTCAAGAGAATCTCATCCACATTAAAATCAAGTACAATTTTTTTTTTTTTTTTTTTTAAACAAGAACACTTACTGAACTACTTAATCTGCACACCAGTCATTTTTTTCTTTCTCTCTCTCTGTTTGTTAGCAATCAGCCGAGCGCTGTGTCAGCACACTGCTAGACCTCATCCAGACTAAGGTCAACTATGTGGTGCAAGAGGCCATTGTGGTCATCAAGGACATCTTCCGCAAGTACCCTAACAA
The DNA here is from genome assembly GCF_964374335.1 of Astatotilapia calliptera. Classification (NCBI taxonomy): domain Eukaryota; kingdom Metazoa; phylum Chordata; class Actinopteri; order Cichliformes; family Cichlidae; genus Astatotilapia; species Astatotilapia calliptera. The sequence continues at coordinate 21,494,634 of NC_137433.1, forward strand.
GTAGGTTTCTTCTTGGACATGTTTGTTTTCACATTTTCCACTTTACTTAAAACTCTCTCTGTGTTTATATGAATAATCCTCACATTTATCAAATGTATGACAAAGACTTATAACCCTTATTTACATATGCTGTTATGCACATGTAGTCACCTCATCATTAATTTCCTCTTGATCTTTAAATAAGCAATGAAAACCTTTTGATCATAAAGACAAAGTGTTTCCCTCTAAAAACCTGCTTGTAGTCGACGGTACTTGATTGTACCTGGCTCAAAGGGTATGTTGGTTTGTCTGGAGTCCAACTTTGGCTGTGGATTCAGGGGAGTACCTACACAGCTGCAAGGCTGTGAGCCTCTAAGGGAGCAGCTTTGCAATGTTTCCAGATCAGCATGCCTTGTGCGTTGAGCGACACGAGTCACTGCCCAGGACAACCTTTGGATTTTCTATTAATTAGGCATTTGTGCTGTAGCATTTTTTTTAATGAAAGCAATATGTAAATGGACTAAATTATTATCAAGCATTTTATGCAGATCAGAAATTCACCAACCACTGCAGAAAACTTCATAGTTTGGCATGTTGCCTGCGAAAGACAAGGAAACAGAGCTAAAAGGAGAGTGAATAATACATTTACATTTGTCAGGGTGCCAGAAAACACGACTCCAAAGCAGTGTTAATGTTGTTCTATGTCTGCTGGATATGAAAGTAGGCAGTTATTTGCTACCACGTATTACAAGCCAGACATGTGGTTGTTTGATCAGATTTTATTATAGTTATTTTGGTCAATCTCGGCAACAAACAGATGAATGCTGTTCTAAGAAAATAACTGCAATTTGCATTTTGTCAGTCTTGCGTTTAAGTGTCTCTGAATCTGATGCACTGATGCTTTGTGTCACTGTTTGCAGGTACGAGAGTGTGATTGCCACTCTGTGTGAAAATCTGGACTCTCTGGATGAGCCGGAGGCGCGTGCCGCCATGATCTGGATTGTAGGAGAGTACGCTGAGCGCATCGACAATGCTGATGAGCTGCTGGAGAGCTTTTTGGAGGGTTTCCACGATGAAAGCACTCAGGTGTATTTAGGAGGGTGTGGGGAGGTTGTTATTTGAAAAAGTCAATATTTAATGGAAGCTGCAGTAATAATTTGCCATCAGTGCTGGGAGTAACAGATGCGTCCTTTCAAGCAGGAAATCATTAAAACCACTGGTTAGCTGTAGCAAAGGATGAGAAAGCATAAACCATTTTGAAAGTACCAGAGACCTTTTTTTCTTTTTAGTGAGCTTGCTCAATGATTAAAATAAGAAAAAATAAAGAAACAGTGGAACAAAATTTCTTGTGACCTAACCGTGATTAATGAGAAGGCTTTACAATATTTCAGTGTGTCACTTCTTATATGTGGCTCAGGGGCGTATTTGTTGAAACGCCAGCCTTTACTCTGAAGATCTTTCTGCCACAGCTCACTGTCGGATTACACAGCTTTGCTTGGTGTTAGACTCTCCCTAAGTAATTGATTGATTCCCATATTATTGCCTTGGAAATATATTCCATTTTTATTATTGACTGATGAAGGAAAAAGGACACGTTAAGCGCACTTACTCATTGTGTATTCTGTGAACATTACGCAGACCTAACACAAGGGACTGTATTGTCTGAGCTAACCAGTCAGATATTAAACAATTTGTTTTTTGTGCTGTGCAGTGCATGTGTAAAATAGTCTTAAACTATTTACTGCTAGAAAGGTGTGTCATTTATGTAAAACATGTTAAAACCTCACTGCGTGTCTTAAACTGTCGCACAGTGTTAAGGTACATCTTAATGATCATTTATTCACTTGCTTTTAAAAGCAGTGCGTGAGCATTTGTAACACATTTGGTGTTCTCACTGGCCTCTAGGTGCAGTTGCAGCTCCTGACTGCAATCGTCAAATTGTTCCTGAAAAAGCCAACGGAGACCCAAGAGCTGGTGCAGCAGGTGCTAAGCCTAGCCACACAGGTGAGGGGGGGCGGGGGAATAAGCAGTCTACGTCATACATGCTATTTTTCCTGTCAGCGCATCCTTTATTGTCTGCTTTTTGAACTTTGTTGCTTATTTCTTTTTTCTTTTAGTTGTGTCATTTAAACGTTATTAAAAGGGGCTTCCTATTTCTGTTCCAAAATCCAGACCTTTTATAATCCTCTCACAGATTTACATTTATTCATTTATTTTTATTTTTCCAGTACTTGTGTATACTATTGGCAAACATGCAAAAAAGAAAATGGTAATTTCACCCCTAAGTCCAATTTTTATGCACACAAACATTTTTTTTTTCTTGTAAAAGGCTAGCAGAAAGCAGCAATGTAGAGACGATGTGCCTCGCAACTTCAAAGAATGAATATATTGGCTATTTACTGAAGTAACTTTTAAGCTTACTTGATTTTCTTAGAACCCTGGGAACTTTGTGCTTTTCTATGCTGAGAAAAAAAGTACAGTGTCAGATTGCCTCATACATTATCCAAATCTTACCACTACCCTAAGGCAAACTCCGTTTTTGATATCTTTGTATAACTTCTGGGCCAAGACAGAGTCGAACATTAAGTATTTATTAAACATACAACATAAAGACATTCCTTATGACTCATCCCTTTTTCACAGGACTCTGATAACCCAGATCTAAGAGACCGAGGCTACATCTACTGGCGTCTGCTCTCCACAGACCCTGTGGCTGCCAAAGAGGTGGTTCTGGCTGAGAAGCCGCTGATCTCTGAGGAGACAGATCTGATTGAGCCTACACTGCTGGAGGAACTTATCTGCCACATTGGTACTCTGGCCTCTGTCTACCACAAGCCTCCCAGTGCCTTTGTTGAGGGCAGCCGCGGAGTTCAGCACAAGAGACTCCCTGGCAGTACTGAATCGTGAGTCATAGACTTTAATTACTTTGACACTGCAGGCAGAGGGCTTAGTTTACTTGAGTGGAACTGCCCTCTTAACTATGGTGTTTTGCTTTCAAGAAAATCTGCTGAGTATAACTTGCATATAGTGCCAAGCTGTGGAGTATTTCTTTGTTTGTTCCTTCTTTCGGATGTAATTCATTACATCCATCTACCATTATTCATATGAACTCGATTGAGTTTTATCAGGAGTTTAATGACAAATTAGGGGCTTCATAATAACCAAAGTTGTCATAATGCATATGGCTTAAACATCATTCCCCCCCCCCCTTGCTTTTACCAGTGGGGAGAGTGAGAGCCCTGACACAGCTTCTGCTGCTGCAGTTTCTGATGCCCCTCCGGCTGTCATCCCATCCCAGGGAGACCTGCTGGGAGATCTTCTCAATCTCGACCTGACACCTCCCACCACCACTGGACCACCACCACCAGCCTCTAGTGGCATGCAAATGGGTGCTATGGACCTTCTTGGAGGAGGACTTGACAGCCTGGTATGTCTTCTGAACATGATTATTTAAGTGAAATTGAAAGGCTGTTTATTTCACCCAGAGGTTTAACATTAAAGACGCCCAGTAACGATAACAGGGGGCCAAGCAGCCATGTAACATGCATACAAGCCGCTTCTGGTAAACAATTGAAGTGAATGTTGGTGCACTAAATGGAGAAGTGTTGACTGATTCTTTCCACAAAGTTTTATGGCTGTGCCTCAACTGTAACCAGTAGGTTGCAGCTGAAGATCCATTTATGCGAAAAACAGGGAATCACTTTGATAAAGCCAAGTTTATCAATGCTCATGGCTACTTTTGACATACTGGATTTTAAGAAGTTTCAAAACATTTTTACAGGCCATTTTTTTCCAATTGAGACAGATCCAGGCACATTCTGATTTTTCAAAATCTCAGTGTTTGATATATTGCCACCAGACTTGATGTATGGCCTCTCCATGTCATCTGAAAGTTGTCTGACCACTGATAGAACAACACATTAATAACAGGGGGGAAAAATTGACATGATGAGCTCAAGTTGCCATGGCGACTGCTTGGCCTCCCCCTCATCACTGCTTGCAGCTATTGTATCCTTGTATTGTGTCCTTTTCTACCTTTTGGTGCCTTTTTTCTTTTGACTCTTGTATTTATTCCCTTTGTTCAATGCTGCACCTGCAGATGGGGGATGAGTCTGAGCCGGTAACTACGTGGAAGGGGAGGGCTTAACATTTATAAACCATATCAGGCCATTATAGAATATAAAAACAGTTTTATTATGTTGTTTTGTTTTGTTTTGAGAATGTACCTAAATCTCTTCATTCATCATTATCATCTTTATTGTCCTGATATATGTCGTAAACATGATGTCAAATCCTTAAGTCCATCTCTTATCTCTGGGCTCTGTGATGTCTCATCTTTCAATCAGCCGCCCATTCCCCTGCGGATGGACACTCCTCAGTCACCTCAGCTCCCACATCAATCCCCATCGCCCCCAGATTACAGCCCCACTGAGGTTGGTCCAGGGGACCGTGCTGGACCACTAAAGGCCAGCACCAGTCTTGAACCCTTCTCTTGTCCCCTGTTGTGCCACCGTGTCCCCTCTGAATAGTCATCCCACAGTGATATTAGTCTGTTTGCACTTTGCACTGTCAGTCCCCCCCCACCCCCCACCCACACTCCCTGTAGGTGAGATTTTAATGACTCACACCTGTGTTTTTGGTCAAATTTCTTTCCGTGCACAGTAGTTTAGCTTTGTCACAGTGTGAAGTCGCAATGACAGTACACCTATTTATTGAGCAGCAGTTTAACAAAAAGCTCTTGGATTTCAACAACCAGTAGGCAGAACTTGTGGATGGTAAAAAGTGAAGTACATAAAAGGAGTCTTACTGTTCTTTTATCTCCTTTTTGCTGTTACTTGATATAATGATATAAACCCCATAGCTGTCATCATTCACTGAAAGACATTTTAGACTTCCACCCCCCACCCCTCAATCCACCTCTTTAAACTTGTCAGAAAATAATTTAATACTGCACTAAATAACTTCAATTACTTCTGTGCTTTTTCATTCTGCTCAGCTTGGAGGAGACCTTGGTGGAAGTCCTGCTGTAAGTCATTTTTCAGAATTGTTGTTGGCCTTTGTTTGCTCAGTACAAAGTGACATTGAATGTGAACATGTTGCTGTGTAACCCACAGATTGGGGCTGGTTTTGGTGCTCCCCCAGCTGCAATGCCAGCCTCTTTCAGTGCCCCTGTCAGCGGCGGTCTGGATGACCTGTTTGATCTCGGAGGGGGAGTTGGTATGCCTATGGGAGCCTACAGCGCCCCCAAAACTGTAAGTTTATATAAGCTGGGGAAAGATAAAAAAAAAAAAACAGAAGAGATCCTTCAGAAAATAAATGATCTTGTCTCTGTTAAGGTTTGGCTTCCAGCTTTGAAGGCCAAGGGCTTGGAGATATCAGGCACTTTCGCCCGCCGTTCTGGGGTCATCCAAATGGAGATGACCCTCACCAATAAAGCTATGAGTGTCATGACTGATTTTGCTATACAGTTTAACAGAAACAGGTAAGACCAGCTAATAATCCGTACAGGATTTTCACAAGATTGAAGCTTGATACGATAGACCTTGAGCAAACCCTGCAATGGATGCTCATGTTTGCCTTTTTCTCTTCTTTGTCTCGCTTAAGCTTTGGTCTCGCTCCAGCTGGTCCACTGCAGGTTCTAACTCCTCTCAGCCCAAACCAGAGTATTGAAGTGACTCTTCCCCTCAATACTGTGGGACCTGTCATGAAGATGGAGCCTCTTAACAACTTGCAGGTATAACCTTCACTTGTGTTCATTTCCCCTGAATTATTTATGACATTGCTACTTTTTGTTTTGCTTGAAATGACAGTGTTATTCTGTCCTTGCTTCTGTATTCGTTTTCCATGAATCCAAACTTGGCTGAACTTTTCAGCGTCACAGTGTGGCAGTAACATAAGCTATCAAACACATGACTGGTGTCGAGAACAAATCGGAATAAGTGGTTACATATTTCCACTGTTTTTGAATTTTCAACACTTTATCGTCCTGAAATTTGACTTTATATTATGACACCCATTGCATAGATTCAGTAAGTTTAAATGGATTTGGCATGGTTATTTAAGGTTTTTCATAATTAAACAGAAACATTACTCGGCTTAATCTGTCAAATTCTAAATTAAAGTTCACAAAATTTTAACTTATGAATCATTTAACCTGATATATCCAGTGGACTTCACATTGTCTTTTGAGGCACTGACCCGAAGATATAACCATATGTTCTAACTGATTAGTCAAGCTATACTGCTGAATTCCCACACTGTAAACTGTAATGTGATTAAAGCATAAAACAGACTTCAGAGCCATAATGATTTGTTGAAAATGTTAAAAAAAAAACAAAAAAACGGCAGAGCCTGTCTGTTTCTTGATTAGGGCGGCTCTTTTAACTGGCCAGCATGGTGTATGGGTGCTGTGTGCAGCTGGAGAGGGAAGATAAGAGCGCCTTAGGGGGCGATGGAGGTGGGATTGGTCATTAGCGGTCTCACAGCACATGGCTCTTTTGTTTCTCCTGGCCTCAGTAGCCTCGCTAACCTTTCTGCGGTGCTGCCTCACGGCCCCGCTTTGATGGTTACTGTTGTGGGTTTGACATCTCCTGAGATATGTGTTGTATTTTGTTGTGATGAAGGTGTCACATAATATTCTGAGTGCTCTTTTAACTATTTACGTGTCGAAGCAGTTTGTTTCTTACACTCGTACGCTGGCAACATCTGGACACAGCAGTTAACTGAGTCTCATCCAAATAATAATAATGCTGCAGTGGAGACTTTACCTGAAAAATGGCAAGCTACTCCTGCGTCTTTTTGTCCATAAAAGGGGACTTTACAGAGCTGGAAACTATTGTGCTGCCAGTAGATTAACTTGAAGGCCGTGTAATGTAATAATGTGTCAGATACTATTAGACTGGAAGTTTGTTTTTTCTTTATTTCATTTCTCTACAGTAGATGTCAGACCCCCTCATCTTGGGCATCTAACCCTTTTTAATAGACCGCTAGATCAGAATGGAGCTTTGTGGTCTTTTTTTTTTTTTTTTTTTTTGTGCTGTCCTGTGTTGCACTCAGGAATAAGATGCCCTGTAATGAATAATTCATGAGCCATTCTTCTGCCATGCTCTGTTTGAACTCGCTGTTCTTCTTTCAGCACCTCTTTGTTCAACAGCCCGATCAGTATCACTGGCTGACGCTTGTTACTTCGTGTGCTCGCTTTCAACCACAAGTCGCTAGAGTGTTTCTGTGTCCTGTAGTTTTTCCTTGCATAGACTATGAATTGTCTGTTTAAAGCCTGTGGCCAACACATTTTTTTTTTTTATAATTTTATATGTGGTTGTTGTTTTGGACAGTTTTCAGATTTTATTTTTAACACTGTCTTCTGTTGTGATCTTTCTCATTTTCATGTTTATTTATATCTTGTTGTAAATCATATTTCAAGGCGGTTTGTAGACTGTTAATTTGATTATATTTAGATTTTTGGTGATAAGGTGAGGGGCCAGTTATGAACACGACTTGACTTTTAGTAATGATGTTATAAAGTGGAGTCCAAAAGTTGTTTTTTTTCTTGTATTACTATGTCCACCTGCCAGTAGTGGGAGTTTGGTGCTTTAGGAAATGTTCAGGTGGATGTGATGTGCTCATTAAAAGTTGAATCAAGTACATAAACTAGCAAATATTCCTTGGTTGCTATAAAAATAGCTCCTTTTCAAGTTTCCAGGCTTGTAGCATTGTGATAGTGAGAAATGTGCCTTCAGAACTAAGTGAAAGTGTCAGAAGTCAATTTGTTATTCTGAGAGATGAGAGGATTTCTCTGTGTCAAGTCATGTCTGAGGGGGTCGTGCATTACACTACTCTAAAACAGGGTGCGGAAACTGGATCAGTTTCATCCAAAGCATGGTGAGACGCAGCGTAAGTGAGCACACCATCACAAGATCAACAAATCAAGTTTTGTTTTTTGTTTTTGTTTTTTTGTTTTTTTTCACTGAGAGGTAGAAAAGCAACTTCAGCACTGATGCAGAATTTCCTGAATAAAGAATAAAAGGCTTGAAAACTTGTGTCAAAACAAGGCTGTCTAGTACTCAGATGTTTTGCAGCTTTAAAACATTTGTCAGGAAGAAAAACAAAATCAAAACACTCGGTTAGCTTAGAAATAGCAGTGGAAGGAAAAAAAATACTATTTGCTATTTACCATTTCCACATTTGTGGCTGTGACAGAGGAGTGTATGTAAAGAGAGAAACCCTGTGGGCTGCATCTGTGTAGTTAAGGATTTGTACTGCTGCAGCCATAACCCACCTTAGATGTTTTCCACAGTGATCTGAAGACCAAGCAACGGTCCCCGTCCTGGACCTTCCTCCTTTGTCATGTTATGTAAACTCCTGAACATTTGCGGGTACTTGAACACTGAGGAAGCGAAGCCTCAGTGTGCTATCAAAAACGACTCTTTGTATCATTGTCAGATCACGCTGGGATAAAATGGTTTATCCGCTTTGAGCAAATGTGTCCATTTCCAAGTGGCTCCAGGGCTGCTGTCATTAAAGTAAAAGGAGGCAAACTAATACGTGGTTATTCTGAAAATTGGAGATGGAGCTTTTCAGTAAAATTGTTAAGCTGGTATTAACATTTTGTAATGAAACATTAAGGATTAAATTTGAATCAAATTCTTAATAGGAGCAGTGGCCTCAGACTGTTGGGCTCCACCGTGTTAATACCTCCGTATTTGTGTTTTTGAATGCACAAGTTATCGTAACAACTTTAGCTGGTTATTTAGTAAACAGTGCACATAAGCAGTAATGGCCATCCTTGGAGGGCACTTGGAATGTAATTACTCATGTAATGCTTCATGCTTGTCCTCCCTTCCCCCTCTTTCGATGTAATCACTCTTGCAGGTGGCTGTTAAGAACAACATTGACGTATTCTACTTCAGCTGCCAGTACCCCATCAGCATGCTGTTTGTAGAGGACGGGAAGATGGGTGAGTGTTCCTTGGCAAAATCTCTTCACTTAAAAAGGCCGAAGCCCATCTGACGTCAGTGATAGACACGTACGTTAGTGTTTGAGTGAAGGTGACTGTTCGGCGCATGTGAAGCAGTCAGTGACGTAGATGTATGCAAGTGTCCAGCTGCTTGAACTCACTCACATCTCGGGGCTGCACAGCTAGTACTCCTCGATTGCACACCAGTGATATTTTCTGCCTCTTTTTTTCACGTTTTGTTTCTTGATGTCATTTGATTTATTCTGTGAAAACGTGTTGGCATTTCTCCCTGTGGAGCTTTCTGATGGGGCTAGCAGCAGGACTGCAGCCAGAGGCTGAGATTTAATGCTCCAGAGCCTGAACAACAACAGGAAGTCTTGTGCTAAGCTGCTCACTCATTACTTGGACTTTTTGTTTTTTTTCCCCTCTTTAATGCAGTATGTACATTTTCCTTTACGAAAAAATCGACTATGCTTTCAGATGTGCATTTGATTGTGTGCTCTGACAATGCACTCATCACTAATTATATCTCCTCCTCCACAGAGCGGCAAGTTTTTCTTGCTACATGGAAAGACATTCCTAATGACAGTGAGGCCCAGTTTCAGATCAAAGACTGTCATCTCAGCTCAGGTAAGAAGGATGGTTGGAGAATGGAGAGTGCACTTGCTTAAAAAAAAAATCCTATCCAGACATATTCAGTAGCTTCTGTAGCCAGCACAGTCCACAGCTCAGAATCAGATCCTCGGTAATGAAGCAAATTGTATTTGATGGGAACTCATCAGCTGCAGTCCCTATTTATGTGTGATAATTTAGTTTTACACAAGTGTGAGAGCAGCTGAACTGGAGAAGAATTCCTAATGATGGCCTAATGGAGATTTTCCCCCCAAAGATTAAATTTCATCCTGATGAACATAGAGAGAGCATTTCATGTCCTGCTTGGGCACAAGAGTGAGACGATGGCTGAGGGGAAAATTCTAAATGAGTGGCTGTGTCTCTGTTGCACTGACAGCCTGGAGTGAAATTTTAAGAAATGGAAATAAAAGAAATCCGTAATGATTTGGTGCGTTTTAATAATGGTTTTAGTCGCTGATCGTGGCAGAAGTCAGTGAGTAACTCCATATTAAGTAATTGCTAAACTAGATTAAACCTGCAATTTAAGAGTGTTTCATTATGCTTCCTCTACAGATGCAGCCTCTAACAAACTGCAGGGTAGCAACATCTTCACCATAGCCAAGCGCACAGTGGACGGTCAGGACATGCTGTATCAGTCCATGAAGCTCACCAATGGCATCTGGGTGCTGACTGAGATGAGGGTGCAGGCAGGAAACCCAGTCTACACAGTGAGTACTGCTGCCCTGCTGCCTGTGCTGTGGTACTTACTCATGACCAGGAATATGGCTCCTTTCAATATTTTGATGTTGACAGTAAATTATCACAACTACAGCATATTCATGGGCATTTTTTTCTGCTAAAGATGGTCCTTGTAACCTGTTCTGGGATAACATAATAATAATAATAATAATAATAATACATTTTATTTATAGGCGCCTTTCAGACCCTCAAGGTCACCTTACAGTAGCACGTAAACAATACCATAAAAAACATAAGAAAAATGTGTATATATAGCAAACATGGTAGATAGAATCTAGACATAAACAGTCATAAAAGTCTAAAAGCAAATATAAAAACTGAGCAAGGTAAAAATGGCCTAAGACAGATCAGGTGTATGCAATTCTAAACAGATGGGTTTTGAGTAGTGATTTAAAAGTGGTGAGATGGTGTGTGTGGTCCGTAGAGCAAGTGGAAGTGCATTCCAAAGTCTCGGGGCAGAACAACTAAAGGCTCTGAGTCCCATGGTAGTCAGGCGAACAGGTGGAACAGACAGAAGGGAAACTGAAGAAGAGCGGAGTGTACGAAGGGGTGAGTATGTATGGAGAAGATCGGATAGATATGGAGGAGTAAAGTCATGAAGCTCCTCAGAGACAAATTGACATGGAGGTGAACTGGGAGCCAATGGAGCTGTTTAAGAACAGGCGTTATATGTTCAGTGGATCTAGTTCTGGGAATAATACGAGCAGCTGTATTTTGAACCAACTGCAGTTTATGGAGGGATTTATGAGGTAAACCATAGAGAAGAGAATTACAGTAATCCAGACGAGATGTGACAAGAGCATTGACAAATATGGCGGTACTGTGTGGTGTGAGTGAGGGACGAAGGCGGTTAATATTACGGAGAAGAAAGTAGGAAGACTGAGTGATATTATTTATATGTGCTGTGAAGGACAGAGTGCTATCGAGAATGACACCAAGACTCTTAACCTGAGGGGAGGGTGTGACAACAGAGTTATCAGTGGATAACGAAAGACTGGTTGGAACTGTAGTCAGTTTTGATCTGGTGCCTATTAAAATGAATTCTGTTTTATTGCCATTAAGTTTAAGAAAGTTGTGAGAAAACCAGACCTTGATTTCACTTAAACAGTCAGAAATGGATGTGGGTGGGAGAGTAGCTGTGGGTTTGGAGGATAGGTAGAGCTGGGTGTCATCTGCAAGCAGTGAAACTGGATGTTATGCTTCCTAAAAATATTACCTAGGGGTAGGAGATGGATGATAAAAAGTAAAGGACCCAGGACAGAGCCTTGGGGTACACCGGAATTAACTGGAGTAGATACTGATCTGTGAGGGAGTAATTGAACAAACTGTGAGCGGCCAGAGGGATAAGAAGTAAACCAGGCGAGTACTGTACCATTGATGCCAATAGATGCTAATCTGTGAAGGAGGATGCAGTGGGAGATGGTATCGAAAGCTGCTGTAAGGTCAAGGAGAATGAGGATGAATATAAGTCCAGAATCAGCTGCAAGCAAAAGATCATTGGTGATTTTTACTAGGGCTGTTTCTGTACTGTGACATGAACGGAAGCCGGACTGAAACTGTTCGTACCAGTTATTTCCAATGAGATGATGATGAACCTGTGCAGCCACTATCTTTTCAAGAATTTTTTTCTAGGAAAGGGAGATTTGAAATTGGCCTGAAATTATTTAGATTGGAGGGATCTGAACCATTCTTTTTCAGTATTGGAGTTATTATTGCAGTTTTAAGAGAAGAAGGAACAGAACCAGATATAAGAGAGGAGTGTACGATATTAGCAATCAGTGGGGCAAGAGACGGGAATGAGAGTTTAACAAGATTTGTCGGCAGTGGATCAAGTTTACATGATGATAACTTTAAGTTAGTAATTATGGAAGATAGCTGAGTTATTGTGGGAAGTTCAAAATTGGATAGAGAGGATGACAGTTGAGAAGGACAAAAAATGCAGATAGAACAATTGACCATTTCACAGGACGAGGGCAATTGTTGATGAAGATTCTCAATCTTGGTGTAAAAAAACAAACAAAAACAAAAAAAGAAAAGAAAAAAATCCATAAATTTGTTGCAAACTGTGGCAGAGCATGTATGTATGGCAAAGGTATCTGGGGGTTTAACAATATTATGCAATATAGAAAACAAAGTGCGAGTGTTTCCTTCAGCAGATTCAATAACAGAGGTGTAGTAAGCAGGTTTAGCATGATGAATAGCTTCTTCATAGTGTTGTATATGACTGAGATACATGTCCTTGTGAATAGTAAGTCCTGTTTTCCTGGAGAGACGTTCTAGGCGGCGTCCAGTAGCTTTAAGTTGGCGAAGTTCAGATGAGTACAATGGCGCAGAGTGAGAGAAAGAAACAGTTCGAGTTGCACCAATTAAAAAATAAAAACATGTAAATTGTATGCTAAATGACCTATTTTACTTTTTTTTATTTATTTATTTTATTCATACTTGTTGTCACATAATGTTTTTCAAATTTACTTTGGTTCATTTAAAAGAAGCATTTACAGATTTTAAAGAACTGCTTGTTTCATACACAGTAAGGCAGTATTATACAAGCTAATTTGACTAAAAAATAGTCCTATTCCCCAGATATTCTAAGCTTTGTTGGAAATTTGATGGTGCTGTAAATGTCCCATTTTCTAAACAAGCTCTATTATTACATTTATTCACATTAACATTATTGGGCAGCTGTAATTGATGCCCTCCATAATAACTGAAAATTCCCATTTTGTTAGGTTTTGAAATATTCATAACTGATGAATCAGACAGACTTGTCTATCAGCCACATCCTGAATTCTCACAGTCATAAATAACGCCGTAAAGAGTGAATCCTCCGATTTGCACTTTTAGCAGAAATTAAAGCCTGGTTAGAAAATTAAATCGGTATGATGGAGTTAAATAATAGTGGGCACTGCATATTACAGATGGAGACAAATGACATTAATATCAGATCTGACCAAGCAGAGATGTGACGGGGATTAATGTGAAGTACTGAGCAGTCGATGTGCACTAGGGACAGGGATTGGATGGCGATGTGTGGTAGTGGGAGAAGTTTGCCTTCGGGCTTCCTGTCAGACAGCTTTTTTGCTTTTCTTTTTTTTTCACTTGTAGTTTGATTTAGGTTAGGCAACAAAACCGCTCGGGCGGGTTCAGGAAAAGATTGGTTTGGGGCAAAATACACCGTTTAAAACTACGTCTGACCGACACGAACCGGTCTGAGGGAAGGAAACTTCTCTGATGTGCGTGGAGGGCTGTGGAAAAACACTGGCTATGACTTACCCGTGGTGACTCATCTGTGTGCGCATACATGTGTTGTTGTGCAGTTGTAGGGTTAATTGTTTGTGTGCTGTGTTGTTGCATGTGTATTGCTTTGTCAGCACGCTGCAGTCGCCACTCTTGATGGATTGTTTTTTGGCTTAGAAATTCTGTATAACTCGCCTAGAACGATGACCTTGGTGTGACTCTCCTCCCTGCTCATCACTCAGTCTGCTTTCAGGTCATGTTTTATGTATAAGGTGGCATTAACTGTCTTTTTGTTTTCTTCTGTCTAGACTAGGCAATTTGTTAGTTGCGTTAAAGTCTCAGAATTTTGAGGTGGTTTTACACCCACCACGGTTAAGCCTCTTTGGTCAGATCACATCCTGATGTGATACAGGACAAAATGTGACTGAAACGGGGAAAGCAGAAGGGGTTTGTTTTCTACCTTGTACCCTCTGATCTCCACATGGTTTCTCGGTGTGACTGTAAGTGCTTTTAACAAACGTATATTCAGCAACGATAGGACCAGACTTTAAAGTAAACCACACGCACAGTATGTATCCTGACGTTCGTCCCTCGGAGCGACTGCCTGCTGCACGGGCCCCGCGCTCTCTTGGCACAGAACATTAAAGCCAAGCTGCCAAAGCCTTTTGTCGGCAGCTATTTTTAGACCCGAAGAAGCAAAGCCGTAACACTGTTTTCTGGGTTCTATTGCACGTCTGAAGATGAGACATGAAACTGTTCTAATTCACTGACATTAGTAGACACGTATGGTGACATGCTTGAGTTTTGCTGCTGCTTACACATGCAGTTTTTAAGGGTTGAACATAGCTGCCCTATTTTCCTCCTATCTTAAAAGTTGATTAGCTTCAGCTCTTCTATGACGCTGTGTCCCAATTCCACATCCCATGCTGCTTCCTGCTCGGTTTTATTCTACGCTTCACTAACAATGGAAAAGTGAGTAAATACTGGAAGCCGTGTGTGTGGAACAGTGTTTTTTACATAGTGGAACAGTGCTAAGAAGTGCTGAAGTGTCCTACACAAGCCTAGGAATGATTATGAGCACTAAAGAAAATCTACCTGCAAATTGGCAGCATTGTAAATGTAGCATTTGAGCTGAGGGTAGCACATTAAGGTGTTAATTCTTTATATGAGCAACATCACAGTCTATTGTGTGTTGTCAAATTGTTTTCAGAGTGTATTTTGCCATCTTGCCATTATGGCAGCTGTGGATTTAGGAAATTGTCTGTCGCTCCCAGATTTCATTAGCCTGGGAATCAGACAAATCTGAGAGCTCATGCTTCATTTTCGCTGGCACAGTGTGTCTCGCCCCCTCACCCGTTCACTCAGATTTCCACTCACTGTTACCAGTAATGGTGGCCTAATTATAGCCATTTTTGATAATGCGAGGTGGCTTTTATTTGATGACCAGCATCTTTGCATGCTGCATCTTGTTTGTTTTTCCATCGCCAAGTCCCGTGTCATACGTTTGGCTGCTCTCAGTGTTGTACATTGGTCCGCTTCCTGCATTTAGGTCCGTGTTTGTTGGCAGTGCAAGTTCAAAACTGAACTGAGATCCCAAACAGGTTTGTACCTGCGTTTCTCATGCGACACCAAGCTGACGTTCTCATTTGACTCTCTCAGTTAGGCTCGTGTACACTTTACCGTATTTACAGTGGCGAATAGGGATGCTGCTCATCTTTTTGACATCACGCATGGTCTTATCTGCCATGTCCTGTCCCCATGGCAACAATGTGACCAGTGTTGTGGGCTGACTTATTTATTTATTTTTTCTTCTACCCACCACTTTAGCTGGTAAATCTGAGGGGTTTTGGTAAATAGAGAAGTCTGCTGAAAACGAAACACGTGAGCAGTTTCTCAACATAAACGTGGATGAAGAGTTTTCTTAAAAATCTCTCATCAGAATTGAATCTCTAATAGAAGGGTTTGTGTATGTCACTTTGATACCATTATGGGTAGCATTATAAATCAATGCAACAGACTGCTGAATTATTTTGGAGATTTTACATGAATATTGCATCTAAAATCAAATTATTTAGATAGAATTTTATTTCAAACATGCAAAAATAACTGAAATAACAAGAGGAAAAAAACTTCAAAATCATCAAGTTTTCATGTGTGTATTTATGTCTACAGAATGTGTGTGCTCGAAAAGGAGTAGGATGAAGTTTACTTTTCCTCTTCCTACCCCCTTATTTCAAATTTCATTGCTTACAAATCCATATCCAGAATTCAATTTTATTTGATCCATACATGTTTAACTATGTACAAGTCTAACACATCGAACATACACAAATAAAACCGTTTTCAGCACATAAACCAAAACAGTAACAAACTACATTTTTACATAAACTAATCACCCTGTGTTTTTGTTAAGTAGATGTACATTTCAAAGATGAGCTACAGTTTCATTATTTTATTTTTCCAATGCAAAGAACTGCTGGGCACATCTGCACATGCGTTCAGTTCATCTACATCAGAGTGTCAGTGGGGCACGGGCTGCTGGCCTGCTTTTGCTTTGAATGTTTTTGTTTTACTTGTTTCAGACTGTGAATTTGTCAATAAATACTCAGCTCACCGACTCCACTGTTAGAAAAACGGCCTCAGACATTCCCATCTCTCCTG
Organism: Astatotilapia calliptera; assembly: GCF_964374335.1. NCBI lineage: Eukaryota > Metazoa > Chordata > Actinopteri > Cichliformes > Cichlidae > Astatotilapia > Astatotilapia calliptera. Next base: position 21,510,838 of record NC_137433.1, read on the forward strand.
AACCCTCAGTGCAGTCTGGTTTGGGTTTTTATTTTTCATCTCCGGCCTTTTCCCCACACAAACCTGCTACCAGCACACTGATGTAGATTAAATGGGTACATCTTGGAAAACAAAAATCCTCAGACAGTGTTTGTCTTTCTGTGCATTTTTTCCCCCTATTTTCTTTGAGCTCATGAATGGCTTCCACCATGCTGTAACCTTACCTGCTGATTCTGGCCTGTGTGCTATGTTGTATCTGATCATTGTTGTTGATATCTAAAGAGAACCTTTTTTTCTCCTCCGTTTTATTCACACTTATGCAAATATCCAATCTGCTGCTGTTCTGTCTGGGTCTGCCTTCTGTTCTCACTCACAGTCCTCCTCTTACAGCTTTTTGATAAAAATCCATCTATGGAGGATGGATGACATTTGCAGACGTAAGAATTTCCACACATCAATTTGAAATAATCTTCTGCTGAGCTTTTTGAACCTTTGACCAAAACCCCGGCACAACAACTTGGAGTTTAAAGCCCAGTTGTTTTGTTTTTCAGCTCTTTCATATCAAAGTATTTAGACGTGAGCATTTCATACGAATTTCAAACTTAATTGCAACACAACAACAGTTTTACTTTAATGTCGTTGCCTTTGATTGAAGTGGATATGGCACAGTTTGATTAGTGTTCCATGTAAAAATCGTTTTCTTACACTCGCTGGCCAATTCATTAGGTACATCGGTTCAATTATCCATTAATGCGAATATCAATTAGCCAATCACATGACAGCGACTTGACGCATTTAGAAATATAGATGTGGTGAAGACGACCTTCTGAGGTTCAAACTTAGCATCAGAATGAAGAAGAAAGATGATCTGAATGTGGTATGGTTGTTGGTGCCAGACAGGCTGGTTTGAATATTTCAGAAACTGCTGGTCTGCTGGGATTTTCCCACAGAAGCATCTCTGAGATTTGGCTGAAAAATATTCAGTTAGCAACAGTTCTCTGGGCAGAAATACCTTGTTGATGTCGAAGGAGAATTGCCAGACTGTTCGGAGCTGATTAGAGGGCAACAGTAACTCAAATATCCACTCGCTACAACCAAGGTATGCAGAAGAGCATCTCTGAACCTACTATGGATTATAGCAGCAGAAGAGCGCATCAGGTGCCACTCCTGTTCGCTAAGAACAGGAAACTGAGCAGGTTTGCACAGGCTCCTGAAAAATTCCACAATAACTGATGGGGGAAAAATGTTGCCTAGTTTGAGTCTCAATTTCTGCTGCAACATTCAGATGGTAGGAGTCAGAATTTGGTAGAAACAACATGAAAGTGTGGATCCACAGTTCAGGCTGCTGCCGGTGCATTGATGTGGAGGATAGTTTCCCGGCACACGTCGAGTACCAACTGAGCGTTATTTTCAAACGGCCTCCAGAGTCATCAGATCTCAGTGCAGTAGAGCAGCTTTGGGATGTCGTGGGATCGGAGATTTGTGTCACGGATTTGCAGCAACTGTGTGACGCTGCCATGTAAATATGGATCAGAAACTCTGACAAATGTTTCCAACCTTTTGTTGAATGTTACTGTTCTTTTAACAACTGTTGCTAACAATGCATCTAACATTTAAACAGTCTCGGTTATTTTAAATAGTTCAACAGTCCACATGCTTTTTGAAGACAGGGTTTTTATCATACTGTATCAGTCTGTCTTTGCTTTGCCTTATTGCAGTGCTGCTGTGCTTCATCACAGTGTAGTGGCTCCAAGTCTCCTTTATGCAGGTTTTACAGCAGATCTGCATCATTTTCAGACTCATTAATTACTCCAAAAAAAGCACATCCTGCTGGTATTTATGCAGTGTTATGTAAAGCCCGAGACTGTCTTGAAGAGCGATCTCCCCCTCTCACTCAGTCCATCAATAATAGACACAAAGATGTATTTTTCTTCCATTTCCTCATCCGATAAAACAAACATTTTAGCAGCAGGCTCTTGGCTGCAGACTCGAACACTGCAGTTTCTCGCAGTTGCTCTCTAACCAGCGGCTTGTTCACAGTGGCTGGAGCTTCTGCGTTTCTTCACATCTTCCTGATAGGAGCGTCTAAATGTTGCCAGCAGCAGCATGCATTAATAAAGAGCCTTGAGTGTACCAGTGCAGCACTGAAGGAGCTGTGCACTGTTACTGCTTCAGCTGACTGCAGCAAGCATTCCACACTCCATCACCTGCCTTTGATATTAATATTCAGAGTCATAGAAGGGGCCTGGTGTGAAATTCCCATCAGTCACTCATCAAATTCATTACTGATCGTTTTAATTATAATAATGGTGCCAAGTGTCAAAGTGTTTACTGTGTAGTGTTGGTGCACTGAAGAAAAAACAACGGTGAAATGATAAAATGTTAGAAGCTCGGGTCATCCTGTCCTTTTAGAATAAAGCACACAGATCCATTACTCGTATTCAGGTACAGATTTAAAAGCAAAATGTTAAAATGCAGGACTAATCTGGACACGACACTCCAGGATTTAATTACTTATCTTCGAGTGCCGTTTTGTATTTGTCGCTGGAAACTAGAGTCACCTGGGGTCGGCGCTTATCGTAGGCGTGCTCGCCATGTGACCTTCAGACTATTCCAGCTCCACTCTAGCGGAACAAATGTGATTCTAAGAAATGACAGTGATTAAAGCCAAAAGGCTCGCACTCTGATGATTTGTGAGCGCCGTCAGGGCAAGAAGAATGCAGGTTATTCTCTTCACTATGCCTTTTCGCAGAGACGTGGGGGTTATTAAGGGTTCCACTCGTCTTAGGAGAAAGCGCGGCTGGTTTTCACTGCGCACCAATTAATTAGCAAAACACTTTTTAGATTATTCAGAATCACTGTCTTTTGCAATTATTACACTTTTTTCTTTGTGTGCGTGTGTGTCCGTCCTGCAGCTGCCTTATGCTGCCTGTAAATAGTGTATTTCTGGATCTGAGGAAGTGACATCTGCAGAGTGATTGCAGTAAGATGGGGGGGCACTTTGTGAAGCGCCATCTAATCCTAAACCTCCTCCCAGCTGAGACTGACATCAAAGAGAGAAGAAGCCTTCTCTGTTTTCTCCTGAGCGTATATGTATCTATATTTCTGTGTGTACGTCTGTCTGTGCTTTATAAGGCTGAATGTGGGTGGGGTAGGAGTGGGTGTCATCTGAGGCCTTTTTCCTTATAAGGTGGAAAATTAGGAATTTAATCTTCTATAAGTATAAAAGATGAGGTCATTTATTCACCATAAATCCAGGAATCTGGAGAAATGTTATGTGAAGTTGCCCGATGAAGATATCAGCTGAACAGCAAAGATTTAAGATCAAACAATAAGTTATCGCCTTTTCTGAGGTGCTTTATATAACCCGCAGCAGGCCTTTAAAAACCTGCTTTTTGTTCATGCGTCAGTCAAAGCACTGCCTGCCAACAGACTGCTTTATAAATCAAATCATGCTCACCCTAACTTGTCTCCCTCAGGTCTCTCTGAAGTGCAGAGCTGCAGAGGTTTCCCAGTGGGTGTTCCAGAGCTACGAGGCGGTGCTGAAGAACTGAACAAACAAGCCCGTGCATCCACCCAGCCGCAGCCCTTGCAGACTACCATCTCTCTCTCATTCTCTCTCGCCTGACCCACGAACCACATCACAGCCTCACGCAGTGCCGGGAGCCGCTTCCCGCTGCGTTCGGTCGGGACACTGCGGTCCTCATGTTACCCAACCATTTCATCAGGATGGTTAATGGGTCTATCGGCCCTTCCTTTCTTGCTTGCTTTCTTCCTTTTTTCCCCTCCAATGCTGCAGAGAGATGTGGTTCACTCTCTTGGCTGCCCTTATCCTGTCCCCATCTTTGTTCACACCACATGCTTCGGTTTCAGGAAATCATCCCACATCCCCTGTTCTCCCCTGTCCGAGCCATCCTTAAACAATCTTTATTCGTTTTCAGGGGTGGGGGGCAGACGGCCGTGAATGTTTCTCTGCATGAGGCTCCTTTATCATTTTCAAGCCCTGCTTTTTTTCTCTCGCTCTCTCTCTCTCTCGCTCATATATATATATATTGGAGTCTATTTTTAGCACCTGTGATCAGCAGGTGAATCATCACTTTCACCATATTTATTTAGGGGTTAATTTCAATTAAGATGTCAGACAGGAGAGGCTTTGACTGTATTTTAGCTTCTCTCTGGATCTTAATAGAGCCACATAATTACGTCTAAAAAAAACCCATTACACTATTGTTTTTGTCTTTTATAGTTTTCTTTTAGTGTCTGGTTATCAGGGGGCTCGTCGTCTGTCCCCGAAAGCAGAATGTGTGTTTCCGTGTGCATGGAAACTGTGTGTTACTGCGTGTTTAATTTTTCATCAACATCGCAACATTTTATAGACTAGCAGCAGTTGTCCTCGGACTACTCTCTTACTCGGTCATTCCATGGTTAAATTTTTGTTCGTAGTCTTGTTTAGCGCACATGCTGCAAACTGGGAGAGAGGCTCAGGTGGCGAGAGCTTTATAAGTGTCGGCGCTCTCTGCGTCAGCCACCCCGGGCTCTCTGCCACTTTGCTCTCCGTGTATCCACGCTGCAGCTCTCTCGAGGTCCACGCCTTACCTGACATGAAGGCTCAGGTGGAAAATAAAGCAAAACAGCTGATGCCATAGTTTGTAACACTTCTGAGTCACAAGCGCACATGTAGGTAGCAGGCAGCGTTCGCTAAAACAAAGCTGGATCAACATGCGGCGTCTCTGTTTGAGCTGCAGGCTCCGCTGATTAATTGGATTCCTTTTAGCGAGCTGTTACAGACTGTACCGGCTCTACAGGATCAGCACGGAGGCTGTGTATTCTGAGTGTGTGTCTTTGTGTGTGATGCAGCTGATACTTATGACATGCTGTACAAAAAAATCAATGTTTAATCAGATGTTTGTTTTTTCATTGTGTGTACATCATTTGAAGAACCATTAAAAGTCTTGATTAATTCACGTGTGTGTGGTTGTTTTTTTTAGTTTTTTTAAGTAGTTGTATATTGTCACAGATTCCGTTTTAAAAATGCAGATTATTTTATTCCCCTTTCCTGTTGATGCTGAAGTCCCAGTGTTAAAGGATGTGAAACATTATCTCAGTTTTATTTGCGCGCCCCCCCCCCCCCCCCCCCCCCCCCCCCCGGGGGGGCCTGGAAATCGATGTGCACCGTTTTCACACACACGCCATAATCGTTGATGACCTTTGCGGCATTCAGCGCTTTTCTCTCTGGGCGCCACAGCTCTGCTCTGGTGTTGTTGACCGAACGGTGTCCGCAGCTTTGCACACAGAAGTCAACAGACTCAGTTGTGCTCAGCCTCATTCCAGCAGTGAAATCTGAGGTTTATCCGTCAGAGTGCACCCTCCTTTTCCTGAAAGTCCAACCTGCTTTGGAAAGCTTAAGCAAGATTTCCTCTGCATGATCCAATTGTGGTCACAAGCACTTCTCAGCTCGGATCTCTGATTGCGTGAATCATAAGGTCAACAGAAATCACTAACCAGAGCAAAGTGAAGCTGTGAACAGTGTCAGACTTTCTTCTGCTGCTGTAATGAATGATCCATAATATTGATCCTGTTACTTTACTGTCTTTTAGTAAACGTCTCCTCTCTATGAGAGCACAGTCATTAACTACCAAATCACAAATGTAATTTGTGTTACTAGCAGGGAAGTAATCACAGTATTTTATCTCTTAAATAGATTTTCTGAAGTGTTGGGAGGAGAAATCCCTTCTTTTAAACTCAGTTCTTTTCTTCTTCTTTTTTCTTTTAAATGTATCCAGATCACTTCCACTATTTATGGTCAGTCCAGGAGTGTCACACTCATTTTAATGTCGTGGACTCAGTTTCAGTGAAGCTATTTGCTCTAAACTGTTCACCTTAGTTTGATTGTAAAAAAAAAAAGTTTAAATACATGTTTAATTTCTGAGCTCTCTTAAGAGATAAAGAAGTGCAATTAAAGCAGCAGGTCTTTATTTATTTTTTTCAATGTTATAAAGAAATCTTGCTGTGGAAAATCAAAGCAACTTGCAAGTATGGACTGACTGGGATTACACTGTAAGAAATAGAGGTCTTTATCCTAAAGTTAAAAAAACAAAACAACTGTCACCACCAGAAAATGGTGTTAAAGACGGTGGAAAAGGAACATTTCTGTTATTAAACACTAACACCAACAACCTCCATTCACTTAATGGTTTATCTACTACTCTGGCATATGGGGTTACATCTGTCAGTAAGAAGATTGAAACGGATGAAGAGACCGTTAAAGGTATAAAATGTATGTCCTGCTTTTTAGAACTTTCCACATTTTCCAAAATGTAGCTGAGCTCAACAATGTGGCAGCTGGTTCTTATGTAGCGCTTTTCTACTCTGAGCACTCAGTGCTTCATACAACTTATCTCATTCTCACCCATCCATATAAGTCCTTTCTATCTAGCATTCATACACAGTCATACAGCAGACAGCAACTTTGGTTGGTATCCTTCCAAGGATATTTGGTATGGAGTAGCCAGCGACCTGCTCCACCTCCTGATCTACAGCCACCCATCATCGGCTCTTATGTGTTCTGAGAGTAATCTCATACATTCGGCTTACTCTTTATCTTGACATTTTCCAGATTTGGCATTTATCACTCGGTGGCAGCACGTCTATAGTCCTCATTTGTGATGTTTGATCATCGATTTTCTGATAAAACATGTTTGGAAAGACAAAAATATCTTTACCACCGTAACAACATACTGTCATTTATTTTAGCTTTAATCTCCTTCTTGTAACACAGTTAAATGTGGATTTATTGAGCTTTTTCTTTGAAATATTCTGTTTAAATAACGTTCTTCCCTAGTGTCCTTTTTTAAGACATTTGTTCTGTGATATATTTATTTTATTCAGCCAAGTTGTTTTTCATATTTTAGCTGCTGTAACACGATCAATTTCCAGCTTTCAGGACCAATAAAGCTTTTATTTTATGTTCATTAAAGTAACTCAAATGCTTTCTACATATTTTAGGCTGCCGAGTTGTCAAACATCTCCTTGGCTGATATTTAACCAACTTCAGCATGTGACACTTGCTTTGTTATTTTTAAAGGTCCTTTTTGTAAATACCCTTTCCAAATTTCCACTAAAACTCTCACCATCGGGGGCATTACCAGTGAGTATGCAGAAAAAGCTTCTGTTCTTTTAACTTTTGATATTTCTTTTTAACTACTCCCATTTCCTCAAGAGCCTTCGCCTATTTTCCATATGTCTGTCTTATTAGTACCTTTACACATTTCACCAGTCAAACCCTAGAAATTTTGCTCCAACTGATTTGCATTCAGACATGTGTAAGTAAAAAAAAAAAAAAAAACAAACCCCCACCAACATTAGGTTTGGAAAACTGGATCTAAAACGCTGTACTTGTTAATAATAAGAACTAATCTGCAGAGGTGTGAACTAAAACATGCAAACTTGAGGTGCAGAGGTGAAACGTCTTCAAGCAACTCAAAGAAGTCCAGACGCTTTTCTTTCCAAGCTCCTTAGACTACGATGACCTGGATGAGTGAGAACCTTCACAGACATAAAGCATGCAAACCTTTCACAGAACAGTCTCACACTTCTCTGGAGCTCATCTCAGTTATTCTGAGGAACCATAAACTGAATTGCGTTTATTGCTCAGCTTTGTCTGTGGTGCTCCGCTGTCAGCCGTGATTGATTCGAACACACCCCCCTCGCGTGCCCCGGGACCCTGTCCGGTCATAAGTCACCTCACAGGTATGATGTTCAGTCCTGCGCCGCCTCTCCGTGACCCTGGCGCGGAGATGATGTATAGTGTGTGGCCTCTTCCACAGCTATTTGTTTGCGGCGTATGGGAGCTCAAAGCTTTCGCACGCCTTGTGCACTACGTGATCCTATTGGACGAGCGGGGCAGTGGATATTGCAAATGATGATGAGGGGGGGAGAGAGGGGAGGAGGTGGAGAGCTCCTGTCTTTCCAACGGCAGACACGCAGCGCTCCTTAAGACTCCAGATGCCTTTACAGAATACGCGCCGCTGTTTTCTGTGCGAGTTGCCTCTCCTGTCTTAAATCGATCGTTGTGTTATCGAAAACCAGAAGATTATGGGGATCGCGTATTATGCGGGAACACGTGGAAAGCTTATGAGACGAGCGGCTGCGCGCCCGTCCTCATTGTGATGGAGGAGCGCGGTGGTGCATCGCTGGGGATGAGTGAGAGGTGCGGAGGAGATAATCAACGAAGACACTGAGAGCTGTGCGTTTGGACAAGGTCATCGGAGCCCAGCCTTGGCAGGATTATGTCCATGTGGAGGCGGCAAGGGCGGACTTTTATGCTTCCTCTCCGGGGACGAGGTTGCCTGGGGTGTCCCCTGAAAACCAAGAGTTTCTCTCCTTGCGTTGGCTCACAGAGGCGGCGAAGAGCCCATCTATTGGTGGCTGAGCTGTATTTTTGACTATCTGCGTGTCTTGGAGATAAAAGTTTCCCCGCTCTGCTCGACGGGTGGGTGCTCTATTCTCCCACCGACTCTTCTATTGAACGCAGCTGAAGCCAGTTAAGGTGATTTAGTGGGTGCTGGTTAAAGGGGCAGCGGCGGCGGGTGGGTTGAATTCCACCAGAGAAACAGCAAGAAAAAAAAAGAAAAGAAAAAAGACAAAATAAAGATTTATTTTTTAAAAAGCGGCGGCCAGCTGTGTTTCTGGACTACCACATCTGCCGTTGTTGTCGCCGCTGTCCATGGTGCTGAACTCGGGCTCCAGGAATGGTGGAGACGCTGAGTATCGCAGTGATCGGTGCTCCCGGAGTGGGGAAAACTTCTATAATCCGCCAGTTCATCTATAACGACTTCTCGGAGGTGTACACGCCGACCAGGACCAGATATGTGTACAGACCCTCCGTCATACTGAACGGGAACATGTACGAGCTGAAGATTTTGGACGTCCCGCCGATCTCCTCTTTTCCATCAAGCTCCAGTCAGGTATCACGTCTCTGTCTCGGGAACTTTATCAGAGGAGGATTTAGACAAGCTTAGAGAGGAGGGGGTCCATTCTCTGATTGAACCCGCTTCTCATTTATTTAATCACTGCTTAATCTTACAAGTGCCCGTCTGTTCACAGCCGCTAACATCCCTCAACGGCAAAAACACCAATTTTATTTATTTCTCTTTCAGTATCAGATGTCCCTAGTCTACTAGTTGCTATGGAGACCTGGCTGACTTAAAGCCTAAGAGCTTCACTTTGGCGTTTTTAAACTCTCTTTGTCTCTGTCTTTCAGCCCGTTTATGAAGACAATATGCAAACTTGCAATATGCAAACTTGCATATTGTTATGTGTTAATCATAACATGTCTTCTACACACTTCTAAGAAACAGCAGTGCTGCTGCTGATATTTGTGTTGATTCTGCAGCATTGTGCTTCAGGCATGGCCACAGCACCTGGTTAAAACTCCCTTTTTAAAAATAGAGCAGACTGCCCTTTTATTCCTGACCACAGGTCAGATGCCACCCCTCATTAGATGGAGGCACATCTGGTCGCAGGATCATAGCAAGATGAAAAAGCACTGTGAATGCTGCGGCTTTGCAGTCACTTTTTTGGAGCAGATTTTTGGCTTTCTTTATTTCTTGACAAGAATTGGAGGTGCTTGAAACAGTCCTCGTGGCCATACTGAAAGCATTATTAGATCCTCTAACTTTTTTCACCCTCCCGCCTTACAGATCCTTTGTTAAACAGTCACAACCAAGGAGGAGACCCACAGAGGCTTCAAAACACCACAGACTTCTGAACCTCTGTTTTCAAAAACACAGCCAGTAAAAAATAAGAACAAAAAACCAGAACCAAGGATGTGGGAGAGCTGCTTCACCTGCTTCTTCAACTGTCTGAATCAGTCTAGGGGATAATCTTTTAAATCCTCTTTGTGTTATTATTCCGCTTACCTTGTGTGAATCAGACATATTAAGCATTGTTTTAGTTATTTTTTTACATGGAATAAGAAGTGCGTATTTTGGCCCTTGACACTTAGAGTGAAATCGCATTAAATCCTCTCTTTATTGGAAAGACATCAGCTCTCCGCTTTCCCTTCCCTCTTAGTGGCCAAATGTGGAGAGTAGGATCTGTTACAGCAGCTTAAATCCTTCCAATCTACACATGAGCATGTGAGAACTGCTTTAATATCGCCTTAAAAATGTGACTCTATCCCTCGAGACAAATGATCCCCTTGTTAAAGTCCTCTTTGTCATTTTCCCCAGCCCATTAAGTTGCTGAATATAATGCGTCCCTCTCTTCGTATGCATGTGTGCGGTGCTTGAAACGGCGCATCCCACTGCAAGTCTCTGCTGACGCGAGGCACGTGTTTGACTCTTGTCCACTGTGACCTCATTGGACAGACCGAAATCTCCAAGGTCACCACAGCAAAGCCATTGATTTGCTGCTGCTGACTGTTTCTCTCCTTCCCTCCCTGTCGGTGTCACAGATAGGCCTCCCAAGAACAGCTGCGGTTATCTACCGCCGGCGAAAGTGCCACTGAGAAAATGAGATCAAGCCAAGCAGGAGACAACAAAAGCACAACGAGAAAGAGAGACCTCCCAAAGTGCTGGTTTTCTGTGCGCTCACAAAGCTGCGGCGTTAACACAGAAAACATCTGACAGGGCAGAGCAATCATCTTGTCGGAGTTATACAAAGCTTCCCTACTAGATTTAACATTTTATTGGAAGGTGTTAAGAGTTCTGCAGACTGCTTACGCTACAGATTCCTGCTGGGAAGGCACTGAGTTTCCTTTTTTCCAGCTAAAGTGCTTTGAACTCCCATTAAGCAATAAGCAGGAGCAGCTGCAGGAACAGGGGACGAGGTGCATCTGATGAGTTCAAGTGTCTCAAAGGTTGAGTCACATTTGAGGGGTTTCCTCCTCATTTGATTGTCTTTGGTTAAATATTTCATGCTAATGTCAGAGTGGTGGTGCAGGCTCTTTGTCGAAGGTATACCAGCAGAGAAATCCATTAGCTGAGTGTTGCCACAACATTTCCATCTGACAGATTTACGGTTACTCATTTGCTAAGGAACAACACCTGGAAGGCCCGCTGTGCTTTGTCTCGCTCGTTCTTGCTTCCTCTGGTGCTTCATCCTCTATTCACAGCGAGAGACACGGGGCATTTTCGAGTCACTGCCCTCATCTGCGTTTAACCCTGCGACCACAGAAATGTAACGTGGATCAGGGGCAGTTGGATGTAATGAGGGGTGAGTTGAGCCAGCACAAAGAATCCTGATTGAATTTTACTTGCTGAAGACAGCAAATTAAATAAAAGCACACTTCACTGTTAGAATACAGTCGGGGAATAAGAGAGGAAGAAAGGAGAGAGGGGAGGGAGAGAGCGGGAATTTGTTTTGGTCAATTAGAAAGTTTAATGGACACCGTTGAAGCCGGGGTGACCAAATGAGGTTTTATATTGTCCTATTAAAATTTGTGATGAATAAGCTGCAGAATAGAGTGAGTCAGTACGCCTCCGCGCTGATGTAGCCCGGCAATTTCTCATCAGTTCAGATTATTTTATAAGAACAGCAGTGGCGTTCTAGCAGGCGACTTGTGACCTCATTTCAACAACATACAGAGACATTAAAAAATCTTTTTTTAATGCTGGAAAGAGGCAAGATTTGTATCATTTTTCCCGTGAAGCTGGGTTGGTGTAATGATTTGTTTGCTTTGTGGCGTGTGTGTCTGTTTCTGAGAGTATTGCATTGAGAGAGCATCTGTCCTGGTGTGTCAATACGATGTGATGACAGATGGATTTAAGCGTGACGGAAGATTCAGCATGATTTTTTCTTGTTCTTTTCTTTTCACTTTCTCTTCTTTTCCCTTTTTGTTCTTGCCATAATGTATCTCCATGACTTCCTCCCACACAAAATGCTCCGTCTCCTGCTCTCTTTGGGCATTTTTCTCAGCTATCTCTGTCAATACTTTCATATATAACAGCGAGGAAACTATCGTATTTCACGCTTGCAGATGCAGCAAGAAAGATGTGTGCGTCTGTGAAGTGCACATATCGGTGAAGCGTTAAGTGCTGACAGGATCTGGAAGTGAAACTGAGCACAAATGTATAATAATCATAGTGGATCATTCATTTTGAATTGCATTTAATCTGTTTTTGCTGATATATACACAAATATCATTATACTATCTGCAAAGGCACAGTTTTTGTAGTTTTCCCTGTGCACACCTTCACAGTTGATTTTAAATGAAACATCCAGAGGTGATAGAAGTGCAGACTTTTAGCCTTAATTCAAAGGGTTTAACAAAAATGTTGCATTAACAGTTCAGCAGTTACGGTTTATACACAGTCCCTCATTTTCAGTGGCTCACAGTTAGTTCTACATTTGATTGACGAGCGGTTTCATGGCTGGGTGAGGCACGTTCACTTGTTATTTCATAATAAATGAAGCAGATAGAATATCTGAAGTGTTGAATTTGTATTTCGTAGCTTTTCACCGAAATTTTAAATATGAGTCTCAAATAGATGTCGGTGCAAGTGAAAGACATTGTCACTGAAACAGCAAAATTATCCTCTCAGAGAGAGAGCAAAACGCCAGGATCGGTTAAATCAGCAATCTTTTATGCCGTTAAAAAAGAATAAATGCTCAGAAAAAACACAGAGGATGATTGCAGAATTATTTCCATGGCTAAAGAAACAACTTTATAGCACCTAACAAAATTAAGGATACTCTTAAGGAGGTAGGAGTATTGTTATCGAGGACTACAATCAAGAAACACCTTCATGAATGGAAATACAGAGAATTTAAAATAAGGTTCACACAGTTACACTGAGGAACAGGAAGGCCGGATTAGAGTTTGACAGAAAACATCTAGATGATAAAAGATGAAACCAAGATTAACCTGTACTAACATAATAGAAGAAAAAAGGTCTTGAGGTCTTGTGACCAAGGCCTGCTGGCTGTCCAGCATACAAGGTTAAAAACTGAAGGTGACAGAGCGTTTGTATCTGTGGCTCCCAGACTCTGGAACTCTCTGCCATTGAGTTTGAGATCTGTGGACTCAGTCATTTCTTTTAAGAAGCAGTTAAAGACTTATCTTTTTAAAATTGGTTTTGGTTGACATTGGATGATGTATATTTTGAGCCTCTGTGAAGCACTTTGTGATTTAATCTGAAAAGGTGCTATATAAATAAAATGTAACTTTACTTACTAATAGAAGACAAAAGTATTGAGCATTAGAGAAAAGGTCATGATCCAAAGAATACCACGTAGAAACATATACCTGGCAGGGGAACCAGGACACTTTGTTGGTGATGTGATTGCTGAGTGAAGCTGCAGGATTGACTGTGAAGTGTACGGGGCTACACTCTCTGCTCAGATTCAGACAGATGCTACAAAACCCATCGGGCAGAGTTTCACAGCACAAACGGAAAATGACCCAAAGCAAACTGTAAAAGCAACCGAGAGTTTGTCAAAGCAAAGAAATGAGATATCCTTGAATGGCAAGTCTTCGCCTGATCTCAATAGTGCAGCTTTTCAGGTATTAAATACAAAACTCAGAGCAGAGATACTCACACACAAGCAGCAGCCAAAGGCAGCTGTAAAAAAGGCCCTGCATCTCAAGCAAAGAAAGACAGCATTACCTGATGTCTATGGGTTCCAGACTTCAGGCTGCAAAGAATTAAACAAGCTGGCAACCCTTGTATTTGCACTTATATAAGAATAAAATTAAATCCATTATGGTTGTGTACAGTAGTGTAAAACTGTGCCCAACAAAATATGGACCAGACAAGCCTTGTAGAGATGACTCTAACAAGCGTGATCAGCAAAACACACCCTCATCCTCAGTGCTAATTACTGCCAAGTCAAATCTGAATAAAATTCTGACATTTCACTCAACAAAGCTGAAGCAAAGATTCCTTGAATGGGCTCTTAGTACAGTTAGATTTAATTAATTGTTAAGTACTCGCAAGCCATGTTATTTGTTCTAGATCAGTGATTTGAATTAGAAGTAGCCTAGCATGCTAGACAGCTAGCTAACAACCAGTTGGCGTTTCCCCCTCTCATTCAACTATTCCCTTAAAAATGCAAAGTTCAAGTGGTAATAACAACACAGTTGGTGAGTTATATTAAAAATCACCTCTGGTGCACTTATTATGAACCTGTACTAATGTAGCACTTTTTCGCTCAAAGCGCTTTCTTACTACAAGCCTCATTCATGCAAGTGCAATGAGAGCTAGTTAAACATTCACACTAGGGGTGGTGGTGTTTGTAGCTCTGGAAGATTTGGAAAGGTTGGTGACTCCATACCTGGCTGCATGCCTAAGAATCATTGGGCAAGTAGCTGGAGCTGAGTTGCTCTCCGATGCGTGAGGAAATCCAACCACTGACCTCTTGATTAGTAGATAACCTGCTCCACCTCCTGAGACACAGTCACCCCAAAGGATGTGAAACATCAGCTACTGAGACTGTAAACCATTTTATTTAAAATTGTATTCATATTTCCATTGTACAGTTAGGCCTTTAAATTGTGAGTCTAAGCAGATTAACTTGCTTCTCGAGGCCGCCTCAGTGGGCCTTCGAGTAACTGCACTTCAAGGTGCACTTCAACTGGTTTCATTTTTCAGCCATGGAGGTTGTGCCTCGGGTCAGACCCAGCAATTGGTCTTGATGTTAAGCTTCCAGCTCCTGGCTTTATCTTATTAGTATTTAACAAAGTAGGCAATCTTCTCATCTAACTCTCTGGCAGCATGCAAGGATATCTGCAAGGATATCTGCAAGGATATCTGTAAGGACAAGAAAGACATAGAGCAACGTTACATATCTCTCAGTTTCCCAATCCAGTCTAATTCTTGAGAATATCCATTTTTGACCCCTCGCCAGCATCAGCCAGAGTCTCCTTGTCACCTGAACACTGGAGACTTACAACAAAGGGCAATAAATGGTTTTGCTGGTCCAGGTCATTACTTTGAAAAGGGGACTTCCATCCCTAAGGGATGTAATGGATTTTAATTCCAACTCAACCAGCATGACCTGTGTTTGACATATCTGTAATAGCTCAGCATTGGCCCCAGCCAGGTTACACCGGCCGCCCTCCTGCACTGGATGGAGTATTGATCCATCGCAACCACTCATTACGTTCAAGCTGCCTCCACTAATATCAGAGTCATGGCGGCTTTGCCATAGCCTGCTGAAAACTGACCACGGCCCTGCAGTTGTCAGGGAAACACGCTCTGTTTGGGTCTTGAGGAGCAAAGGACGAGCTGCTCTTTTTCCACGCTGTGGTAAGGCGACCGACTGGAGGACACAGACAGTGGCACCACACTTCACAGTCACGCTCCCGCAAGCACATTCTCACATCCCGGCGAGCACACACAAATAAACATGCCCACACATGCCGTTTGCATTCATTTGGTTACCGCGTATCAGTGCGCTGCCTTTTCTTTACTGCTCTGTTTTGGCCTGGGCCTCGTGTTTGGGGTTTGGAGAAGTAGTATTGCTGCTTCTGTGCCGGCTCCTCCTCCACATTTAAAAACAGGACTTGGACGACAAAGAGATACGAGATGAAAACACAAGCTGCTATTTTTAGCCCCGCGGGATGTGAGGCTGCAACCACAAGCCACCGTGCTCGCCTTGCGTCGTCAGCTGCCTCAGTTATCATGAGCTGTGATGACAGCGAACATCTCTGGTTTGTTCGGGAAACACAACAAATCTTGCACTGGAGCTGTACTGGACACTTTAGGATAGACTCCAGTAAGAAAATGAATTGATGGAAGAAATTAGAAATCATAAAGAAAAAAAACCCACTTTTGCTGAAAACACTGTGAAAGACCAGAGAAAACTGCACTTTACACCAGTTTTCACAACACATCGTCCCACTTACGCTTTTTACTTTTGATGGCAGTGATCTTATTGCCATCTCTGCGCCTGATTGGCTTCATTATCTTCCTGCTGATCTGTGAGGCTGTTTCTGCTCCTTGACACAAACACCCCCTCCAAAATGAATAGAGGCAAAGCGTCCCTCACTGCGTTTTATCATTACAAGTTAGGCTGATCCTCGCCTGTTCCCTCAGCCTCACCTGTCACAAATTATCAGTTCATCTTCATTGTACAGATTAGCTGTACAGCATGTTTAATTTGGATGCAAATCCCCCCCCCAAACCTTGACAGCAGTGTAATTAATTTTTTTTCTATTCACGTTTCTATTTTAGGTTACACAAGCTGTGTAAGTGCTGGAAAAAGTGTAGAGTAAACACCACATGGAACAAATGACTTAACGCTGTACAAAATACTGTAGCAAATCCATCAACATTGCACTGCTCCACTACGGGGTCACATTAGATTGCATGCTAATTAAAAGCATGCAAATTAAAATGGGGCCTGACAATCAGCACTTTGATATGTGAGCTTTCAAAGCAATATGGGCACAACAAGCACGGCTCCAAAGCAGCCAAATCATCATCAGAGCCCTGAGGTTCAGGTGCGTCAGTCAAAAAGCATCAAATACATCAGAACGGAATTTCACTGAAAATCATTGAAGCATAACATAATAAACAGCTTCAGGAGAGGCAGTGATCACATGGGGAAATTGATTTGTATGTAAATTCTTTTAAAAATGTGTTCACAGGGATTTAAAAAAACTGTTTTAAAAAAGAGCTCAGGAGGAGCAAATCGAACAGCAGCCACTGTGTGAAGTAAATCTACACTGAGTCTGTGGAAATGTTCCAAGGTTAAATCAGTGATCTTAACAACATAATATAAACTCACTGGCCATTTCATTAGGTATACCTTTTCAAGCGCTCTCAAATCTCTATCGGCCAATCACATGGAAGTGTGTCTATGCATGAAAACATGTTCAAACCGAGCGTCGGATGGGGAAGAAAGGTGATTGAAGTGACTTTGAATGTGGCATGGTTGTTGCTGTCAGGGTAGTCTGAGTATCTCAGAAAATGCTGATCTACTGGGATCTCTGGGGTTTACAGAGAATGGTCAAAAAAGAGAAACTACCCAATAAGCTGCAGGTCTCTGGGTGAAAATCTCTTGTCGATGCCAGAGGTCAGAGCAGGTCAGATGCAGTGAAGAGTGAAAAGTGGGTTAGAAAAGTAAACTGTGTAGTAAAAGATCCAGAGGACTGAATGACAGTAAAGGTTGCACGATCTGATATCGTCGTGTTGGTGTTGTTCCCAGATCAACATAGTAAATGTTGTTCCAGGATCAACATTGCAAGTGACCAATCAGAATGTTGTGGCGTCATACCTTTGCGACTTCAGGAAAAAACGCCGTAAAACAAAAAACTGTACTTAAGCTGCGAGAAACCGCCTCTGTCCGCCGATCAACGGACCCAGACCCTGACCCTAACCCTTTAATAAACGCTAAGCAGAATTGATATTGTCCTTGCAACATTGGAATTTCATAAATGCACGAATGGCTTGGCGCGCCAAAGAATAACGTCACAACAATGTGATTGGTCACTTGCAACGACACCAACACGACGATATCAGATCATCCGTAAAGGTTTGACTTTTGCCACATTTCTGAGGTGAAGGAAACAAGGTTGGATGAGCTTAGAGTTTTAAAATTCAGTTGTTGTTCAAAGATGACACCAATAATCCAAATAGCCGGAAGCTGATATCATTGCACTACCTGATGACACTTTTGAGCTTTGGGAAATATGCCGGTACTTTCCAAGCATGAGACAAGTCCAACTTCCTGAAAATCTTTGCTGGTGAATGTGCCAAAACTGATTTCTGATGTTTATATTCATTTTCCCAAATGTATATCTTTGCTTATATTGGTAAATAGACTTTAGTCAACAGAATTTATTAAAGGATTATATATAAAATTATCTTTATGACATTATTTTACCAACTTCATATCACTCTTTAAAAGTTATATATTTTTAACATCAATGACACTTTTTAGCTGGATAAATAAAGGATATATAAAACTCACTTTCTACCTTGTGACAGGAAGGTTATTTGTGGCTCAGAATGATTTGATGACATTGGTTTGACATGTGCTTCACAGATTATAGGCCGACAAGTCATTTACAACAGCTTAAATGTGGGTGACCATCTTTTGGCACAACACCAGAAACTTCAAAGTGATCACAAGAAAAGAGGTCTTGGGCCACACAAGCCCCTTTTAAGATCACAACCTGTGCCGCTTTTCATTTCATTTAAAGGAATATAATAAACCTGAATGTAATGTGTTGACCGGTGAGCTCCAAATGTGGCAGAAAACAGATTTGGGTTTTTATACAGAGCCCAGCTTTCCACGCTTCCAGCATTCATGTTAAGCCAAACTAAGCAGTTTCTAGTTCCAGCTTCATAGTCATTATTAGTCATTCTCATCCCCAGCTACTAAACCGTATTTCCTCAGATGTTAGACTACATTTGAAAGATCCTCATCACACCGTTGTCTAAAGTGCAATGCCGTTTGTGCATTACAGCAGTCTGCATCTAATAAGAACAACCCTGTTTATTGCAAAGTTAATTTCCAATGTTTGTCTGTTAAATTATATTAAATTGGATTGAATTCTGTTTCACTGAACTGAACTGAGGCGGTCTCACAGAGTCTTGGCCCTTCATTAGCAGTGTGTGGGAACACCAGAGGTTATGTCTGCTCATCCCTTGATCCGCTGTTGCCTTTTTCATCTTTTCAACATTCTCCCAGGCCTGCGTTTGTGTTCTCATTTCCTTCCCTCAGTATATCTTTTTCCCCCAGCCCCTGAACTTCCTCTATTTGCCTCTCCCTCTTTTATCAGATCAAATGTTTATACATTAATTTCATGCTGTTACAGGCAGCAGGTCGGCAGTGGTGAGCCCAGTGATACACATTTGGATAGAAGGATGGTTCCTCACGTTTCTATTAAAACGAATGGCCCTCAGTAAGGTGCAAATAGACCCACGTGCACTGTGTGCTTTGATTACATTTTGAATTATGCTTTGAAAACCATTAGCATGAACAAAATGTTGCTTTTTTGCCACATCAGAGCACCGCGTTCCCTTTTTTCCTCTCCTGACAGAAGGTTGTGCGTTTTCTTTCCCCCAGCCTCCGTCTTTGTCCTTGAACAGCGTGCAGTGTTTTACTGCGGGGTCATTGTGTTTTATGACTTTGTTCAAAGCTGTAAGATTCCCAGAACCATGTCTACTCGAGGAATTCATACACTGCACTTTGTAACTGCAAAGGGAAGCAAACTGTGACAGAGCAAAGTTCTGTTACATAAAGAGGGGAAAAAAATTAACCGAGGCTGATGGGATTATCGTTAGTCTTTTAATCTGTCATGAATCAAAGTATTGGATTGAAATTTCTCTTTGATGATGACGCTGGTGGCAAAGTCATCAGTTTGTCCTGAAGGGGAAATTAATGTCCGCACCCAATTTCACAAGAACGTATTCATGAGCCGATGAGCCATTTCACTCAGAACCACAAATAACCTCATTGTGGCATTTGAGGAAATGTCAGACTTTGACAAAGCCATTAGGACACACTACCTGGGAACCTTACACATCTGCAAAGTCTTCCATCTAATACGTCAGCATACCCAAGAGACCATGTCAGTTCTTAAGCTTGACTAAAACGGGTCTTGGACGTACTCATATGTTTGCATATTTATGTGTTTCTCTACATATCTGTCCTTTCAGGAATGGCTGGATTTGCGCTGCAGAGGTGTTCGTAATGCCAACGCATACATCCTGGTGTATGACATCTGCTGCGTGGAGAGCTTTGAATACGTCAAAATGATCCGACAGCAGATAGTAGAGAACAGGTATGGTCACAAACACTCTCTGCTGACAACGCAGATGTTCAACATACCGTCCAAAAGCTTCAAACCAGGACTGTCAAACTCATTGGACATCATGCATCACATACATACAGCCTGCTTTGATCTTAAGTGGGCCAGACCAGTGAAACTACATGATAAATATATGAAATTACAGAAAAATGTTTAGTGGTAGTTAATTTACCAGACACTCCTTCGATTTTTTTTATTTTAAAATATTAAAGTTTTGTGTTATTTTAAAATATTAAGCTTTTGTTAATTTACAAAACAGAGATTTTCCTGTAAATTAAGCATTTATCTATTGGGGGGGAGGAGGGGGGTATTTTTTTCCATTGGAAATTCTTCGTCCTGGGCCTTGTGTTTGACACCCGTGCTTTAAACCCTATATTTAATTGAAAACTGAACCACAATGACGCTGTCAAGACTCACAGGCATTACTGTTTTCTAATTTAAAAAAAAAAAAAATCTAGGACAGGGACAACAAAAGACCAGAAATATTACGTAATGCTGAAAAAAAAAAGCTGTTGGAACATCTCAGAGCTAATTAGGTTAATTAGCAACAGGTCAGTAACATAAAAGAGCATCCCACAGAGGCTGAGCCTTTCAGAACTGAGAATTAAGAGGACGGTGGGTTTACCACCCTTTTTTTTAAAACAAATAAATGCATAAGAATAATGTTTAGAACATAAAAATTACAACACGTTTGGGGGATTTTATCATCAAAGTACAAAATACCAAAAAATAAAGGCCCAGCATGTGAAAATGTGGAAAAGAAAGTTTTAGCTTGTAGAGCCACCTTTAGCAGCAATAACGTAAAGTAATAGTTTTCTGTGGGATTTTTATACAGAGCCCAGCAGGCTCTCACTTTGACTTTTTTTTTTACTTTAGCTCCACTCTTCTTTACAACTTTGCTTCAGTTCATTGAGGTTTGTTAGCATTAGCTCTGTCAAGAGTCCACCACAGCAGTTCAAGCAGGTTGAGGTCTACGCTTTGCCTGGAACATTGCAGAACTTTGTTTCTGTTCTTTTTCAGACATTCTGTTGTAAATTTGCTGCTTTGCTTGGGATCGTTGTCCTGTTGCATGGCCCAATTCCCAATTAGCTGTTGGAAGACGGCATCTAGAATACTTTTCTACTGAATACTGAGTCATTGATTGCAAGGTAAAACAAGCCCAAGGTGACACTTGACGGTTGTACTAACTAGAATTTGTCAAGGTTTCCCTGAGCATTGCACAGTCTGACCTTGGAGTGAAATTGGTCGGACATACACTCCTGGAAAGACTGTGACATTGTCTTAACAAACAGCTACATTTGACTAGCAGCACCTGGCTGTTTCTTACCATCTTATTTCCAGTGGAAGCAGTAATGATGTTTAGTTTTTCACAGAAATTCTAGTGTAGTTGAGTCATGCATAGGATTGGACTATTCAGATTGTTATCAGTGCACAGCTTAAAAAGCCAACATCCATACTGTAATCGTATAGAAGATCATTAGTGCACATGCCATAAGTAACTTACACCTTTGAAGGCTCCGTATGCACGTTTTGGAGCAACGTGTGCTGCCATCCAGAGGGGGTGTTTCTCAGGAAAGGCCTTGTTTATTTCTTAAAGAGTGCGAAACCAAATTCCACTTGTATTACGGCAACATGGCTGCATAGAAAGATAGAGGCAACAAAGTATTAAACATGTCTCAACCTTTTAAAAAATATGTTGCTGAAATCAAATTCAATAAAAAAAATTATTTCAACAATTCATGTGTTGTTTTTGTGCTGTTTTCATTTGAATATAAGTTTGAATGATTTGCATTTCATTTTTAACTAAATGTAATACAACAATCCTGCTTTTTTTTGTTAAACCGCTGACACACAGCTTGTTATCCTTCACTGATGATTTGTAATGAAATCATCCCGTCACCCGTCTGAAGACAGCACACAATTTCACAGCCTGTCACAAAGCTGTACAATTACATGATGGTGACAGTGATTTTTAGGCTTCTTGTGGTGGTATCTTTCAATTTAGCGTGCGCGCTCGTCATGATGACAGTTCACTGTCTGATGACATTTGATTCTTGTGTGATGCCTAAACCCACACTAGTAATTTAAAGGCTATTCTTGGGACAGTCGTACATTTAGTGTACAGAAGGCCCACAGATAACATACAGTAAATGCTTCCTGGATTTGCTTTGCACCCCTGCTGCATATGGGGCCAGAAATCCCTCGCTCTCCAGTCGTCAGCTGCATGCATATATTTACATATAGAAAGGTGCATTGGGTGGCTTCATTTGTTTGCCATGTTGTACAACACCAAACTGCCTCTCCACAGTTGATGCCCACTTTCTCGCAGCTCTGAACGTGTAACCACGAATGTTTATGATCTAAGACAGAAACCTATTATCCCCAGCAACTATGGAAGAAATGGTGAATGTGAGAGGAATAGGCAATAGGGGGAAAATGTGCAATCATGGAGAGTCTAACATCAGACTGGAGAAGGAAAGGAAAGGAAGGGGAGGAGAAGGGGGCAGATACTGTAAGAGGAATCATTAATAATCGAGTTTTGGAGGAGTTTTTTTTACTCTGTGTGTCAGCTGTCGAAAAAAAAAAGTCTATTGTTGAAATGTTCCTCAGAAATCTTTTATTATTCTGGTTCCCACTAGCGAGGAGCCTACCTTCAGTTCAGTGAGGCTTGTGACAGTGTTGTCCTTCCATCATTCCTACCCCCCCCCCCTCCCCGTGCCCCCCCCATTCTCATGAAGGGATGCACGCACACCGCCTCCCACATTCAGTACACCTCATTGTGCACAAGTAGTCAAGCCCGAGCAGATATGCAAGGAGATATTTTTAAGGCTGTTATGTGAGCACAACCTGTGAAAAGGAGAAAAGTGAGATGATTGCTGCCGTGTGGTTGTTCAGCTCCCAAGTTTTGAGAACTTCGCCTCGGGGCTTGAAAATTGCACCGCTCATCTCTCTCAGGCTGCATCGCCTTCTCTTCGGCGAGCCATTTTATCCATCTGTCGAGGCAGACGTGCAAATATGCAAAAGTATGCAAAAGTCTTTGTCATACAAAATAAGCCATCATTCGTTCTGAGAGAAAGAGCTAAGTTGTTAAGGCAGCTGTTTAAACAGTTTATACACTTGTCTTTTCTAGATGTTCTGAGTTCAACATCGGTTGTTACAGCTTTTCCTAAATAGTTTATATTCTAAGGCTTTTTTAAATTATTATTACAAATCATTAACCCAATGACCTTGCCTCCTAAATAAGCAGCAAAATGAATATTATTGTTATCATCAACACTTCATTTTACTCTAAACTCCTGCAGCTTAATTTCCCACACTGCTGCACTAAACTTCTTTTCATTTAAACACTTCTAAACCATCACTAATCACGGTTAATTGTGGTCGACTTGAAGAGGTGCTGTATGTTTTTCATTAGTGCTGCAGGACTAATCTTTATATTTGCAGGTCTTACTTTTAATAATCTGCACGTCCTCTACAGAGAAGAAAACTGTCAGTATGACGAGAGGGGCGCCTAGGTTGTTAGTGTAACATATTGGGGGTATTTATATATTAGAGTAGTTTTGTAATATATTTTATTATTTATTATTGGTACTTTAACTTGTTTGTTACTGCCTTCGCGCAACTGTGACCACATAAATTCCATTGGGATTAATAAAGTATTCTGATTTTGCTTCTGAGTTAGAATTTTATAACACATCCCTCCGGCTTGCCGTACATTTTCCCACTCAATAATGCTGTAAAGCCCTCACTGCAGCATGCGGTGGGAGGCCCCTTGAGCCTGTGAGTTTTAATCCTCCAGTCCACCCCCACACACCTCAGAAGGAAGGGAAAACTATGCAGAGACAACAGCTGTGACAAACACCAACACGATGGCTTTGCTGGGTTAAAAAAAATAAAAATAAATAACACAACCTTCTTTTCTCATACTCCTGCAGGGAAGGTAGCAGCAGCGAGGTGCCAATCCTGGTGGTGGGTAACAAGAGAGATCTGCAGCGTCAGCGCTTCATGCCTCGCAGGGCCGTGTCGGTTCTGGTGAAGAAGACATGGAAGTGCGGTTATGTGGAGTGCTCTGCCAAGTTTAACTGGCACGTAGTCCTGCTCTTCAAGGAGCTGCTGGGGATTGCTGTGGCACGGGGGATGCGCCAGAACCACACCTCCATTCGTTTGCAGGGGGCGCTACAGAGGAATCGCTGCACCATCATGTGACCCTCAGAGCTCCCTCCACCCCTGCCAACTCAGGAGTGGAGCGGCAGCAGAGAGAAGGACTTTCTATCAAAATGGCTGGGAAAAATAACCCCGTGGCCTCCTGCTTTACTGAGCTGATTTTTCTTAATGAGGTTTATTAGATTCGTGCGCTGTAAAAGACACTCAAATTACACACATGGTCATCCAACCACTTCCTAGTCAACTGTGTAGAAACAAGGAAGGAAATGGGAAAAAGAAAGCAGGTGACAAACAATACAAAAAGCATAGCACAGATATGTTTCTCACATCACAGGTCAACATTTCAGGCTGCGCTTCCCAATATGAAAGGTCTGTCGCTGGGCCTGACAGGGCAGAAGCTGTGTTTGTGAGAGTCAAAGCGGACAGGCAGCAATATCATCCAGTCTTCCTTTTGAATTTGCCACACTCTGTAAGGTCAAAAGCAGAAGCTCACATCTAACATCACTGGATTTATTGGGATTTGTGCATGAGACCGACAGGCAAAAAGATGGAAACGATAAAAAGTGAGAGCGCTCATTTTCTGCGCCAGTTATCTCAAAAAGTACATAGATAGATATGGTTAGGTGGTGTTTAATTTTAGATTCTGAGAAGTAGCCATGCATTTTTGTTCTCTGCCCCATCCTCTATTAGAATCTTGGCCGACAGTAAAAGCTGCTTGTTCACAGAAAGGCTGTTTTAAGGTTGTCTTGCAGCAGAAAATGCTGCAGTCCCTTATCGTGTACTGTAGGACTTTAATCTGCTCCCTCCCCTCACTCAGTGTCTGTTTCTGATGAATACATTAAATCCAGGGAACGGGGAACCAGCAGGAGGCTCCGGAGCCTGAAACAAGAACCTGTGTGTGGAGTGCGTGTGTGTGTGTGTGTGTGTGTGTGTGTGTGTGTGTGTGTGTGTGTGTGTGTGTGTGTGTGTGAGAGAGAGAGAGAGAGAGAGAGAAAGAGATGGAGAGAGGGAGAGGCAGGTTTATAGTTGACATTCAGGCAAGCAAAGGACAGACGCGGCAAGATAACAGACAGATGTTGAAGCACTGGATTAGAAAGGAGCAATAAACACACACGGGGATGTCCAGACTGACTATATGTGCCACATTATTATATTAAAAATGCCTCGCTACACACAGTCAATGTAATCCACTTGCGCTCCAGCAGAAATACACACGCATATCAATATGTGAATACTATCTAATTGGTCATATCGTGAAATTAACAGCAACTCTTTTCATTTCATTAGGCCGAGGTATGTGAATATGCCAGCACTGAAAGCAAGCAGATCTATTGTATATACACGACTGATTCATAGACTAATTGAGTTGCATGCTTTTGTTGGTAGAGGCAACGGTTCAGGGTTTAATTGCACTGATGTGAAAATGTGATACTGTGTTTAATTTTTGTAATACATGGTTTTTTGACGCTGTAATGAGCAACTGAGTGGAGTGAATGTGGTCGTTTTTCACCGGCATGTGAGAGCACAAGCTCACGATACTCTACCAAGGTGTATTGTTGAACCCTTCAGTCGGGCCAAATGTCTGTGTTAGATTTTTTGTTTGTTTGTTTGTTTTTCTAGTTGGAAAAAAAAGAGAAATATGTAGCAGAGATAAACTAGAAAGCAACTGCGTGTAGCATGAGTTCTCATCATTTCGTTTGTGTGCATTTTCAAATAAAAAGGGCTACTGTTTTTTATCACATACATCACTTGTGTTGTGTTATTTTTACAGTGTCAGTACTGTAAGTAATTTTGTTTGGCTTTTGGTTGCTTTTTGTTTTGTTTGTTCTTTCTGACACATGATTATTAAAAGCATTTGAGAACAACAACCTTGCTCTGGTCCCTTTTTTTTCTCCTTTTTTTTTTTTTCCTTTTGTGTCCCGTTTGGAACTTTAGCCATCAGAATTGTTGTCTTGAGGCCAAGAAAGATGCCAAGCGGATTTATTTTACCAAGTGGATCATCATGGCCTTGCCATATTGGTCCATTTGATTGACCTTTATTATAATTATGAATTTATTTTATTTTCAGTTGCTACAAACGGGACAGACATGACTGGGGGATAGGACAGGGAGAAAGAATGAAAGAAAGAGAGGGAGAGAAAGAAAACCAAAGGGGAGAAGAGACGGTGAGAAGGGGGAGAAGAAAGAAAGAAAAACAAACAAAAAAAACAAAACACCTGGGTCACCTGTATGGAGAAAAAAAACAGAAGAGAAAGCAAACAACAAAGAGCAACATAATAAAAAAAACAGCACCATCACAATAAACTAGCTAGCAGTAGATATCAGTAGATACTAAATAATAAACGATATTGTGCAGCACGCAAGATAGACAGCGTACAATGTGCTTTGAGGCAGCAGCCAAGAAAGCTGTAGTCCGCGTCTGTGAATACCCGTGTGTACACCTGTGTGCATACCTGTGTGGATCAGCATGCTTGCATTCCAAAGGTTTCTCCATGTAACGATCTGCTAGAGAGTGTGGGGGGCCACAGCCCCGTCCTCCAAGGTATGAAGCAGGTATGGAGGAGATCAAAACTCCAGACATCCAGAGGCCCCCAGAACACAAGAGACCAAGGAAGACCAACAGAGGGGCAGCCGCGCCACTGTCCCAGTAAGAGCTGAGGAGAGTCCCAGATGAGGGCTCACTCAGCAGCCGCGGAGCAGAAGCCAGGGGGAGTTGCAGTGACGCGCCCGTGAGCTCCGCCGGCAGCCAGCCGTGCCTGAGTGACCGAGCCCCAGGCCGAGAGGCCGGGGGCACCCCACCTCCGAAGTGGCCCGAGCGAGCCCCAGGCTCCAGGCCCCGATAAGCGGCCGCCAAGGAGTGAGCCGGTGTGTACCCGGACGCCCACCCCCAGACACAAAGAACCACCAACGCACCGACACCTGAGGGAGTCCGCCACTGGCAGGGGAAGTGGCGGGTGGAGATAGGCCTCCAAACCTTGGAGGGCCTGAGATGTCCCCAGAGAGGTGGCGTCTGATACCCAACCTGACATATAGA
Organism: Astatotilapia calliptera; assembly: GCF_964374335.1. Lineage (NCBI taxonomy): Eukaryota > Metazoa > Chordata > Actinopteri > Cichliformes > Cichlidae > Astatotilapia > Astatotilapia calliptera. The sequence continues at coordinate 21,537,780 of NC_137433.1, forward strand.
CACAGACAGGCACACACAGACACAAACATCCATTCCCACCCTCATGCTCTCATGTGCACTTACTCCACACTCAACCAACATGGAGACAGACATAAAGAGACGCTGTACACACGATCACACTCCCCAAGCGTACTCTACGAACCGGGTCTAGGTACCCTTGCCCCTGGAGGGGGGAACTGCACCCAGACCCAGGTGGTGTTACCCTTTTCCCTGCGGTGGGGAGAGGCAGACCGCCCCGACTCCGCAGCAGCAGGGAGGCCCCACACTCCAGACCGCAGCTGGACGGCCAACTCCTCCTAGCCCCCCCGCTCCAGCAGGCCGCAGAGAACGGGGGTGAGAGAAGACTCCAAACCTCCCTCCACCCGCTCATTGTAGTGTTGATGCATGTGTGTTCTAAGGTGCAATTAAAACCCAGGAGGGCATGGAGCTACCTGCCAAGGAGCAGCAGGTAAGCGCATAGTCCCCCTTTTTTTTCTCCTTGTGTTTTTCATGGCTTCACCACATTAGGATCAATTCTACAACATTGCCATCTTGTGGTAAAGCGATGTTATCAGGAACCACATCAGAAGCATCAAACACACTTCCAGTTACTGGATTTTTGCTCGAACATGTGTCTGACGCCCCCCCCCCCACACACACACACACACTAGTTTTAACCAACTCAGTTCATTTAAGGTGGCATTGTGATGATATATCCAGTCTAGATGGACTGAAAATTCACTGAATAAATGTTTCTGTACTGTAAAAGGAGGCCTGCTGTACTGAAAGACATGCGTTTTCCAAGAGGGACCTGACTAAATACAACACATAACAATATGACAAGTAAAGAAAGACATACACCTGACATTCAGTACACACAGTTGAACACAAACATGCAAATCATATAACAGATAAATAACAGATCATTACAAAAGCAGTCACACTGACCAAAAGAGCTATTCTCTCGCTCCTTTAAAGTGGACATTGTCATCTCCTTCTGTAGGATATTATTCCAGGAAACAGAGGCCACAGCTTTACAAGCCTTTCCCCTTTATTCCATTCGGACTCTGGGGACAAACATTTGTATAACATTGTGAAAGCGTAGACTTATGCTCGTTGTACTGGTGATGGTGGGTGGAAAAAATGATTATTTGGTTCTATCTGTGGCCCTGTTTATTGTGCATATATATCACGATCCCATTTAGGTGACAGCATAATACAAACTAAAAGAATAAAATGACACAGGTTACCCTGGGCAGTCCGGGGATTTAAGATTAAGTAATAACACAGCAAACCCCCAAAGAGCAGGCAGTAGCTCTGGGGCAGGCTTTCTTAGTCATGTGGTTTATTTGTTACTTCAAATGCAGATTGCCCTACACTCAATGTGTTTTTTCACAAGTAAAAGGGTGCCAAAAGTGTCTCACCCTGATGTGCACCGGTACCACTGATTTATTAGGACCTGGATTATAAGCAAAGGCACAGGCTGGATTAATAACACTGATGATTAACTTGGTTTGTCTGCCCTACTCAATCTGACAGCATCAGATCAGAATTCAGGAGCCAAAACCGCATGTCAAATGTTTAGGAATGTTTAGATAACAACGTCACGTGGTGCGGGGCTGAATTATAGACTTGAATTGATAGAGCGGACACTCCCCCTCAGTGCAACCCCCTCAATGAGTGGCCGGGGTAGCGGCCGCCCTCTCCCTAAAATTGGTGCCACAAACTGTTTATCGCTGTCGTAATGTAAGTAATTTAGTTTGATGGCAGCCTTGTCAGGTTACGCTGAGACCATGTAAGGGCTCTCCCTTCTATCCAGCCCAGCTCTGTGCTCTGAATCCTCTGCAGTCTGCATCAGCAAAGTGTCTTGGCATCACTTCTCGTTCTTCCTCCGGTGTCCATTCCGGCGTCATGTGAAGGGGTTTACGGTGGTTTCTCTCGTCCTACACCGGACCCTCTTCCGTCGATCTCATTTGTCAGTGACAAGGTCCTCGCCCTGGTGGACCATCTGGGGCTAGTGTCCCTGTCTCCGCTGCTCCCGGTTTATCCAGCACTCTGTGGCGTGCGGCGGAGCCGAGGATGAGCGAGCAAGGGAAGGGCTCGGCATCCGCCTCTGTCGCGGCCCCGGCACCTGGGTCGGATACTTACAAAGGCTGGCTTTTTAAATGGACCAATTATCTGAAAGGCTACCAGCGGCGGTGGTTTGTCCTCAGCAATGGCCTGCTGTCATATTACAGGTAAATATCGCACGCATGGCGTGTATGTTTCCTCCTCCCTCCCCCTGGAAAATGTAAACGCCACTTGTGCTCACATTTCTGTGTCGGCGCGTCACTACAGCTGGCTGCCTCAGCTGTTTAGCAGCAGGCTAGAGCTAGCTACCGGAGCTGTGACGGAGGAGAAAGTCAGGATTTTCTTTAAAAGACAGCTGGGCGCGGAGAGACAGTGACACAGACGGGGACATATAGGGCAGCTAGTCCTTTAAATAAGTGGGAAATCATGTCACGGCAGGCGCAGACGTTAGCCAGCACACCAAGCTAGCACGATAGCCTCCTGTCATCAGCTGTCAGGCGGCTGCAGATCCAGCTGTCCGCCCGGGGAGACCGACACGACAGGGTGCCCGGCCGCTTTTAACACACATTTAATAACCCTTCGCCCTGAATACTTCTTTTTATGTGACTTTCACCGTCTCAAATACCTTCGCCACATGACCGCCACGTTACTTTTCAGAGTGCATTCATTCATTGCATCACGGTCACGTTACTGAGCCCAGCCACTTAGTATGATCGCCGTAATGGGATACTGTGCGAGAGAAGGTCGCTATCGTTTATCCGTCTGTCCTCGCTCCTATCGCACAGCCAGGTAGCTGCGAGCTAGTGTTAGCTGTAGTAGCACCTGTGGATCAGGTGCTTTCTCCGCGGGAGTCATGTTTCCGCAGGTGCAGGTGTTCAAGCTCATACATGAGCTCTCTGAATGGATCGTAAAGCACGCCAGCTCCTAGGCTTATTTCAGTTAGTAACGTGGATTTATACTATAGCACTTCAATTTAAAGCCAGTCAGAATCAACAAATCTCCTTGGCAACAGCAATGAGAATTACAGACTTGCTTCAATTAAGTTTATGTTATTTTATATAAAGCCAAATCAAAAGAACAGTCGCCTCAAATCACTTTATATCATAAGCTAAAGACCCTACAATAATAGAGAAACGCCCCAATCATATGACCTTTTATGAGCAAACACTTGGTGACAGCGAGAAGGAAAAACCTCCTTTTGGCAGGAAGGAACATCAGGCAGAACCAGACTCTGGAACAAAGCTGTACCTGCTTTGTGTGACATAATCTTCACAGCTTTCCCCCTAAACCTCTTTGATATACTGACAAAGATGGTGGGACAGAGGCAGAAAGCCAGATCTTGAGCTGCTGTTTGGTCATGCAAAATTAGTTGATTTTCACTTTCACTGCTTGGCTGTTGCATGTTTAACCTGTTTGTTTGCTACTGCTGCTGCTTTTGTCAACACTGAAACACCCTGCATTATTTGATGTACACAGACGGTTTCAGCAGTTTGTACGTCATACTGAGGCCTGTCATGTTACCGAAGCATTTATATCAGTGGGATCTTTTGGTCATAGTGTTTTCCAGCAACAGATGTTCGCCCTGTCTCTGACCCAGTTTCCCTAATTAAAGAGTGAAGGTGCACCTAATGGCATTAACCTTCCTCTGCTCACCATGCTGCGAGTCAAAGCCTTGACTGTGAAGTTTAAATGCTTTCACAGTTTAGATGGCTCTAGCATGATGTGTTAATGCACTCTGTAATTGCTTGCAGCCATAAAATAATGCAAATCATAAGTTGATCCCTCTGGGTTAATGTCTTTTTCAAATGTCATCTTTAATTGGGAGGTTAGAGTGCTTGTTTAAAGGGTCCCCTGCGAACCGTCTGTGTACATCAAATAACGCGGCGAATGCTCATCAGTACGATTTTGCCTCCCCGGGCTGTGAAGCAAACTTCTGACTCACGATGTTTTCCTGCAGCTCCAAAACTAAAAATGGAGATTGAATAGGGAGCTTTCTCTACTCTGTGTGCTGGCAGAAACACAATCAAATCTCTTTTCAGACCATTTCATGCCACACTTTCTGAAACAGACTCTTTGTCTTTTCGTGCCAGCGGGGTTATTTGACAGAGGTGTGGTAGATGCGGCCCCACACCTGCCCGTGCTTGTGGTGAAAGGAAAGATGCCTGTTGCCTCTACCCTCTATTAATAGTCCATTATGTTGTAAGGTGACTGCTGTCCCCGGAGTAAAGGTAGCCCGTCGACATCTGAGCACAGAGGCAGCGAAGCGAACGAGCTGTCCCCTCCACTGCTGTCTTCCTGGCAGACCACACTGTGCGTGTCTGACTTCAGGCTTTGTGTTGCGCCTTCTCTGGCTGACTGTCTGCGCTTCTTTTGTGAGTGAAGTAAAGGGGAAACAGTCAGTCAAATGTGACAACGTGTTAGGTTAAAGTGTTTTCTGACTGTTTTTTGTCTTTAGGTTGAAGCATCAGAAGAAAGACGATGTCACTTTGCATCAGCGTGTTATCTGATTTAATGGAAATACAATTCACAACACATTAAACCGTGTCACACACTTTAAAGCAAAGACAACTTTCATCAAACCTCATGTAGCCTGTCCTGCATTTAATCATTTTTGCTTTGTTTAATAATTCGCAGGGTCCACCCGCCCCCTTTAAAAAGGGTACTTTGTATTTGTGATAAATCAGTACTGACAGACGTGGCAATTAAGACTAGTCAATGCCCCCAAAGGTTTCCTTTCATTCAGGCCTGCTGTTGATAAAGCAGGGGGTTGGTTCTTTGAGCTGGTGCTGCGACACAACTGCTGGGTTATAAGAAACGGTTCGTGGGCTGACTGACGCACTCAGTACTTGCTCCTGGTAAATTACAATGAGTTTTATAGAGATTCAACAGGGCGGTAGTTATTGATTGGTTAAGGCTGTGACACTGCGGCTCTGTCTGGCTTTTATTTCAGCCTCAGAAATATCAGGAGATATTTCCCTTCTTTTCTCAATGAACTTCTTTAAAAAAAAAAGATGCATAATTGACTATTCCTCACAGTTTTAATACTCTCACCTCTTATAGTATATCCAGCTTGGTGTGTTAGGGAAGATTACAGGGTATTAAAGCTTTGAGTGCTATTGGAGCTGCTGTATCAGTAAATCCAGCCTTGCTCTTCATACTAGACCAGGCCTTCCATGTTTCCTTCTCAGCTGCGGGAGAGTAACTAGATAGTATCAATTTAAATGCTCGGTGGGGGGGCGGCACCTCTTGCGTCCCTTTGGAAAGTCAGGTTTTGGCGTTACAGCTCACACCTCTCAGCTCCTGGGAGGCGGGGAGGGAGCGGGGAAACTGGCCAACCTTCGGCCCAGCTGGAGGGTAAAGCCTGGCCTGAATCCTGTTTACTATTCCGACACATCAGCAGAGTGGCTGGAACAAGAGATGTTGCTGCGCTGATCTAATCTTGTTAATGGGCTCGTTTTCTGGTATTTGCACCAGGCTAAAGAGTGTACATCTCTTAGTGTGTGTGTTTGTTTGTGTGTTTATGTCAAGCTGAGGGCAGCACAGTGATGTTGAAGAGATCAGGGGGTCTGGCCACATTTTCATTATCTCATTGTTTTGGTTTTTCAGCAGGTCATGTCACACCATCCGTGCTGCAGTGTCATTGCTTTTGGTTTCCTTATCTTTCTTTTCTTTCATTAGCATGACATAGTCGCCGGCTTCTTCCCTGTCTTGTGATGGGCCCGCAGCCAGAATAACAAACTTGTGTACTGTGCGTTCTCATGCTCAGGGTACTCCCTTGCCTTCTTCTGTGTGCCTCTTCATGCTTACGGCCGTCTGTTCTGTGTTCTTCACTGGTTGTTGTTTTGTCATTACATGCTCCAGATCGGTGGATTTGTGTTTTATGAGGATTTGTGCGCAGGGGACCGACAGGTAAAGCACTGCATTTCTCTCCTGGCTGAGCGCAACATGCAGGACCCCTCGCTTACCCGCAGCAGCAGCCCACATTCACCTTCCCCCTATCCCCTCTGCTAGTGCCTTAATGCCTCCGTGGTTCTTTTCGCTCTTTCCCAGCTTCTTTTTTAGTTTCCTTGACTGTATGATTTCATGGCCTTTGCATGGCCTCACCTCCCCATAGGGCAGAAGCGATCAGTGTGGCTTCTCATCTTACTCATCAGCAGCACATTCCCTTTGTTGACCCACTTAAATCCGGCACTCTGCAGCTGAGCTCGGCTGAAATCTGGGCTGTTCAGGATTGCCGGCTGCCCCTCCGCGCTGCTTCGCATGGCCACAGTGCGGTGTTGTCTGCGCAACTGATGTGCACCGAGTGCCAGAGGAAGGGTACACTGAACCGCTTGTTCTGGACTGGCATTATAACAAGACTTGACTTCAGCCTGGAGAAGCTGTATAGGGGAAGCCACTGCCTGGCAGAACTTTTAAATACACTTCAAACTCTCACTCAACAAGGCGGCAACCACCTTGTTAGTGTCAGCTGAGGCCGGAACTGTTGGGGAGCTTAGTGCTGCTGAGAGGCAGCTGCTTGTGGCAGGGAGAGCTCACTGAGGATGGATGAAAGGATGTTAGGACCCACAGACAAATTCACATGATTGCACGGGTGCGTCAAAGGGGCCGTTTCCAAGGGTATGAGCAGACAGACATGTGACATAGAGGGCTGAGCATCTCTTTGTTTCATTTGACACAACCTCTGCACTTCACAAGAGCGAGTGGAGCATATGATTTTGCTGATTAGTTGCTGCTCCCCGGTTGAGGCTGTTAATCGGCAAAATCAGCAGTCTGTGGTCGGGCTGAAAACCTGCTTCAAAAGGCCACGAGGGTCTACCCATGCCCTGCAGTTCAGTTCACTTAACTGTGACAAAATGTCAGGCAGACAGTTTTCAAATGCAGAATGTTAAGTGCATAGTTTTTGTAGAGTTTTTTTCTTTTCAGTTATTAAAAAAAACTAGTTGTATTTAAACGAACCTCATTGAAATGGATTTTCCTTTTAATTCAGTTCAATTTGATTTCATTTATATAGCACCAAATCACAACAACAGTCATCTGAAGACACTTTATATTGTAAGGTAAAGACCCCAGAGAAAACACCAACAATCAGATGACCCCCCTATTAGCAAACACTTGGCAACAGTGGGAAGGAAAAACTCCCTTTAACAGGAAGAAACCTCTGGCAGAACCAGACTCAGGGAGGGGCAGACATCTGCTGTGGTCAGCTGGGGGTATTTTCTGTATTTGCCTGTTACATATTTTCATTCAGCCACACTAAATGAAAGTATCAAAACATGTAAAGGATGTATGTTTTTCAGCATAAAACTACTGAAATAACTAATGTTTGCATAGACTTCTATTAAGTACAGTTTTTTTTTTTTTTTGTTTTTTTTTTTGTTTTGTTTTGTTTTTGCTTTACTTATATGCAGAGCAATTGCGTTGATGTGCCCCTCCCACCCGCAAAGGCCCATTTTGAGCTAGAAACAGCCCTGGAGTACACTTTTGTCAAAGATTTACACAATACATATAGTCATCAACTCATACAACCCACTGTTCCCTTTACCCTTTGTTCTAATCTCTCGTCCTGCTGCTTTGGTTCTGTCTCCCTACTATCGCTCTGTCATTTTTACCTCCTCTCACACTCTGTTCTCTCTTTGTTCACACTGTTCTTCATTGTTTGCCTGTGTTCGCTCAGACAAAGGCCTTGTTATGCGCAACAGTTGGACTTACAGGCTACTCAGATACCCACAATTCAACACACTCGCAGCAGGGGCAGTCAGGTCACGCTGAGTGAATCAGGAGCTCCATTTGTATGCAGGTGTAATTTCATGTATAAGGTTGTGTTTATTGAGTGAAATAATGTGAACAGTCCTGAAAACTGACTGACACGATCACCGTGGATACCTCCCTGCTTGTTCTTAGTGGCCACATGCCTCTTCCACTCTCCTACTTGCACCCCTGCTGTAATGGATATGAACATGAATTTACAGTGTTAGGATTGAATGATGTGATTGTAAGACAGGGGAAAAATAAAACAAAACAAGTTTTCAGCTTTTTCTACTTGGCGTTTTGTTTGCAGGACACAGGCAGAGATGGCCCACACGTGCCGAGGAACTATAAACCTTGCAACTGCACACATCGACACAGAGGACGCCTGCAATATTGTGCTGAGCAGCGGCGGCCGCACTTACCATCTGAAGGCCAGCACAGAAGTGGAGCGGCAGAGATGGGTCACGGCACTGGAGTTGGCCAAAGCTAAAGCAATCCGGATGATGAACGATCAGTCTGGTAAGGACAGATGTAGTAACCGGCTGCCTAAATAGAAAAATAGCTCTGCAACACATAAATTGTGGGCAAGATGGCTGTGAGCTGGTGGTGCAAGGTGTTACTGGTCAGAATCTGATAAATAACAAGCTGGACTGAGTCAGTTTGAGCAAAAAGAACAGTGTGCCTTTGTCTTGTTTATCTCAGGTGATTTCACTACTGGTTAAGCAGAGTTCTGCACAGTTTTTAGGCCAGTCTAGAAATTTGGATATATCTGTTTTTGTTCCTGGTCCCCGGTGTCCAGTGCTATTTGATATTCATCACAGCTGTCCTGCTTCTTTAATGTCATTCACATTCCGTTATGAGCCAGGAGAGGGCAGCGCTGTCTGCTCACTCAACAAACTGGAGTATGCTAATAAGACTGTGAGAACCAAGCTTCCATTCAACCTCCTGTCAGCAGAACACTCTCCTTTCCAAGGGGACTTATTCTTGTGTGCTTGTATTAAAGGTTTCTGGTCAAAGGCTGTGGGAAAAGTCGAGGAGAGCCGTTTTTCTTCACGTTTCACCCTGGCATCGTCCCAGAGCCTCTCTGCCTGGATGTTTTGTTTTGCAGACAGGGCCTAGAGAGACTGAGACAGGCTATATATTGCTCTGGCCTCCATTTGAAAGTCAGATCACTAAATATAGACTTGGGCAGGAGGGGGATGTGAGAGCTTTTCAGCTCATCACTTCCAGTAAGCAGGACAGGAATGCTTGTATATTTGTATTTTGAAAAGGTTAGGCTATTGAACAGCTTGGCTGTGTGTGTTTGCGTGTGCGTGTATTTTTGGTGACCAGTTCCATTATGCTGATGTCCAGCTAAAGCTTTTGTGCCACTGCAGTTTGATGTCCTTTATTTTCTTCACAGAACATGACCTTCTTTGTGTATTTAACCAGTTTTGCTCAGCTTGGTTTCCCTGGTGTCTCATTGGTAGTTCATAATCCAGAGCGGGTGACATAGACACAAAGCAGTTTCCATTTAATGGGGATTTTTGAAAAAATACTATGCAGGAAAGGTTTGTAAGACACAATGTGATTTTTATTTTTTTATATATGAAGTTGAGACAAGCTTCGATAGGTGTGACACATTTACAATTGCAGTGTAAAGGCTGTTTTAAAGAGATATTTGTAAAACACTAGCAACGTTTTTATTTATAGAGGAATATGAAAGGTATTATAAAAACATCCATGTAACCCTGAAGCATTTTACTACATATTTTACTCTAATGTAATTATACAAATAGTAGATTTTCTCATTTAAAATGGAGGCAATCAAAATGACAGTAATGGCACATGGACTGGTTCTCACAAGATCAAGATCCTGAACCCCAAACTGCCCCCATGCATCCATCAGTGTGTGAGCGATGAAGCACTCACTGTATGATTATGTGCATAAATGCCATGAGTGGCTTACAGTGTTGTAAAATGTTTTGAGTAGTCTAAGACTAAGAAAGTGCCATATATTGCCAGTCCATTTATATACACACGCACAAAATCAAAGAGGCACACACTGCGACTTTTTAATCCATAGTGTGTCCCAAACTCCTAAAATGCTGCATCCTACAGCTCCCATAGTGCAACACAGCATTCTTTTTGTGCCTCTTCAGCAAAGTCCTTTTAAATTCAAGCAGCCAAACAGCTCTGGTCATTTATTTGGCCAGTTATTTTTGAATGAACTTTAATTTCAACGCACATTAGGATACAAAAACTGCATATAGTCCACTTAAAAAGTTTGCTGACTTTGCCCCAAAGAAGTTTTTAAAGACGTTTGTTTCCTACTGTAGAAATGTTTTAACCACCACTTTAACAACACGTCTTGTTTTCACAGGCAGGCTTTAAAAGTCTCAGGTCCAAGCTGACATCACCACAAAGATCCCGTTAGCGGTTATACTTTAAGTCAAGGCCCATAGAAGGTGTTTAAATAGGCTGTGTAATAATTCAGAATGTATGCTCGTTTTAAAACAGGAAGTCACAGGAAAAAAAAGCACCTGTGTGCGCTGCAGTAGTCACTCAGGGTATGCTGTTGCTTTCATAGCACATGATAGAGAGTGAAACTGTCAGTCTGAGACTTTGTTAAATGGTTCATATACAATCGTAGAGCCTGAAATCAATATTTGCTGCATAAATGCTGTTATTACCTGCCAAACATTAGACTTTGTAACTCGATGATGCAGTGAGTTTGTTTCAATTTAAATATCTGTCAACTTCTGCTGAGTGTATTCATATCGTCTTAACTTGCTGCATGTCAGTCAGGAAAAAGTGTCAACATTATATTTGTGGTGAGTTTTGTTTCCAGCGTAATGCAGAGCATATTGTTCTTTATCCATGAGCAAACATGGATCAGTGACCAGGCGCCTGCATTTACTAACTCGCTCTTCCCTCTCTGTCTCCTCGGGGGAGCCACGAGCACAACATGACTTGCGTGTCAATACAGAGCAGAACTGACAAAGTGAAATCCTTGACGTTGCCTACTGTTACTTTGCTTAGACATGCAGTGCAGTGTAATTTTTAGGCCCTTATTCTTTAGGTCTTCTGTATAATTTACTGGATTTCAAGTCTCTCGCTGTCAGCCGGCAATAAGATTGATCTTGTGTAGACCTGACCTGATCTTTCAGTCAGTTGCCTTAATGAATGCTGGTGTCACTTCTGCTGCTTTTCCATTTGGCTGACTTTTCTCGTGTGCGTATTGTCTTAATTTAGGCTGAGATTGGCTTTCTAACTGAGACTACTTGCTGAAATCTAAGGCATATGAGCTCAGCAGGTGGCAGTGTTTCCCTCACTTCACTGTGACCTCTCTCCTGGGTTGCTCTGCCTTGTCTTCACGGCTTGTGAAAGTGGGATCACAGCCTGACACTGCCGAGCCTGTAAATTTAGCACAAGCTATTATTTTTTTTCTTGATAAATTTTAGTGGATAGTAAAATGGTTTACTGGAAGTTTAAAAAGAAGAAGAGGAATTCACTCTTGTAGTAGTCATCTACTCGGGTGTTTCTCTGAGTGAACTCAGACAGATGCAGATCAGGTTGGCATCGGTATCAGACACCAATCCATCAGGCGTGCAAGAAGATGTGAGTCTGGAGTTTTCAAAAAGCAGTGCATTGATCTGCACTGGGTGTCTAATCTATAAGCAGTACAACTTACTGACTCTGGTGACACATAAACTGGAAGTGGATCAGTTATTTTTCTTTCTGTCCCCTGTTGCATTATCTTTAGTTGCAAAGAGAGAGCTCTGTCCAAGGTCCTGAAGCCTTCAGCATATTTTCAAAGGTGAAGAGAGCACTGATCAAGTATTGCCTTTTAAACATGCTTCTCTCAGTTATTTATTTTCATCAAGATCACCTCTCCCTGCTCCCCACCTCTTGGTGTGAACTGACTACATTGTTTTTTTTAAAAAAAATTTTAACCCTCTTATATTCTCACCATCCCTCGCGCTGTCTGATTTTCCCGCCCCACCCCCTCTCCCTCTCTCTCCCTCTCTCCGTCTTTCCCGGCTCTCTCACTGAGCCGGTTGTGCTGCTTTGCATCCAGGGTTTAGGTCGGAATGGAATAACCATCATCATCTTTCTTCAACTCTCCCCTCTCCACCTGCTCTCTGTTGCTTAAATAATTGTGATTGTCCTGCCAAGTAGTGGGTGATGATACAAGCAGCATAAGGTCTCCCTCCTGTAAGTAAATGGCTTTTCTTCCATTTGTGTTGTCCTCAGGAATCTGTGTGTGTGCACACTCAGACTTGGATATCTGGTTAGGATGATTTAGATCTTGCTGTGTATTTATCATGTGTCAGCTATTGTATTTGTGTTTTTGTTTGTTTTTTGATCATTTGAAGTGATAACTCATCAGTGTGGAACTAGTGGTGGTTTAAGTGTTATTTCTGTGCTTAGTAGGTGACATTGAAGGTGTTTAAGCAGAATGGGGAAATGATTAATATATAATATATAGAAATTGAATAGAAAGCTGTGCATCATTTGACGTTTAGGGTAAATGAACCTTTTAGGGCAGGGAAGGAGACTGATTAGAGGACAGTCATAATGTGTGCAACATCAGCCTACATGGCAGTAAATCTGGACTAGTAATGTGTCTTTGCATCAATAACTTGATGATTTTGTCTAGTATATGATTTTTATTATTATTTTTTTATTGGGAAAAAGTGTTTTTCTTTTTTTTCTTTTTTTTTTCTTTTTTTCTTTTAGCTCTTATGTTAAACATTCACATTTGCTGTTATCACCATAGAGCCAAAAACTACACCTTGACATATTTGGTGAACAAAACACAAAAACAACAAAACAATTTCCCAATTATGCTGCAGCTGCTTCATCTGCAATGAGCTCTAGCCATGAAATGCTACTTTCTGAGCCTGTGAAGGATGTTATGAAATGACAGATGGTGTGCCTATTATCTTCATCAATTAAGTTCTCCTGTGGCTGTGCACTGAATTGCTTCCCCTTGTTTGCCTTGGATGTAGACGGGTGTGCTGGCTGAGGTTGATTTGCAAGATCAGCTCAGTCCCCAAAGACAAGGGAGATGGAGACGGAGAGATCAGAGCTACTTTCAGGCGTGTGACATAACAAACACAACTGAAGCCAGGCTTCACAGCGAGCCTAAAAGCTGTGGTTGTCCAAACAGTCAACCAGGCAGAAATGATACGAGTCTGATAGTCTTTTTCTTTTCTCCTCTGTGTTTTCTGCCATATTTAACTTCCTGTTTCCTTTTCTGTCTGTAATCATTTGTAAAGGTAACAGTATGAAATCAAATCTTTTACTGCCTCACGGTGGATTTAACCTTTCTGCACTCTGGCTTCCTTTCCAGCATGGCCATGCTGACACATTGATTTTGGAGTTAGACGCCACCTGTCTTTTCTCCCACTGATGTGACATTCTCTTTAAGCCCCCACTTTGTGATGTTTTTGTTTGTTTTTTTTCACTGTAAACAACCTAAACTGAACGAATCCATTGTCATGCGTTGACTTAAAAATGCATGGCATTGTCTCTTTTTCCTTCCCGTCTTCCTCTGCCACTGTATTTTGAAACAGTTTGTGGTAAACAGTCTCCTTTTTAGGATAATCATGCTGAACGAACTCTGAATCACCCTGCCTGTAGGTGACTGCTGTCTGGAAAGAACAGAGATGGCAATTTACTCTTCTCTTAGTCAGCAGTAAAGATAACTTTTACTGGGCAAACACGTTGCTTTGGGTCCTGATGCTAAATCAGCACGCTTGGTGTTTGAAATTGCTGCTGTTAAACTGAAGCAACCTAAGTCTTGTAAGTGTTAATTTGACACATCTGCATACCTTGGTTGTAACAAGTGGTTACTTGAGTTAATGTTGCCTTCCAAGCATTTTTGCCCAGAGAACTTCCGCTCACTGGTTTCTATTTTTTTCTTATCATTCTCTGTCATGTGGGAAAGTCGCAGGAAATCAGCACTTTATGAAATCCTTAGACCAACCTATCTGGCACCAATAACCACGGCACATTCACAGTGACTTAATTGACCTTTCTTCCCAAATTTGACTCTTCAGTGCCATGACACATTATTTTTACTATTAAACTGAAGCTGATATATCCAAAACTAATACCTAATCATTCCAGTTGCTAGAGTACGATTATGCGCTGTCAACCATCAGTTTAATCTAACCCAGTAATAAAAACCTTGTTCTTTGTGGCCACTTACAGATTACAGCTGAGCAGGGGTGACATAAAGCAGAACGGTAAATAAATTTTTTTAAGTCTTTGATTTCTTTATTTATTGATTTGGAGTTTCATTTTCAAGCTTCAATCCTAAACCTACATGATTATCGTTTTTATGAATGTGAAGGTAAGCGATCTGAATGGAAAGACATCTCTGCATTCGACATGAACTCCCATTACAGCAAGCGCTATAATGAGTTATGTATTGCAGCAACATGTTGTAGCACCACAGGACACCATGACAACAACATAGACCTTCAGCAATTTGCAGTCATGAAACAAAAAGAGGAATTTTAGCACAAGTGTATTATTCATTGCACACACGCTGACTCAGTGTTTTGACAGCTTGCGACCTCTGATTTCTCTTCTTTCATTTTTTCTGTTCTACTGGGAAATAAAGGTATCTGTTTAAAGAGATGTCAGGTCATTCAATGTGATAATAAGTCACTCAAGCTCTGAAATCAACCATTCAAAGAATCTTTTGATTGCTGAAATGTTGCCGGTTTAGAAAGAGTCCTGACCTTAAGCTGATTAAAGTGTACACACAAGACAACCCACGGATAACGCTGAACTGAAACTTGGCTTCTAATGAGCTGTGGTTTCAAAAACCTGACCTGTCAGTAGCCCTGGTCAATAGCCGTTTGACTGAGCGCTATGCTTATTAAGATGGTTCATTATTTATTCTCTGTGTCTGTGCTGGAGGAAGATCCTGGGCAGGAGTATAAAAAATATTTACATATAGATTAAATCAAACACTTAAGTCTAAAATAAGATCCTAAAACTCCAGAGTATTTCAGACTTTACACACAGAGACTATCGCGTGTGTGTGTGATAGACACACTGAGATAATTACGTAGCCTCTGACAGAAGGTTAGTCCTCTTTGGATAAGATTATCTCTTCAAAATTTTGAATGCATTTCAAGACACGTGTCAAGATATTCTTGAAATAAACCGTGCCTAAAAGTTTAAAGGCACACCATAGATGTACTTGCAGTGTCAACACTAGCATCTGCCATGCAGAGATCATACCTGGAGTTTATTGTCAGTGGGGCTGGATGATTCATTGCCCCAGCGTACCGAGAATCTGCTTTAATTTCACTCTTCTGCGTGGGCCATTCATAGCGTCTGTTTGCAACCGTTAAATCGTTAAAGTGACGTTTGGCCGTCTTACTATAAGGCAGTGCAGGCTGAGACAGGAAGCAATTAGTCTTAACTCTTACATTTGTGGTTAATTAAAGATCTTCCACCTCCTTCGGATGAGTGCGTTATCATCGCTACAGGAGCCTCGGTGCATTAAGAGGTCTTCTTTTGGCTTATATTTCACTAAAGTCAAATTTTGTATTTCCGGTTCTTAAATGTAAGTGGTCTTGTTTCCCCAGCGATGGCGAGGAGGTACAGTGTATCGCACAATGTGGTCCTTTATGTGGCTCAATAACATTTATGTGGCTTCTAGTGCTTCAAATAATCTCATATTCAGCATGAGACTTTTAAAATGCCATCTTACATTTTTCCCACGTTGAAACGACTCTCGCTCTTGAAATGTTTTACTGGTTTTAATGAGCTCTGCGCGTCCAGGCCGTGGAGGCTGTGTGTGTTTGGGTTACTGCTTCCTAATGCAGCAATTAGACTAATGAGACTGTTACTTATGCTCTTTAAACACCATCGTTCGCTTTAGTTTGTCTCTCAGATGCCTTGCCCTTCATCTGTGTGTCCTCCAGGAGAAAATAAACTTTCTCAAAAGAAGATCATTTGATATTTGCACTGAATTTCTGAATGTAAAAAATCTGTTAATAATTGTAATATTTAGCAGCTATTAGTTCGATTCAGGTGCCTATATTAAAATATGTATTTATTATCGTGGATAAATTGGATCTTAGATTGATTTACATCAAGGGTGATGTCAGAAAGCTTAATACTAAGGAAAAAATGCGTTTATGAAGCTGATGCATATCACTCCAAGCCAGCAGAGGGTTGTGCTCTTTTTGCATGGCTAAACTGAACTGCAGTGAAGTAAAGAAATGATGAAGGTTAAGTGTGAAATTAATTGTAGTTTCATGCTTCATTCCCCCCTGAACATGCCCCAAGACACTTAGATGACATTTTTTATTTACAGTCCAACAGTCTTTCCTCGTCAGCACTTCTCTCACCTCACTTACAGCCTCTCTCCTGTTCACTGTTTGTGCTGTTACCAGATATTTCTGCAGAACATCTACAACAAAGGTTTTACAGTAGGGACTAGTAGTGGTTTTAATCAAAGGAATAACTTAGGCCCTGAAATGGACCTATGCTATTCTATAGAAACAATGCACATTTTTCCAATACTAGCCTGGAAAAGTAAACTCTTTGTGAGTCATTAATAACAGTTTGGGCTGTAAAAGATTTTGAACTTGTGGACTGGAGTTTCAGCTGATCGTAAAATTGCATAAAATATGATATAAATACTTTATTTGGGAGTGGTTTTATGCAAATAATCTTTGAAACAATTACACTATAATTAATGAATGTATCCTGTATGTATCAAAATGATAAATTTGGACCCAAGTGCATGGCTTTAATGGGATTATTGATGCAACATCTGAAGTTTCACTGAGGGCTCGCCACAACACAGGGCTCTGAATATTTGATTGGGACAGCTTTTTTTTTTTTTTTGTGTTTCCTGACCCAACCCTCTCAGAGTTTTATTGGGATCATTTGCCTGTTAGATAAATATGTTAACCACTACAGTCTGGAGCCGTTGTTAATAGAATGGCTTGATAATTAAACTGGAATTAAATTAAAAAGACAAGCAGTACTGAGAACAAGTAGGCATGCAAAAAGAGCACTGGGTACGTGTATGTCACTGGTAAAGAGGCTCTTAATCCTGAGTTTTCCTTATTGAATCTTTACCTGTATAGTTTGGTGTTAAAAATGTCTGTTGTTTTGGAAGTCAGATGGTGTTGGGGTGTAATTTCCCTTTTGTTCTAAATGACTATTAATATTGCTAAATTATATTATAAAGATATCTGAATAAAGAAACGTTTGAAATCTGTTTGCGGCTCACTGGACAATAGAATCAATCTAGGATCAACAATGTCATGATGTAATTATGGTAAAAGTAAATTGATGAATGCAGAAGCAGGATGTCGAAACTGCTTCATGTAGGTGACTTTGATGTACAGCACACTGTGACGCTCACACTGGCAGTAATATTGCAACCTTCACTTTATTTTGAAAAGTCATGGACTGAGGACAGTTATAGTAGCCGAAATCATCCTACAGCATGAATTCCTCTGTGTTGTATAGTGACACTGATAGGAGGTTAGATTTTAGAGTGACTTCATAGTCAGCTGCAAGATGAGCACTTTAATGATTCTGATAAAGGATTATGACATTAACACTGGAGGGATACATCAATCAGTAGAAGTGGAAATGGACATTTTATTGGGGTTATTGCTTTTGACCTTTATGCCCTTGAGTGGTTTCCACAACTATGACACGTCCTTGTGTCTGATCATATGCTTTTTATTTACAAACCCAACACTGTGTTTTGCAATCTCTGCCATTACAATTTGTGAATAATTGTTGCCTTCTGTCATCAAGCTGCCAAAGCATCAGGCAGGCAGTAACAGAGAGGAAACGGTGTATATTGGGCTCAGTTGTGTAGATGACTGCTGGCTGCCGAGTCCTATCTCCTCTCTGCTTCACTCACTCCCTCTCTCCCTCCCTCCATCTTCAGTCTGCACTGCACAGAGAGAAGCATGTGGAGGGGAATTGTAAATGTGCCGAGCTATGGGAAAGTGTGTATGCAGAGTGCACGAGTGTTTCTGAGAGACAGGGACAAGGTATAAGAAAGAGGAATTACAAGCGGGGTGCCCGCTTCGCTCCTGGCATTATTGTAATTGTGTGCTGCATGTGCGTGAGTATGCATGTAACTGTGTGCACGCTGCAATGCTGAACAGGAAAAGTTGCTGCTTCAGCCCACCCTTCTCTGGGATTATGTAGCATCTGAGGGCAACACTGCGTCTCGGGAAGCGTGGCGTGGGATCGGGCCCGCAGAGTGGGATGAAGGGCCGGCGCTGCTGGGAGCCGGGGACCATCCGCTCCCTCTGCAACTCAGGCTGCCTGAGTTCACTCAACCAGGGTCAGTACAGTTTTGGCTAAAACTACAGCACGGCAACATAGAGCCGTCACACTCCTCGCGGTCCAACAGCGAAAGCTTCCTCATTCCGCCATCTGCTCGTCATCTTACGTTTGAAAGATAGCTGTCATTCCTCCATCCATCTCTCCCTCTCTCTGTGTCTCCTATCTGCTGTCTCGGCTCCCTACGCTCCCGCAGCCTACTTTAACAATGCAGCACCTCATGCTGTAGAAAGAGCGGTGTGTCATCTTTCTTGCCCTCTTAGCTGCATGCAGTCCTTTCTTCTCTTACCCTTCTTTCTCCTGTGCTGCTCTTACTCACATTCATTTCCTCTCTCTTCTTTGCGCCTGCTCCACCTTACATTTGCATATGGATGAGACAGAGCATGCCAGGCCTGCGTATTGGCAGTGTGTGTCTGTGTACACATATTATGTGTGTAGAGTTCACTGCACCATCACAAACTGTAAACTGGGAGGTCCTGTGTATCCCAGGGTCCTAGAACCTGTTATTTACATATTGTAGTAGGATGGTGGATAATAAGTCTCTGTTATGTCTACAGATCAGTATAACTTTGTTTCCCCCATTTAACACTTATAGGAAATTATAGCTATAATATACTGGTAACAGATTTCTTGCAGAACAAATGCATGTGTAAATGACTACATGGTTATCTTTGGAGCAACAATGCTAAATTTCTCAGCCATCGCATCTCCCCTCAGTATAAAATGTTTCTATCCATTTTATACTGTCTCTTCCAGGTCTCTCACTTCATCTATTGCTTTCCTGCCCACGGCAGAGTTGGACAGTGTGGAGTTGAACAGCTGTGCTCTTAAGCCCTGGGCTCCCAGTCCCCGCGCTTTGTCTGTTTGTTCACTCAAATGAGGTTGGCATAAGTAGTGTAGCTCCTGGTGTTTTATGATCTAATACAGTGCAGTCCTTTTCATACTAGACTTCCACACATTTTCTGTAATGTGAATGCAAGTGATGAAACTGCATAAAGAACAAGAGTCTGGATCAATGCATCACAAATATCTGGTCCAAAAGCAATAAATTGGATTCCTTCAAGGACAAACTAATAGTGCTAACAGTACTGAAAAGTGTTTAATGGAATAAATCAAAACCCTACATCAGAAACTAAATTAATTTTAAAATACAAATATAAAATGCTTGTTGCATTGTACTTTAAATATATGGGTGTGTACTATTAGTGTCATATCTCCCAAAGCCTCAGAAGAGACGGTGTTCACTGATATTTTGAAATTTGAAACGGGGATATTAAAGAAATGAAGGTTGATGTAATGTAATGTCTGGGATTGTCTGTTTTGATGTAATATTTAATTAAATGTAGTTACTAATATACACCCACCTTTTTTTTTTTCTTTCTTTTTTTTTTGTGAAATTACCTCTGAGATGACAAAGTGTTGGACACTAAAAACAATGTACTGTACTTCAGTAAACTTATTTGACCCATGTTGACAGAAAGAGAAACCATAAAGCTGAAACTGTCCTGAAATCTGAGCATCACAGAGACTCTGATATTTATTCATTTGTGTTGCAAAGGCATGTTCATCCCTCCTTTTTTTTTCTAGATGCACTTCTTAATTATGCCAGTGAGCTTACCAGCACATGCACTCATGACTCTTTATTAGGTACATGTTGCTGGTACCAGGTTGGATTCCTTTTTGCCTTCAGAACTGTTTTAATTCTTCAGGGTACAGATTCAATACAGTGCTGGAAACATTCCTCTGAGATTTTGATCCATATTAACATGATCGCATTGCACAGTTGCTGCAGATTTGTTGGCTGACCATCCATGATGTGAACCTGCTGTTCCACTACATCCCAAAGGTGCTCTTTTGGATTGGTATCCAGTGACTATGGAGACCCTTTGAGCCCAATGGACTCCTCTTTATGTTGAAGAACCCAGTTTGAGATTATTCGTGACACTGTGCTTGAAGCGGCCATTAGAAGATAGGATAGGTACACTGTGGTCAAGTGATGGACATGGTCAACAAGAATACTCGGACAGTGGGGTTTAAATGATGCTCAGTCAGTACGAAGATGCCCAAAGGGTGCCAAAAAATATCCTCCAAACAATTACACCAGCAACAGCAGCCTGAACTCTTGATGCAAGGCAGGGTGGATCCTTGGTTTTAGGTTGTTTTTGTCATATTCTGACCTAACTATCTAAAAGTTGTAGCAGAAATTCAAACTCAGCAGACCGCAATATTTTCCCAATCTTCTTTGTACAATTTTAGTGTCCCTATGCAAATGGTAGCCTCAGTTTCCTGTTCTTAGCTCACGAACAGGTGTGGTCATCTGCTGCTATAGCCCATCTGCTTCAAGGTTCTACCTGTTGTGCATTCAGAGATGCTTTTCTGCACACATGTGTTGTAACTTGTGATTATTTTAGTTACTGTTGTCTTTCTATAAGTTGGAATCAGTCCAGTCATATTTGTCTGACCTCTGACATCAACAAGGCATTTTAATCCAGAGAGCTGCTGCTCAGTGGATGTTTTCTCTTTTTCGGACCATTCACCTATAAACTATAGAGGCGGTTGTCTTGATGCATGCTTAATCATCCAGGTAAGGAAATCCCAAAAAGTCGATTCTGTTCATCGGGACATGGTGTTTTCAGTGGGAGAAATGTTGGATGTTTCATTACACATCCAAGTGACTTCTTCATTCTCAGCTGACTGCAGGTTTCCCCAACCTTATAAACAGTACATTTACATAAAGACTGAAACTAGCACCATTGAATGAACAATGGGCTGTGAGGCGAGTTTCTTGATCATTAATATACAAATTGTCATGATCATTGATCAATGACCACGAGTACCATTCACAGAGATTTGGGGAATGGCCGCAATCACAGCATTGTAAGATGGTGAAAGATGTACCCTTAGGCCCCCTCCTCGATTCAGAGATGGTCTTTCCCTTTTCACATAAATGGCCTCTTTGACTCCCCGCTCAAACCAGCCTTCCTCCCTGTTCAGGATGTGTACATCCTTATCATTGAAAGAGTGTCAACTGGCCTTTAGGTGTAAATAGACTGCAGAGTCCTGGCCTGACGAGTTAGCTCTTCTGTGTTGTGCCTCCTGGCACTTAACAGTGTACGCAATATAATACTCTGTTTGTGTTGGGGGACCAGATCTTTGAGGTGGACCAATTTTTGGCGCAGCGTGTTTTGGTGTTTAAAAGCCACAGATATGCAGTGTTTGGAGAAAATGCATCGCAACTGTTCCGATATTCCTGACACATAAGGAATCACTAAGGGTTTTCGCTTAGGCAATAGTTGTTCTTCTTCTTTCCTGGAACAGCTGGAGCTTTCTTTAGATGTTTTCCAAGCTTTGACAAATGTCCAGCTGGGATAACCACATTTACTCAGGGCCTTCTTGATATGATGTTCTTCTGCTTCCCTGGTCGCTGTATCTGTGTTCGGTCTGTATTGTAGTGTCCTGATGACACCCAGTTTGTGCTGCAGTAGACGATGAGAGTCAAACCTTAAACCTACGCGTGTGGATCAGTATTTACGGTACACTTCGACTTTTAAATGTGCACCACTACTGATGGAAATCTCACACCTAAGAAGCTTGTCATTTTTCATATCATCCCTGGTGAATTCGATGTGTTGGTCCATCGAGTTACTGTCTAGAGGTGGTTCTGAGGGAAAATCCCAGCAGATCAACAGTTTCTGAAATAGATCACTCCATCTGGCTCCAACAGCCATACCACATTTAAAGTGACATAAATCATGCTTCTTCCCTGAGGGTATCTTAACCATGCCCCAAATTCATGGAGTCAATGCCATGTGATTAGCTGATACAGTAATGAGGAATATAACAGGTATATGCAATAAAGTAGCCAGTGAGTGTATATATAAAAACACACATAGATATAAATAAACATATAAAATAAAATAATCTGAATTGTCTGTTTTTTGTTGTCAAGAAATTATAAGATTAAGAAAGTTGGCCTCCATTGGAGTCGAGCAATATAAAGACATGTTTTTAGAAGTTTTCTAAAAATTATTAAGCCATAGTTGTGGAAACCACTCAGTTCACTGTAACAGGGCATTGCTGAAACAAGCAACAAATGCGGCAGCCCGAGTAATAAGATCGTATTTTACCAATATACCACATGACCCACTGTAAACACACCACATGTGACAATCATATTTTGTTGACTGCTATGCCAGTGTCACTGTTTGTAGGACAGTTTTGGTTTTAGTTGTGAAAGGAAATGTATTCCTTATTGTAAGGATGAATTTTAATGCCAACAATGCTGAGTGTAATCTAGCGACCTCCTTATACATCTAATTTAAATGTTCACGAAGATGATTGGAAATAACAGAGAATGCCTTTTATGCCCATATCATTTCCAAAAAAGTAACGACACTTGTGAGCCATATATTCATGAACTATTTTACCTTTTAATTGTAACATTAGTGCCTGACTGTAAGATGTCTAATGACTCAGTCAGTATTTAGGAGAGATTGTCGTCCAATAAGATTATGAAGCTTTAGAGCATGGCTGCCTCACACTGTCATCTCTGTTTCCCAGTAAGTATTTCCTCTTCATATTTTAAAAACACGAAGATGTAGTAGAAACTCCACTAATCAATGCATGATGTCATTGTGGCTACATTTTGAGTGGACCATTTCCTGTGAATCACACTTGTATCTGAAGATGCTTCACGACTAATTAGCGAGACCATTACATGAAAACATGCTGGATTTCATGAAAATCTCAACTAGTGAGTTTGTTGCTGTTATGTTTAAAGTATATATACTAGCTGTGGGTCAAACTGAAGAGCTTTCATAGACCGCCCTCCTTCTCTTCATGTAATGGCCTGAGCAGCATTTTGCATTGTCATAAATGAAGGCCTTATGTGTGGGAACATCTATTCACGAATACATCCTTTCAATTTTGCAAATATAGCACACATTAGCCTCCAAATAAATCACTGCAGACTGTTTCAAATGACAAACACAGGCTTTGCATTTTGCTGTTGAGTGCCATTTTTTTTTTTTTTTTTTTTTAACTGCTGCAGTACCCTGATATCCATGTCATGTGTGACTAGACCTGCGTAGTAGAGCTCAGTTTGTATTCTGAGGTTGTAGGATAATTAATGACCTCAACCTTCAGACTGTGCATGCAGTAAAGCTGGAGCTATTTAACTCTCGCAGGTCTGATGCACCAACTGGGAATTTGTCAATTGAATTTACTCAGCATACCACAATATAAACCTATAGTTTAGTAGTCAGCAGACTGATTGTTTTCTTTCTTTCTTTCTTTCTTTGTCCTAGCAGATTATGTTTGTAACTTCAAACTCGTGCACAGTTGCTGCAGTTTGGCGTTAATCGTTTCTTTTGTTTGCTGCTTTCTGAGAGGGTTCGATCGGATGCACCGCCAGGGCTGTACTGCAGAGCTCTGGGGACAGTGATGGGTTACACTGCACAGTTTCTCATTTGCTTGTGGAGTGCCATGCTACTGGTTTTAACCTGCTGTCTCCTCAGTTTATCTCCTTGTGATGTATCTCAGGGGAGGTATGGAGCCAGTTGGCAATTACTGGCCAGGATTACAGTTATCTCCCCTGGGACTCATCCTGGCTCTTTGTCTAGCTTGTTCCCTCCACTGTTTCTCATTTCTTTCTTTACTCATGCACACTCCATCAAAATACCCAACAGCAAAACTGTCATCCCTCCTTTCTCTGCTGTCTGTTCTGAAACAAACTCTTTATGATGGAAATTGAGTGGTCTCAAGTTTACACGTCTTGTGATAAGAAAGGGCGTGTTTTCAATACATATAATACAAAAATCTGGACTTTTCATTTAAAACAAATAATTTACAAACACGAACCTTATAACATGTAATTGCATTACTGCATACTGTACATAGAGACAAGTAACTGATTATGGGAAAAACATGACCACTAGCTGACATCATTCATGTCCTCTCGTGCTCGTACAGGAGAGGATGACTGCAAATCGATACAAAGTTGTTCTGAGGGATCACCTTTGCCCCATGATGAAACATTAACCTTAAGGAAGTGGACTCTTCCAGGATGACAACGCCCTAATCCATAGGATATAAGGAGTCACTGAATATTGTGACAAGTATGAAAACGATGTGAAGCAAATGCTAATGCAGATGTTGAACACCCATGTGAGCTTTTAGGCAACAACCTCTACCACCTTCATCAAAATTCCAAATGAGGGAATATCTTTTTGTAGAAAGGATGCACTGCCAGGGACTTTAATTCATTTTTCAGTTGGCCCAGTTAGTTGGTTCACCTTTAAACCCTGAGAAGGTCTTAAAAAAATATAAGTGCTTTATATCATTTGAAAGCACTATCAACTTACCCCACAAAAAACACTCAATCTAAAAAAAACCCCAGAAAATCACTATATGTTTGTTACTATGGTTTTTTTTTTTTTCTTCATTTAAGTCACCATCTGTAAAAGAGGCATACTTTCAGTGCTTTTCCCTATGTTCCTAAAGAAGGAGTGTTCATGTTTCTAAAAGAGACTCGTATCCCAATTTGCTAATGTTTTCTGCAAAGTGACAGGTTTAGCTTTAATAAAATAAAAATAAATGTATCTTCCCTCTATGTGGATATCTGAAACATCAGGAAACATAAAGGGCATTTATGTTGAAATAAGAGACTGTGTCAGGGCCCGACAATAACCCGTTGTCCAAATGTATTGTCTCACACAACTGATTAGATATCAGGAAATTACCCTCTTTCAGCAAATATGGCTATTTTGACTGGACCTTCATTAGATCAGTATGAATAATAGAAAAAGAGTCCTGAAATATAACTTGACATTTAAAGCACACAACAAATTCTTTAAGTGCTATGATTATTTGAATGTAAGGTAATGCCACAGCTGCCCTAAATTAACAGTACTGGTAATGACCTAAATCATTTTTCATGTTTCTGCAATAGTTAATCCTCCAGTTTGTGCAAGCTTCATATTCCAAAGTATATTTTTAATGAAAATTTCCATTTGTCATCTCCTATGTGAATTTTCAAATTTACTGTTTTAATAAAAAAGCTGAAAAAATGGTAAAGCACATTATTATTTTTGATCAAAATGCCAGTTTACAGCTATTAGCTTGCATTATTGAACAGAAAATAATTGTCTTGGTGGTTAAATGTTGCACTTCATTCATTTCTGTCTAATCAGAGAAGTCTGGTGTAAAATTTTGTAGAAAAATCATGAATTTACTGAATCTCCTGTGTTTTCTTGTGTTCATAACAGGTGATCTAATACATTTGTTGAGCATGTATGTGTCAGCATGACTCTGTTTTGGAATTAAACAGTTTTCACTTCCTAATGTTGAAATGATGAATTCATTCTTTTTTATCGTCATAATAAATTCGATACATGCTGCAGGTTTCAAACCGGCCTCCACAGTCAGCTGCTCAGTTGTCATTGTGACTCGTAACCCCCCCCCCCCCCCCCAAAAAAAATGGGGGAAAAAGTTGTTTTTTCTCCTCGATAAAGCTATTTTAAAAACAAAAACAAAAAAACTAGTTGAATTAGCAGCATGTTACCATCATTAATCCAGAGGGACAGTGCATTTTTCACATTTTCTTTCTTTCTTTTTTTTTTTTTTTTAAATATACGTCTGCATATTATGCCACAGGGTAACTTCTTGACAGCCACAGGCCTGGCTCCACTGATCTGACAGCCTACCCTCAGGGACTCGCAGAGAGACAAGCCCTGACAGTGAGATGGCAAACTACTGCTCATCCAATTACATACTTCTGCTGCCTATTCTCCACCTTCCACTTCTTCCATCACTCAAAACTTGGGTGCTCACTACAAAGATTGACAGTGGGGAATGAGTGAAGGACAGAGGAACCGTATACATATGCAGAAGCTAGCTGCTTTGTGTCCATGTAATGAAATGTTGTGATTGGACAAGCTATGACCTATACAGCAGACATGTGTGTAGCTTAGTTTATGCTAGACACAAATAATTGTTTAAATTCGGTCTGAGAAGGAGGATGAAGTAGGTAGACTTGGAGGTAGACTTACATTTGTGTTAATGCAAGGTTGTTCGAGGTAGTAGGCTGTGGGGGAGGTACTGAAGGTAGTTCACCCTTGAAGCATGACTGGCATGGTAATGACTTTGTTCTGAGAAACCATCTATCAACATCTGCTGTTGTAAGGGAAGTGGTTGGAGATGTAAATAGGTGGGCTAGGCAGTGGCGCCAATACATAAACAACATAGATCAGCATTTTAGTGACGTGGGTTTATTGTAAAAGCCATTACTAATTTGTTAATTGAAGTCCAAGTGATACCCACTTGGTGCCAACCCAAAGGATTTTCTTCTACAGTATTCAGTCTTGTCAAGTTGTGCTTAACGTTTTGTTTTTGCTGCATAGATCTGAAAGGATATTACAGAAAGGACATTTCTACTACTTGGGGGACACAAACTTTGTTTTCTGGTTTCTGCTTAAAGGTGCAGGGTGTCAACAGAGTAGAACCCAAATCCAAAATCTGAATTAGAATGATTTTTGGTTGGAGAATTTATTTTGCAGGCGGTGTACTGTAAGCAGTCTCTTCTGCACAAATATGCTTTGGTACATGTGACAGTTTATTTTTAAGTGGCATCACTGAGAGCTGTTGAACTCTTTGGCAGAATGGGGGTAAATAATATGAGCCAGGCATCACTGCAATTTTGGATGTTTCTTTTTCCAGCCACGTATTTGAATTTAATATCAAATGGTCCCAGCTGTACATCTAATTTACCAGTGGAATGGGATCACCACCAGTTAGTGAAATCCCCCGTTATTTAAAATTTGCTCAGTGCTCTCCATAGTCATGGGCTTCTTTTTTTTCTTTTTCTTTTTTTTTTTCTTGTCACAGCAGCTCTCAAGTTATCCTGATATTATCCAGAGTCTATGTAATTTCACACTCTTAAACGTGGACGTGAGCATTAGTGTTTGGCTTAGTTAGTGGTGACTTTACTCGGGTGACCATATTTTGATTTCCAAAAGAGAGGACACTTGGCCCAGTCATGAAGAATTTTAATAATACTGTTTGCTTAATTTTTTTTAAAAACATATTTAAAACATGCATTATCTGTGCGGTTAATGAATGGTGAAATGTAAAAGCTTATGACATTTTTTTAAGTCAACAAGTGCAAAAACAAACAAACAAACAAAAAAAACCCCTTAAAAACCTCTGGAATGAAAAAATGTTACAGAAATAATGCCTCATCTGTATAAGAAAAATTACCAGTGAGGTATTGTGCAATGGTTTCTGCTGTCTCATTTGGCGTTTCTAACCTCAATTAATTTTGTTTGCACGCCACCATTCTTCCAGTCAAAGTATGATTGGGAATATTTTCTCTGTTCCATGGTTACTTAAGTCTGAGAAATGCCACCGTACTGGATTTCATAAAGAGCTTCAGGAGTGACTTCCACTGAGTGTAACACTATCACACCATTGACAATAGCTTCAGTCTTAGTGCGGGCACTGCTGAACTTTTTAGTTTGGAAATGCTTCTGATTTTTTTATGGATTTTTAAAAAAAATTTTTTTATTATTATTATTTTTAGTAACACACTAGTGCAATCCATGGATCTATAGCTATTGGGATGCTTCATAGTATGAAATGCCAGTGCACCCTCTGCTGCAAAAACAGCATACATACAACAGCATCCTTGTTTTTCCCAGGTGTAACAAAGAACTCAATCAAGTTACCAGATGAAATTTCTCGCACAGCCTTTTTATGTTTTTATGTGTCTAAGTAACCTTTGTAAGACACACAAACGTCTGTGCCAGCTCTGCACACAGTGCACTACGCCTCCCATTTATTCCGACCGGAATGGTACGAGGGAAATTTCTTTTGCAGTTTGTCTGAAAAGATGCACTTGTGCTTTGGCGTCTTTTGAGCGCGCCGCTGCGCGCTCTGTCCCGTCTGTAAGCGCGGAACAACACTTAACACAGCAGTTCAGGGATGACGTTGCACATATCGGTCCTCTGTAGGATTATAGGAAAACCCGGACATTTTCATCCATCTCGAAAATCCCCCCGGACGCCCTGGACAGAACGTGAAAAGTGGACATGTCCGGGGAAAAGAGGACGGTTGGTCACCAGTGGTTCTTAACCTTGTTGGAGGTACCAAACCCCACCAGTTTCATATGTGCATTCACTGAACCCCTCTTTAGTGAAAAATATGATTTTTTTTTTTCTTTCTCAAATTCAAGACATATGTTTTTTTACTGATGCACAAAATGAGCCGTGCATGTCACGGCGGAGGTTCTGCCAAACCCCTGAGACCGACTCACGGAGCCCCTAGGGTTCGAGCGAACCCAGGTTAAGAACCACTGCCCTAGACTTTACCATCCCAGCAAACCTGATTTTCAATGAGAAAGGAAGTTTCATGATTTTATTTGATTTCATTGAGGCAAAGTCTCCAATGTTTTGTGCATAACCTCAATGATTTATTAAGAAACTTGAGGCCCAGATTCATCATGCTATGCTTTTAACAGACGTTCTTGAATGTTGCTGTCGGTCCACAAACTATTCTCTGTTCAGTGAAATCATAAATGTAACATTGCTGTTAAGAAATATAGTTTTTTTTTTTTTTTTTTTTTTTTTTTGTTAAATAAAAAACCTCTCAAACTATATAATCAAAAACAAAAGTTTTGAACATGCAGCAACTTAATTATCCAATTCCATAATATTTGAAAATGGCGAATTGCTGCCTTGTGGGATCGAGTTCAACGCCATACCAACTCAGCCACTAACTTTTTAAATCAGTTTAGAGCTGCACTGACATAGTCATGCTTTATCAATTTAGGGCTAATTTCATTAGCCTGTCCATATCTCTCTGAAGTTGCTCTTTGGGTCTTTCAGTTCACCTTTTTCACTTTGTCCTAGTTTTGTTTGCTCTGCAGTTTTAACACACAGTCCAGTCGATTTTGTGACTTTACATCGTCAGCCTTTTCCTTTTCTTTTCTTGAGTTTCTCTGCAGTGACTTTGCTGAAATTTTGTGTAATTGGAGACCTACTGTACTGGTAATGGGAGGATGCTGGTTTCATTTTCCAACCTAGGTTTCTATTGGGATTTGTTATCGCTGCAGGGGTGCTGGGCTGGTCTTTGACAGGACTGCTTAGGTTTTATCTCTTTTCTTTCTAATGACCAGGCAGCTGAATTTCTGAAATCCTCCTGAACATGTTTACAAAGTCCCACACGCGGTAGAGATCAGTGGCCTGTGTGTGTGTGTGTGCTGCATCTTACTGGATGTACTTTGGTTACCTTTGGATTAAAATGGACACCCAGGAATTCCAACATGGTGAGATTTTAATTTTATTCTGTATTCATCTTTTCTAGTTGTAGTACAGTAATGTACTACAACTAGAACAGAACAGAAATTTTTCATTTTGTCTATTTAACTACTGCAGTAGTAGTTAAAAAAAATGATAGCACTAATAACTAGGGGTGCAACGATACACAAAATTCACGGTTCGGTTCGGTTCGATACTTTGGTGTCACGGTTCGATATTTTTTCGATACAAAAAAATGTTCATGCCTTTTTTAATTTGTCATTTATTAAATTTTCACGGCACATTCCGCACCACATCTCTGTGCGTTCATCATTTGTTTGAAGCCAGCTCACCTCCTGCAACTACTTTTCCGAGAATACATGCTTCTTTTGTGGTTCGGACTCCTTCTGACATTTCTTTGGAGATGGAGGAACATCACAGTAATTGTTTAAAGGAGCTTGCTTCTTCGACATCTTTCTAAACAAATGTCTGTCCTCCTCCTGAAAATCTTATGTATGCAAACACGTGTTGCAACTTCTTATCTTGTGCCCGTTTTTTATTTTGACAGCGAATGCGCACCTGCGGACCACTTATGTGCAGCCCTGGTTATTTAGCTCGTCATATTGCAGCCACAGAAATTCTTTTGTCCATGAAACCATAAAGCTGCACTTTCTTTTTGCCTTATAGTCTGATTTGTCATAACTTCTCCATTTTGTGGTAAGCTTTTCTTTGGCTGTCACTTCTTCACCCTGACCTGTCTTATTTGGCTCAGCAGAACTGAAATATTGTGGCGAGCTCAGACAAGGAGGAAACGGAGGTATCATTTGGTCTTGCTTCCCGTGAGCTAGCCAGGGAGCACAGCCGTTTATTGACATCTGCAGAAGAACACTGCCGCTAGCTAACTGCTCAGCGCAGCAACAACAACAACAACACACAGGGCGCCCTCTGACCCCGGAAGGACACACCGTCGCAGCGAGAGGGCGTCACCCGTCACTATGGCAACATAAACAAAACATAACTGTACAAACAGAACCCCGAACAGCCCTGACCCGCTACAATATATATCCTGCTGCTTTTACACACGCACTCACATAACGCTCAGCGATTCTCTGCGCGATCAACCTCTCACATGTTTAAGCTGCGGGAGATTTCACTTGTCATGTTTGCATAGTAAGCTAACGATTGATAAGACTATGTCAGAGGAATTGGTGCGCAAATTATCATCACTCACCAATCAGTGCTGTCGCTCTCTATACACAGTTCACGCGATTGCAAAGTGAAAGCAAAAAACAAGGGCAAATTCAAACGCGATTTCAATATGTCACATATTGACAGTGGCTCACCGATGCCAATGACATAATTACCCAGCTACATTTCCGAAAGAATGCAAAAGCATTGACATATATTTTTCCTTCCTACGATAGGCCGACGGGCAGGGCAGAGATAGATTTTGGTAGCCCGACTGGAAAAATCTCTAGCCCCGGGACGTCGGGCAGGCGATTTTGCAAGTCCTGTATCTGATTGAGGAATCACTCATCTTTGGAAAAGAGAGTTTATTACAGAGAAATGGCTCTTTCCAAAATAAAAGCTATACTATACGCTTCTTCTGGGCTATATTCTCAGCAGCATATTAAACATATCAGGTCACCATAAGGAGAATCATGTGCTAACGGCTGTCTAAATGACTCAGGTAAAGTTTGTAGCATGCGTGCTTGTTGTTTTTGTCTGCTTCCACTTGTCTTTGCACTAGGATGATGTCGGTGTAAATGTGCAGTCATATTTGTTGTGTTCCCACTAATGCTGTCAGCATAAATCTCGTTGAAATGACGTTAACGCCACAACACGGCAAATCTCCGTTAACAAGCTACCACGGATCGCCCGTGCATGGGGCTGGACGGCCAACACGTTAACGAGCTAACTGCGCTAACACACTAGCTCCCACCCATGTAATTGAGCATTGCGTGGCACATCCAACATACTGTTTTTACTTTAGTCCATGACGCGCTTACCTTCAGGGTCATACGTCACATGAAAACCAAAATAGTTCCAAACGCCAGATCTGAATGAGGGTGGGGGAGGTTCAATTTGCCATGTTGCAAGGAGAGCTTAACTTCTGTCTCGCTAGCTTGCCCTGCGCTCAGTGAATCTGCGTTCGACTACTCCGCCTAGGCTGCACTGTCGAGCGCAGATCCACTGAGCGCTCAACACAGACAGCATCGTCAGAAGGAAAGTTGATAAAATAAATAAAAAAATTATTTTGTATTGTTCGATACATATGTGTACCGAACCGAAAGCACTGTATCGAACGGATCAATATCGATACGAGTATCGTTGCACCCCTACTAATAACCGTAACCACTGCAGTCACGGGAGGGACAAGCAATTAATTAGCAGTTGACTGCAGATTTCCCCAACCTTATAAACAGTACCTTTGCACAATGATGGAAACAGTTTCTTGGTCATTAATATGATCAAAGGTACTGTTTATAAGGTTGGGGAAATCTGCAGTCAACTGCTAATTAATTGCTTGTCCCTCCCTCCTGCAGTCAGCTGAGACTGAAGAAGTTACTTGGATGAGTAACGAAACATTTCTCCCACTGAAAATGTTACGTCCAGATGAACAAATTCAACTTTTGGGGATTTCTTTACCTGGATGATTGAGCATGCATCAAGACTTCTTTGTTTTTGTTTTTTGTTTTTTAGTAACAATACAACCTAGAAAACATGTTTATTACAAAATACGTTGATAACTTCATCTGAGGAACATGAACTTCAACAACTCTTCTTTTTTTTTTCTTTTTTTTTTTTTAACTCGTCTACTTTAATCCGTTGCTCCAGACTGCTGGGTTGTGGTTCGCTCTGCGTAGTGGATAGCTTTAGCTTTAGCCACTTGGTCTTTGTTAGCTTCCTTAAAATACTCATATTCTGCTAGATGAAAGTGATTTAAGTGTTTTTGTGGTGGTTCATTGGCTACTTTGGTGAACTTAATGTTTTGCTCACAGTGATGAGTTTCTACGCAAATGTTAGCATGTGACTGTTAGCATGTTAGCACAACTAACTAGCTTACCAGGAAAAAAATTCACAGATCCCAGTCAACTGGTGAATCTCTATTAAAAATAACATTAAGTTATTAGGTCTGAAAAATGTTGCTGTTATATAACAAGTTATTGTTATTAGTACTCAGTGCTGTATTTCACAAAAATGAGTCCAGTAGTACAGTAAATGGAGCATAGTTTTCAGGCACTGAATATGCATCTGTACTACTTTTTTTTTTTACTTTTTTTTTTTTTTTTAAATCTCTGGACAATGCTGCTAGTCAAATTTGAACTTTTGAAGTAAATGATGTACAGTGGGGCAAAAAAGTATTTAGTCAGCCACCGATTGTGCAAGTTCCCCCACTTAAAATGATGACAGAGGTCAATAATTTGCACCAGAGGTACACTTCAACTGTGAGAGACAGAATGTGAAAAGAAAATCCATGAATTCACATGGTAGGATTTGTAAAGAATTTATTCGTAAATTAGGGTGGAAAATAAGTATTTGGTCACCTCAAACAAGGAAAATCTCTGGCTCTCACAGACCTGTAACGTCTTCTGTAAGAAGCTTTTCTGTCCCCCACTCGTTACCTGTATGAATGGCACCTGTTTGAACTCATCATCTGTATAAAAGACACCTGTCCACAGCCTCAAACAGTCAGACTCCAAACTCCGCCATGGCCAAGACCAAAGAGCTTTCGAAGGACACCAGGAAAAGTATTGTAGACCTGCACCAGACTGGGAAGAGTGAATCTACAATAGGCAAGCAGCTTGGTGTGAAAAATCAACTGTGGGAGCAATCATCAGAAAATGGAAGACATACAAGACCACTGATAATCTCCCTCGATCTGGGGCTCCACGCAAGATCTCATCCCGTGGGGTCAAAATGATCATGAGAACGGTGAGCAAAGATCCCAGAACCACACGGGGGGACCTGGTGAATGACCTGCAGAGAGCTGGGACCAAAGTAACAAAGGTCACCATCAGTAACACACTACAACGGCAAGGAATCAAATCCCGCAGTGCCAGACGTGTTCCGCTGCTGAAGCCAGTGCATGTCCAGGCCCGTCTGAAGTTTGCCAGAGAGCACATGGATGATACAGCAGAGGATTGGGAGAATGTCATGTGGTCAGATGAAACCAAAGTAGAACTTTTTGGTATAAACTCAACTCGTTGTGTTTGGAGGAAGAAGAATACTGAGTTGCATCCCAAGAACACCATACCTACTGTGAAGCATGGGGGTGGAAACATCATGCTATGGGGCTGTTTTTCTGCCAAGGGGACAGGACGACTGATCCGTGTTAAGGACAGAATGAATGGGGCCATGTATCGTGAGATTTTGAGCCAAAACCTCCTTCCATCAGTGAGAACTTTGAAGATGAAATGAGGCTGGGTCTTCCAACATGACAATGATCCAAAACACACCGCCCGGGCAACAAAGGAGTGGCTCCGTAAGAAGCATTTGAAAGTCCTGGAGTGGCCTAGCCAGTCTCCAGACCTCAACTCCATAGAAAATCTGTGGCGGGAGTTGAAAGTCCGTGTTGCTCGGCGACAGCCCCAAAACATCACTGCTCTCGAGAAGATCTGCATGGAGGACTGGGCCAAAATACCAGCTACTGTGTGTGCAAACCTGGTAAAGACCTATAGTAAACGTTTGACCTCTGTTATTGCCAACAAAGGTTATGTTACAAAGTATTGAGTTGTATTTTTGTTATTGACCAAATACTTATTTTCCACCCTGATTTACGAATAAATTCTTTACAAATCCTACCATGTGGATTCATGGATTTTCTTTTTCACATTCTGTCTCTCACAGTTGAAGTGTACCTCTGGTGCAAATTACTGACCTCTGTCATCATTTTAGGTGGGGGAACTTGCACAATCGGTGGCTGACTAAATACTTTTTTGCCCCACTGTATGTCTGGGTCTACCAGGCTATTACAACAAAGCCCCCAGGCAGAGATCCATGTTCCATCTGTGTAGTGTAAATGGTCTTGAAAGAGGTGATAGTGTCTTTCCTTTGAAGTCACAGCCAGCTGCCATGTTCTTATGAGAAAGTGTTTCTCTTTCCACTCACCACTACTATGACAGTCTTCCCGTCAGCTGCATAATGAACCTTTTCAACGTGACAAAGCATACTCTGCAGGCTCGGGTGTAGAAGCCCGCAGAACAGCATTCTACAGACATTAGAGCATTAGAGGGTCAGCAGGGTGGATTAGAGGGTGAAAACAATTTCTCTCCACACTCGAACTTTTAACCTCACTAATACAGGAATATATTTTCTATGTCGAGATAAGCAGTGTCCCTCTCGTCCTCATTTTCGTTGCTTTTCAGCCTGTCTTCCCCTCCCATTCCTCCTCCTTCCATTTTGTCATCTGTTTTCTTTGCTCCAGTGGCAGCAGTAATTTTAGATGCCTCTCCTCTGGTGTGCTTGTTGGGATGTTACAGCTTTTCAACATGCCATAATGTGTCGAGAACAAGGACGCGTCCACCTAAGCTGGTGCTTTTTGATTTATCCCCACCATATGGGCTTGTTTTTGATTTATGATGATAGAAACGCCCAGCACAGATGTGGGGAAGTATTCGTGTGAAATCAGATTTGGAAGTGAATATA
The DNA here is from genome assembly GCF_964374335.1 of Astatotilapia calliptera. Classification (NCBI taxonomy): domain Eukaryota; kingdom Metazoa; phylum Chordata; class Actinopteri; order Cichliformes; family Cichlidae; genus Astatotilapia; species Astatotilapia calliptera. The sequence continues at coordinate 21,572,852 of NC_137433.1, forward strand.
TCTTGATTTAAAAAGTTCCCTGGTGGTTTTTTAAAAATGCTCTATAGCAGAGTGTCCTGGTGATCAGAAAGTTATGGGGACATAACGCATAAACTACAAGATGAACTATTTGATAGATAAAGTACCACACAGAAAAAAAAAAAATAGGAACGTTGGCTGTGACATACATCAAGTTCTCTGTCCAGAATCGATTGTAGGCTTAAAATCCTCCAATAAAATCCTTCATAATAGAGTTTGTTCTTCATGAAGCTTGTGTATAAATCATATTTGTTCCTAAAGCTTTATGGTTCTACTTCCTTTTTTGGATTTGCTTCTTTAACGATGTTGCTAGGCTGTTTGTGGACTCGTGTTTTTGCCCCTTGGTATATTTCCGTCTTTCTGTGCGTGTCCTTCTGCTTGCGGTGCATGTGTATATGCGTGTCACACAGCTGACACTGCAATACTGTTCTCATATGTTTTCTTTAACCTTGAGTAACCTCTGTTTAGACATATCACAGGGTAAGGCTGCTGCTGCTTCAAAGGTTCACAGAGCTCATGGTTACAGATAAGCTGTCCACATTAAATGGCATTATAAAACTTACACTACACTTTTTTTTTTTTTTTTAAAGAGACTGGCAAGAATTTCTTTAACTGTTTAAGGGACAGTTGTTTTCAGACTGTCCCTTAAGAAAACAAAATAACTGTAAGAACTGTGGCCCAGTAACCTCACATCTTTTCTCGGTTAACACTACAGTGTCTATAAAAAGTTAACTGTGTCATAGGTTGGACAGTGACATTCACAGAACAGTTGAGAAATCAGATATTTCTTTGATTGCACAAGTTCATTAGATATTTAGGAAAACTTAAGAAATGTATTTTCAATTAGGTATTAATTGTTCTTTATTTTTATGTGACCCATGCCATTTAGATGACTCAGGGGACGAGGAGCCCACGTCCCAGTCAGACCGCAGCGAGATCCAGGGCACCCTGAAGATACTTATCAGCAAGCTCGATGACCTCAGCACGTGTAATGACCTGATCGCCAAGCACGGGGCGGCCCTGCAGCGCTCCCTGAGTGAACTCGAAGGCCTGAAAGTCCCTGTGGAGGGAGGAGAAAAAATCAAGGCAGTCAACGAGCGAGCCACCCTCTTCCGCATCACTTCCAATGCTATGATCAATGTAAGTAGCTGTGACAGACCGCGCTGCAAGACACGGCAGGGGTTAGCAGTGAGTGATCTGTGTCCCACATGCTTTGGTATGATCAGTATGACAGGAGTACCAGTCCTGGTTTGTGAGCAATGAGAGATGAGATCAGTTCACAGTGTAGTGTGTTTAAAGAGACCAAGGCTGCAGGCATGGAGGTCGACCAGATCCTGATACAAAATACCCTGACTTGTGGGGGACACAAGTCAGGGTAGTCCTAGTGGCAGTTCCAATCCTGCCTAAATGGGGGGGGTTATGTCAGGAAGAGCATCCAGGGCCAAATCATCAAGAATAAGATTTCCATACCAGATTGGTCGGATTTAAAATCATCGCCTCCGTTGCTGCTGGACATGGATGAAGGGGAAGGAGAACAAGGAGAGGGTTGTTGAAAGAAGAGGATGTTAAGATAAGGAGAGATTGAGGTAGATGATTTGTTGTATACATCATTTAAACACTAGCACCTCAAACCAAATGGGTGCCTCTGGCATACTTTCCTCCCTCCATAAACAGATAGAAATATTGTGTACAGAGGCAAACAGAAGCTAGCCACAACCATTGATGAGTCTCTACAGGGAGTGGAGAATTATTAGGCAAATGAGTATTTTGTCCACATCATCCTCTTCATGCATGTTGTCTTACTCCAAGCTGTATAGGCTCGAAAGCCTACTACCAATTAAGCATATTAGGTGATGTGCAACTCTGTAATGAGAAGGGGTGTGGTCTAATGACATCAACACCCTATATCAGGTGTGCATAATTATTAGGCAACGTCCTTTCCTTTGGCAAAATGGGTCAAAAGAAGGACTTGACAGGCTCAGAAAAGTCAAAAATAGTGAGATATCTTGCAGAGGGATGCAGCAGTCTCAAAATTGCAAAGCTTCTGAAGCGTGATCATCGAACAATCAAGCGTTTCATTCAAAATAGTCAACAGGGTCGCAAGAAGCGTGTGGAAAAACCAAGGCGCAAAATAACTGCCCATGAACTGAGAAAAGTCAAGCGTGCAGCTGCCAAGATGCCACTTGCCACCAGTTTGGTCATATTTCAGAGCTGCAACATTACTGGAGTGTCCAAAAGCACAAGGTGTGCAATACTCAGAGACATGGCCAAGGTAAGAAAGGCTGAAAGACGACCACCACTGAACAAGACACACAAGCTGAAACGTCAAGACTGGGCCAAGAAATATCTCAAGACTGGTTTTTCTAAGGTTTTATGGACTGATGAAATGAGAGTGAGTCTTGATGGGCCAGATGGATGGGCCCGTGGCTGGATTGGTAAAGGGCAGAGAGCTCCAGTCAGACTCAGACGCCAGCAAGGTGGAGGTGGAGTACTGGTTTGGGCTGGTATCATCAAAGATGAGCTTGTGGGGCCTTTTCGGGTTGAGGATGGAGTCAAGCTCAACTCCCAGTCCTACTGCCAGTTTCTGGAAGACACCTTCTTCAAGCAGTGGTACAGGAAGAAGTCTGCATCCTTCAAGAAAAACATGATTTTCATGCAGGACAATGCTCCATCACACGCATCCAAGTACTCCACAGCGTGGCTGGCAAGAAAGGGTATAAAAGAAGAAAAACTAATGACATGGCCACCTTGTTCACCTGATCTGAACCCCATTGAGAAACTGTGGTCCATCATCAAATGTGAGATTTACAAGGAGGGAAAACAGTACACCTCTCTGAACAGTGTCTGGGAGGCTGTGGTTGCTGCTGCACGCAATGTTGATGGTGAACAGATCAAAACACTGACAGAATCCATGGATGGCAGGCTTTTGAGCGTCCTTGCAAAGAAAGGTGGCTATATTGGTCGCTGATTTGTTTTTGTTTTGTTTTTGAATGTCAGAAATGTATATTTGTGAATGTGGAGATGTTATATTGGTTTCACTGGTAAAAATTAATAATTGAAATGGGTATATATTTGTTTTTTGTTAAGTTGCCTAATAATTATGCACAGTAATAGTCACCTGCACACACAGATATCCCCCTAAAATAGCTAAAACTAAAAACTACTTCCAAAAACATTCAGCTTTGATATTAATGAGTTTTTTGGGTTCATTGAGAACATGGTTGTTGTTCAATAATAAAATTATTCCTCCAAAATACAACTTGCCTAATAATTCTGCACTCCCTGTAACTGCTTTTTTGTTTGTTTGCATGTTTTTGTTTTTTTGTTCTCTTCTGTTCTCTGTTTCACAATTTTTCTCTTTTGTGCAGTGAAACCACAGCATCTTTATGTAGCAAATTGTTGTTCGCTGCTATTTAACGTTCAAAATCACATGTAGCAAAACGCAGGCTCCAATATGACCAAGTTGGTCATTACTGCCAAATGTTTTTTCTGATTACGTGTATGCTCTACTGTAATCTGGCCCAGTTTCCATTTCCTTTACAGTGAATATTGTGGTTTTAGCTGTCTGTTAGTAATGGATGACAGTTCATATAGAATTGAGGTCATGCAAACGTGATACTGGATATGATAGTGGGTGGGGGTGACAGGAATAGCCCCAGCTCCCCACTCTTCTCAAAACCCTGACCCTCCCTGCTTGGTGAGGAATGTTAGAGCCTTCTGGACTACAGTTAGACTGACAGACCTGGTCTGACTAAAGACAAATCATACAAGGTTGGTCTTTCTTTCCGCTTCTACGAGTGGCTTTGGTTTTGATTGCTATTTGACTTCTAATGCATGACTTTCAGTTGAAGCTTTTTTTTTGTTTCGTTTTGGTTTGTTTGGGGTTAAAATAATTTACTAAGATTAGTTGCATTTTTGGTTGCAATTAGTTTGAACTTATCAACTAATGTTTTATCATTTAAAAATAAAAAGTTGTAACGAGGATCGCACTTAACATTGTGTAAAAGGCCAGTGCTCAAAATGATGAGCCCGTTATTGTTTTTTATTTTTTTTATTTTTTTATTAATTGACTGGACAAGCAAAAAAAAAAAAAAAGATCTTCTTGGATTGCCAAACTCATTAAAATGCCATTTGGCTTGCCAGGAATGTGCTTTTAATGAGAAATCAATGTTGGTCCAAACTCCCTTTAGTGCAAGGATTTCTACTGCCACATTTTTGGCGCCTACAAAGAGGCATCCTAAAACTTTATTTTACCCATGTTAAAATGGTGTTGACATGTAAAGTGTGAATAAGGAACAGAGGAGAGAGAAGGTGGATTGAGGAAAGCTGGAGGCCATGATGTAAAGGTACAACTGCACGCTCTTATTAATCTGGCCTTGGGAGAGGGTTTAACTCTAGTTCGTTCAGCAGTAGCCTGACTCTAATGGCACATTTACATGCATTTACACACGTACTCTTTCAGGGTTATACAATTTACACATGAACATCAACTTTAATCTGCGCTACATAGTTCCTTCTGCAGAGTTCACCGGGACTGTGTGACTCTTGGTGTTTAATGTCAACCCTCACTTACATACATATGTACTCCTGCTTGTTCATTCAGTTTTTTAGCCTTTATCAACCCCGTACTTAAAACACCAGAAGTCACATGCAGTCTATGCTTATAGTGGAGAGTCAGCGTTTAAAAAAGTGGAACTGTCATATTTTCTTCAGGGGGTGTTTGAGTTTCATATGATGGTTATTGTCTGGGGAAGTGGCCCACATCGTCACATGCATTTGGGACATTTAACTGACTCTAAGACATTAATATTGAAACATTTGTGCAGGGCTGTTTAGGGTAAGAGACTAACCAGGCATGGTAAGGTGATCTGATATTTCACTTCTTGTGTTATGATCATACTGCTCTACTAACATTTTGGATTAATGACTGTGTAATTAGGAAATTTGATCGCCTTTAATGATCAATTTCTAGTTTAACTTATTTTAATTTAGCTTTAAAAATGTAAGTGTTTTTCCTTGCTCTATAGTTTGTTAAGATAGTTTGTTGTAAGCCTGTTAATAATAGCGTGGATTTTTTTTTTAATTTACAAGTGTGTCTTAATAATTTTGGGCAATATCTGGTTTTTCAGTATTTTTAAAATGAAGCTCAAGAAATAATCATAATTTTGTTTTGGGGGGGGGGGGTTATTAGCCTTATTCAAGAGTACCGAGTATCCTTACACAGGTGGGCATAAATCAGTAATATGACCAGGATGAAATGCATGAAAGCATACATTGCTCTGGTCAGTAGGAATGTGAAAGGCTCTATGATATGATAATGATTGTGCATCACAGTCAACTGCAACACAATTAACTTGACTTTTTTTGTAGCAAAAATTATTTTAAAAATGTGTATTTGTAAGGAATTAAAATATTAGGCTAAATGTCTTAATGTCCCGGCCTGTTACTCTGACAAAACCAGACATCCGAAGATGTAAGTTATGAACATCTTTGGCTATTATAAGACTTTGTTGTCCAAATATGAATTGGAGCAGTGAGAAAGTAATAGTTGGTAGTTACAGCTCCCCTTAGCTTTACTGGGTATACTTGATAAATAAAATACAAAACAAAAATCTGTTGTTTGAAACTATTTACAGTACCTATATCACCACCCGGTATACGGTTAATACCACAGCTGCCCTAAGTTAATAGTGTTGGTAATTACCATTCTTTGTGTTTCTGTAATGATTAATCCACCAGTAAGCTCAAGCACTTTAATTGAAATTGTATTTATTAATGCTAAGATATAATTGTTGTTATCCATAATTTCCAAATGTACTGTTTTACAGAAAAGCTGAAATAAATAATAAAGCATGTTGGGTTTAAAAAAACAAAAACAAAGATACAAAGTCGCAGTTGTTTGTATCCATTTCTGAAGAGAAAAATTAGTCAAATTTAGTTAAATCTAACTTCTCAGAGAAATCCAGCGTTCCGGCTTAAATTGGGTATTAAAAGCGTAAATTTACCTAAAAAATAACACCATAAATTTTTAGTTTCAAATAGCTGTTTTTTTGTTTTTATGACAGGTGGTATAATACTTCTGTTGAGGGCTATATAGTCATAACTTTTTTTCCCCAACAAAACAAAATCCAGACTGCAGTTCCATCATACTAAGAGCCCAGATGAATTGAACTGTGTGACACTTTTGCCCCGAAGGTTTTTAACCTTCAGCCACTATTTTATTTAAGCGGCTTAAGCTACCTCTCAGCAGTTCCTCTCAATCTCTTCTTGTGATGACAGTGTACCACAGAATAAAGTCAAGTCAAGACTTCCATAACATTTGATTTGTGGTTGCTTTTAAAGCCATGTTTGAAAAACAGCTGGATAACCCCACGCTGAGAGATCAGGGAGCATCACATGACATTTTTAACATGTATGGAGTCAGCTGAGAGGTGTTACTTGGGTTCACTGACCTCTGTGCTCAGTGAGCGTCAGTGGCAGCATGTGCTGACATGTAATATGTGGTGATCTGAAGTAACCTCTCTGTCTGAGCAGCAAAAGCAGAAGAGAAACAATGATACCCCCTCTTGACGCAGATATAGAGCCTTATGCAATCAGAGTGTTAAACGCAGCTCATCAGTCACTGATGTTTTCTATGTTTACAGTTTGCTCCAAGGCGCATTTGCCACAGCGGGGAGACGGAGTAAATCTCGACAGACAGCTAATTAACATATTTATGATTGCTCGAAAACCTTATGATAAGCAGCCTTGATTACAACACATGACACAAATGCATTTACGGCCCTTTCCATCCAAATCTTCTTTCTCTTGTATTGTTGCCAACTGTGAGGAAAAGTGATACAGGATTTTTATCCCAACTGATTGTTTCCATTTTGTTAAAAAAGTTGTTTTTAACAATTCCCCCCTCAGGATGTGTTTTACATTAATTTATTTTTCACTCCTGTCTTCTGATTATCTGCTCGTGTGTTTCTGTTACCCAAGGCGTGTCGAGACTTTTTGGACCTAGCCGAGACTCACAGTAGGAGATGGCAGCGGGCTCTGCAGTATGAGCGAGAGCAGCGTACCCATCTAGAGGAGACCATTGAGCAGCTAGCCAAGCAGCATAACAGCCTGGAGCGAGCGTGGAGGGAAGCACCCACGCTTGTTTCCAGCGCACCCAGTGCCCCTACCACCAACAAGGGTGAGACTGGCTGTCTGTTAGTCGCTCCTGTGGACCTTAGCACGGGACTCATACCAATAGCTAAAGGTCACACGTAGCCTTGGGTTTAGTATTATAGACTCTCCTCATGTGGAGGACAGAAGTTTTGAGCTGTGTCAGAAGATTTTAATTAGACAGCAGTTAAGATGTAAATAGTACTTATCTTAAGAGTCTCTTTGGTTAGTTTATATTCTCATGAGTTTTTGGCTGGAAGTGATCTAACTTTTAGCTATGCTCTAAAAAAGTTACACAGAAAAAGCCACAGTTTATATTTTGTAAAAACAAATTGAGCACCCATGAACTTAACCTGGGGACCCATTTCCAGCCCTCCTGTGATCTCTGTCTCTGCTGTTTATAATGAGGGTTTAAAACATAGTTGAGTCCCTCTTCCTTCCTTTAACCTTAAACGCAATTGTTAATTCATACAGAGGATAATTATATTTTAACCACTTAGGCAGAACATCAGAAACACCAGGTCCTGTGGGAACCACAGTTTCTTCAAACTTTCATTACCTTTTATACTATTTTTGCCATTTGTCACTACTTGCTATCATAATGGCAGATATGAAATTTGAACCTTTAACACAGTAAATGGTTAGTTTAGAGTTTTTATTATTTATACATTATACAGAGCTTCTACACAGCAAACATACTCCCTCCCCTTTCCCTCTTTTACCCATTAATTGTACTTTATATAAACATTTGTGCTTCTCACTTGGAAGCTGGTTAAAACCCATAATGGATCACTGAACACAGTGAACGTACTGAGTGCTAAATAGTCAGTACTAAATATAAGAAGCATGCCCTGAGGTACTTGCATCATTCAGGCTAGTTACCCAACAGGAACACTGCCAATTTTACGATTAAGCTAATTATTCCCCGATTAATCACCACTGGTATGTGATTATATGCCTGTCTCTCCTGAACACTGCAGAATACAAACTCACTGTTTTACACTGGGATGTCTGTGTGGACTCATAAATGTATATGTCCACTTGAAGGGAGTGAGAGGTCACGGAAAGAGGAGGCAAGTGATGAAGATGAGGATACTGAGTACTTTGATGCCATGGAGGATTCCCCTGCGTTTATCACAGTGACTGCCAGTGAGAGCACGCAGCACAGGTCAGTCTCACACAGGAATCCGTGCAGTCTCTGCTCTCTTTTTATGTATTCATTAAAAATGCACTGTAAGAAAAAATGGATATGAGAAATATAGTTTAACCATGCACGCTCCAAATTGTAAAAACTGCGAGTTTGACGCTGGGTGACGTCTGAGCGGGGCTCTGACGATAGCTGATGGCATGAGAAATCGAAGAGCGGCGTGTCCTTTTCTGTCATGTGTTCACTTTCGGTTGTACAAATAAAAACCAGCCTTAGACTCTCACAGCGGTCGGTTTTCCTGCAGACAAGTTACCCAATTTTTGTGTCATGTGACATATCCGTCAACTCCAGTTTCACAGTATTCATCTGCAATACTCAGCAATCTCTCCCCTCCCTTGTGTATATTGTGTTTGCATGTGTAAAGGGGAAACAAGAGCGTGAGGGGATTTTGGCGAGATTGTGTCCTGCGTCGCTGTAGAAAATACTTTCATTTTGTTCCAGGCGATCTCAGAGTAATTTGAGCGGAGCGAGCGGAGGCCATCCCGGTGACTGGAACCAGGACGACCATGTAAGTGTCTTCCCAACATGCCTAAATAATGGCACTGACATTTGTTAAAGGAGCAAATATTTGTAATCTCAAAATAGATTCATTTCTGCTGCTGCTGCAAAGCTCACACCTCATTGATTTATTTATGTAACATCTTCACTTGCTGCTTTCACAAGTATCCTTCCCTGCCGTGCTTAAAGAAGGATGCAAGGATACGCACACAAACTTTGCCAGTGGTTTGAATCATTTAGTACTCAAACATCTGTTCTTCTTCTCCCTCAGCTCTTTCTAATATTTTTCTCTCTCTCTCTCTTACACATCTGTGTCTTCTCTCTTTTTCTCCTGTCTTTCTCTTGCTCTGTCGCTACATCTGGAGATATGCTGCCAAGCTGTCCACAAAATTGAAAGTATTGTCTCAAACTTGTATATCCACCCTCTTCTCCTCACCTAATCCCAGATGTCTCCAAGCTGTAACGATGTGTCAGGAAAGGAGCTTCAGCCGCGCAGACAAAGGCGGAGTCATATCCCAGACAAACCCAACTACTCCCTCAATTTGTGGAGCATCATGAAGAACTGCATCGGCAAGGAGCTTTCTAAAATCCCCATGCCTGTAAGTGTAGGCGTGCTCCCGGTTCTTCTTGCTGGCAGGTAAATCTGTAAGGATTGCATCTTATGAGTTTCTCTCCGTTATCTTCCTTTCAGGTAAACTTTAATGAGCCTCTGTCGATGCTGCAGCGCCTCACCGAGGACCTGGAGTATCACGAGCTTCTAGACAAGGCAGCCCGCTGCGACTCCTCACTAGAACAGATGTGCCTGGTCGCTGCCTTCTCTGTCTCTTCCTACTCAACAACGGTCCACCGGACAGCCAAGCCCTTCAACCCCCTCCTGGGCGAAACGTACGAGCTTGATCGCTTGGAGGAATTTGGCTACCGCTCGCTGTGTGAGCAGGTAATGGCACAGCTACAGAGAGATTTTGTTTGCATGCTTCCTGATGTGCACGCACAGTTATTCAACACACACACACACACACACGACGGTACACAAGGTTAAACAGAGCCTTTGTGTTTCTGTGTCCTCTCAGGTGAGCCATCACCCACCTGCAGCTGCACATCATGTGATTTCCCAAAGAGGCTGGACCTTATGGCAGGAGATCACCATCGCCAGCAAGTTCCGAGGCAAATACCTCTCCATAATGCCTCTGGGTAAGACCGCTAACAAACTTCATGCGTAAATAATAATTATATGCCTGCTGTGTTGTGCTATGTAATAGAAAATCATGTAAGTAGTGAAATATAAATCTTCTGAGGTGGAAATGCATTGCCTGTGCTCTGAGCATTAATGTGCTGGATGACAGATTCAGAAGCACAAAACCAAACAATAATGCGCAACTGCAAATTAGCAATAAAGCAGATGTGAGAATCTGTCTTTTGTCGCCGTGTGTCCCCAGGTGCCATTCACCTGCAGTTCCACGCCAGCGGGAACCACTATGTGTGGAGAAAGGTCACCTCCACAGTGCACAACATCATTGTGGGCAAGCTGTGGATTGACCAGGTCTGTTTATTATGTTTAGTTTATCGACATCATGCCTTAATACCACTGAGCTTCCTGAAAAGCCCGTAGATATTTTCTTCTAGCAGAAGTGTGTGGCACAGACCAGCAGAGTAGGACTGAAGAGGGGAATCAACGTAAAGCTTTTTAACAGTTCAACAAGTAGCTCCACAGTATCCGGGGATTTGTCTTTAGCTTTGATCTAAATAACAACCTCTTGTTTCTTTGAGATGCCCCAGTTATAGTGTGGAGGGAGGTTTGAGGGGCAGGCTTCACATGTGTCTATTTGGAACTATAAAACCCCATCCACCTCCTCCACCTACATTTTTTTCCCTGTCCTGCTTTCGTGTGTCACATCCATCTGTCAGTGTGCATTTGTGTTTGAATGCTCATTTTAAAGAATCCATGAAGAAGAAAAACACAGATTATATCCACTGGAATATAAGCTCTTGTGTATAATAACAAAGCGTCAACCTGTTCCTAACATGAAAAAGTAAAAGTACAAATATCCTAAATTACTGAATATTTGTAGTATTTGTTTCTTAAAGGTACTCTACAGACTTGAAATACATTCAATTTCAATTCAGTTTTTTTTTATATGGCACCAAATCACAGCACTCACCTTAATGTGCTTTACATTGTAAGCTAAAGACGCTACCATGATAGAGACATAACCAACCCCATGTCCCTCTATGAGCAAGCATTTAGTGAAAATTGGAAGCAAGGAAAGGAAACGATCTAAAAATAAATTACTCACATTAGTGTCTGTTTTCTGATCAAATGTACAAATGCTATCAGTTTTTTGTCCTTTTGAGTGTAACAAAATCACCAGCTCTGTGTTGAGATAAATGTAGTTTTGTCATCTCTGTATTGTATTATTCTCTTCAGTATATTCACCTTCATTCTCTTTGCGTTGTTCTGCCACTCGGCTGTCCTCCTTTGCAGAACGGGGTCACCCAAACAGCTTCATATTAACCTACAGCTACACTCTCTGTGGTTGGCTATAGCGGAGCACAATTGTCAGTAATAAAACAGCTGAAACAAGCGAGGCACTGACAAAGAATGTATTTTTACATCACAATCACACCAGCATAAACCTTCATTTTCTCCGCATGGTGGCTATTTTTAATATTTTCTTTTCATGGCTGTCATATGCTGCAAAATCAGATTAACCCTGTAACACCCAAGTGTATCTTTTTGATGATTTTTCTTTTCTTTTTTTTCTTTTTCAAAAGTTTTAATAAACCACAAATAAATAGGATTTTCTGAAACATTTTCATGGTTTGGGCTTTACAGGGTTAAGCATGAGACCTTAAAGGTACATCCCACTGCAGTGTCCAGCACTGTGCATGCACATCCTTGCAGGACAATGCAAGGACCTGCTTACCACATGTCTTGTTTGCAGTAACAAGAGTAGTAATTCTACACATAAGCACATTGTTTTAGTTTGTTTAGTGTGTGTGACAGATGGACAGGTAGAATGAAATAGTGGTGGATTTACCTTAACTGTCATTCCAAATTGAATCTTCTAAGTCCTGACTCACTGTGAAACTCGCTGTGATATGTTCACTGGCTCAAATGTCATTGTTCTCTCTTTCTTGCTCTCATTCTGTATTTTTTGCGTGTCTGTGTTTGTGCAGTCGGGAGACATTGAGATTGTGAATCACAGGACCAAGGAGACCTGCCAGCTCAAGTTCTCTCCCTACAGTTATTTCTCCAGGGATGTTCCACGCAAGGTAAACTCTTTGTTTTCCACACTCTGCTGACACCCAGCCTGGGTGTGACGTTGCGGTGTGGGGTTCATTTGTGTGATGCTGCCTCCTGCTGGACAATACCAACAAATGTATTGCTTTGTGTAATAAGCTTAGTGTATGAAGTCAGATCTCAATAACACCCTTTTGTGTTGTAACACTTACTTAAATAAAGAGCACATTTATTTGTTTGGAGCAAATTTAAATGTAGTCATGTTCTACTGATGGGACTGGGTATTTACATACCTAACATTACTTGGAAAGAGCAGCTCTGTGCTTGTGTTTCTAGCTTCTGTTTTCTCTTTTTTTTCCAGGTGACAGGTGTGGTGGCAGACAGCGGGGGCCAGGCTCACTACATCCTCTCTGGTACGTGGGATGAGAAAATGGAAAGTGCCAAGATCGTTCAGAGCAGCCGAGGAGGCAGCGGGTCAGAGGGCAAGCAGAAGATGGTCTACCAGACTCTGTCCCCCAAACTGCTGTGGAAGAAATACCCGCTCCCGTAAGCCAACAGCCATAGCTGAGTAAACAGCTGCGATGTGTGATAAATGTCATGGAACTCCACAGTGTACCTTATGCCAATTCCTTCTTGCCTTGTCAGGGAGAATGCTGAGAACATGTACTACTTCTCAGCTCTGGCACTGACCTTAAATGAGCTGGAGGATGGGGTGGCAACGACCGACAGCCGTCTGAGACCAGACCAGAGGCTGATGGAGGACGGGCGATGGGATGAAGCAAACTCCGAAAAACAGAGGCTAGAGGAGAAACAAAGAGCAGTGAGAAGGAGGAGGGAAGCAGAGGCCTCAGACGCTCTGGATGAAGGTATGAGACTGAGAACAGTGAGAGTGAGTGTGTGTCTGTCTGCGTCTAGTGATGAGAAAGGAGAAAGAAAGCAAGAGTCAGGGCATAAAGTTATTTTATGCATGTATGGTAGTAAAAGTCCCAATCATTATTAGATTAGACAATGTCAGGTGGGAGCTGGAGCATTATTTTACTACAAATATCATTACAACAGATAAATCACTGAATTAGAAAATCCCTCAATAGAAATATTTGATTAAAAGGGATCTGTGGCATGCTGTGCTACATAATCAAGGCTGAGCTCATACCCAAGTATTAGATCAAATGATTAATAAGCAGTAACTGAATAATTTACCTAAGCTTCTTGAGCTCTATAATTTAGATGTAAGAGTTTTAAGAGTTCACGTTAAGAAAGCAGGGCTCATTAAGAAAACTAAGAAGAGATGGTTATAATAAATAAATAAAGAGTTTAAATCTTACAGGGACCTCAGCAGACACTTTTCATCCTCGTGGCATTCCTGTCTGTGTGTTGTGCGTAGGCTAGATTGTTTTTGATGTACCCATGACTTGTCTTTCTTTTCCTCCCTCTATTGATGGTCAGAGTGTGATTATGACTCTGGTGAGTGGGGGTTGCCCTGTACCCCTCCGTTGTGCATCACTCCCACATACACACACACACACAAACACACAAACGCCATCCTCTGTGTTACTCTGTGTGGTCTGCCTCAGTGTTGGGAACTGCATGAAACCCTTCTCATGTCAATTTCTCCAAATAATGACTCAGGAAAAAAAAAACACTTTTTCCTGCACACATGCAACATTTTCATTCAGAACTGGCCTCGGTAACATGTTGCATTTAAGAAAATGATTTAACATTACAAGTATTCTCAGTGTGCTCTGGTGAAGCCACATTAGCAAGTGATTAGATTGGATTTCTTCCTGCATTGCCATTATGCTTTTTCTTTTTTTTCGATTGGACACTTTTCTGGTGCACTTTTCTAGTTTTTTTTTTTTATATGCTTGTTTTTCGTTTTGACTGCTCTTTTTATGAAACAGATTCATTTTTTAGTTCAGGGACTTCCAAAAGTTTGAGTATAGCTCCTTCACCATGAGCCTTTCAGGTTTTGACATATTTGCACAATGTGTGCTCATTTGTTTCTTTATCACTACTATATGCATTGTATGAAGGTGAAATGATCTGAGTGTGAATAGCCTGCGAGTGTGGCTTCTCCATTAGAGGATAATCGGATCAAACCAATGGATTAATACCTGTGATTTTTTTTTTTTCCTCCCTCACAGGTAGAGAATATGAAGGCTACCAGCCATTGTGGTTTTACCAGAGGAGGGACTCAGTTACTGGAGAGACAAGCTTTGTGTACAAGGGGGGTTACTGGGAGGCAAAGGAGAGACAGGACTGGAGCCTGTGTCCTGACATCTTCTAACCCAGGAACCTCCTCTGGGATCACACCTAACCTCATGAGACAGTGAACCGCTCCACCTCTGGTCCTTAAGCATCGGAGCGAACGAGCACCATGTGGACCTTTTTTTTTCTTTTTTTGTGTGTGAACATGAGAATGTGTATGTTTCGCACACTCTCAGATTACACTGTACCTCCAAATGTACACTCTATGGGCGTTCCCCGAGTAGTCCTATTTGACACTATACTCAAACAGCCGTGACAGAGTTGTAACAGAGTTGTAACACCACACAGTAAAGCTAACCCGCTCAGTCCTGATGCTCTGGTGTGCCGGAAATGCTACCCACAATGCACTTTTCTGTGTTCACTCCACTACAGAGTTTCCCAAATTGGATAGAAACCCACATCAAAGCTGCTCATGATTATAAACTGATTAAAAAGAATAAAGAGGGACATAAAAACAGAACACACAACAGTATTTCAATATTTGTAAGAAAAATGTCTTCACCCTCAGTTTTATTCAGTACAACAGAGATTAACCTGGGCCTACTTTATTAATTAGCCTCCTCATTTTCTTTATGGTAAACATTTTAAGTGCTCATTATTTGCCTCTTTTGATATGTTAAAGCCGGGCTTAGAGCAACCACCGGTCACAGGGAAAACGTGTGTTTATTTCCCAACCGGCTGATGAGTGATCGCTGACAGTTGCTGTGAGATCGACTGCTAAAACTCCATTCACAGGCCTAGAGACCAGTCGGTCACCCCTCCTCCAGGAACCACTGGTTACTAAGGAAGCGTGTATATTACGAGATCGGTTGGCAAGTGGTTGCAGGAGGTTGCAGACGCTTGCATGAAATTGGTTCATGCAAGAGGCTTTCGGTGCTGCATTGAAAACCTCTTTGTGATTGCTGCTAGCATGTGCTAGCACTTTGCCTCAGTCACCAGCAGTTTGCAAGGGGGGGTGTTGACTTTTTTGCCAACTACTTGCCAAGTGGTAGCGAGTGAAAATTCACTGAAACCATAAAGTAAAAGTTGCACCTTGTATTGGTTGCAACCGCCAGATGCAATTTTTACTTTCACTTCTCTGGTCTGTTTTGCCCTTTTCAGTACAACTCTGAGAGGGTTTCGCTAACAGCCAAAGCAGGCACAAGGAGCCTGTGGGTATAGCATTCTCTGATTTTTACCCGACGATAGCAAGCAAGCTGGTTGAGGGATACACATTTTTCCGTAGCAACCGGCAGTTGTCAGGGGGTTGCCAAACTATGTCTGTGACTGAGGTATAGAAAGTAATGGATGAAGACTCTGAAATAGTCACAGCTTTGATTGCATGTGTTATAAACTATGGAGAGTCAACGTGTTCAGTAAATATAAAAAAAACCATAATTAAATACAGAGAAATGAACGTACAAATAATCACATAATTAACTACAGAAAATGTATCTAATATAACCATAAAGTGAGAAAAAGAATCAGACTAACCTCTGTATCTCGGCTTACAGGTTTTACTTTATTCAGTGTTAAATATTTTATTTATAAATAGGTTTATTTTCATCAAGAAGTCTGAGGACAAGTGGGGCAGAGCCCATGTGATTGATTTGTGATATAACGGGCTCTAGAAGTCAGAATTAGCTGACAGACTCGGTGTTGTTATGGAAGAAGATGATATTCTGGGGGGAAAAGTTAAAAAAAAAATTAAAGGTTTGGTTAAAGTGGTTTTTGTCTTAAAAGCTGCTAGAATGAAATAAAACCAGATATTAGGTTTTATGATGTATTATCTTTTTTTTTCTAAATTCATGTGTGTTTTAAATTTTTATGGTTCTGTTATACATTTTCTGTATTGGTTCGTCAGACGGATTCATTCTAAATATATTTGTATTTCATTTTCAACACATTGAGTCTCCATAATCTACAGCTGTTTGATCCACTAGAGATTGGTTTATGTCAACTAATGAAATATGCATCAAGGCAGTAATCCTTTTTCCATTTGGACTGGATATTAAGTTTTCCCTTTAGGGACGTGCAATTAGTCTGTTCATGTTAGTTATATTAGAAATATGAGCTGTCTCTATGCTTCATTGGATCTCAGTCATCTTAACATTTTCCATTTGTGACTCTGATTAGGAAAAATTATATAGTAGTAGTTTGATTATAACACATTAGCGCAACTGCAGTGGTGACATTAAAACACTTGTATCACTGTCACGGTAATTTCCATCAAAGACCTGAATAAGCACTTTTCACTGTGGTTGACTAGAGGTTAGTACATATCTCTGTGTTGATGTTGAGAAAATCTCACTCTGTACATGAACACTATCTTGTCCTCTGGTGCTCTCCCGTGGCAACACTTACCATATCATCAGTGATCGATTTAACTAGTATCATCTTCAGTGATCGTACAAAGTATTAAGTCTGCGCCCGATCACTGAGGCATTAACAAGTAAACATTAACCCGGGAACACACCGGTTTCTTCTCACTAGTTCCACAGCATCCATCCCTCACTAGTTTGTAGTCCAGATGTTTCCAGTGGAGTTACTGAATTTGAGACTGGAGCGGGTACTCCAAGGAACCCACAGTGGCTTTAGTTGATAGGAGGTCAAAGGTTATAGAAGCAGACAGGGCTGGTTCCTGTAGCGCTCCTCTTTGCAGTCAGCTGTAGCCACAGAGGACAAGCCAGAGCGGCCACTCCAGGCTCTCTGCAGCTCATTTGCCATTTGTGGACTTGCTGATCTGGGATCAGCTCACAGAGGTACACTGAGTCTTTTGCCTTTAACTGACTGAATAAGGGAACGAGTCCCCTGACCTGTGCACTACAAGTCTACAGTGACAAGAGTTTTGAAGAAAAAAAAAAAAACAGTCGATATTTTTTTGTAATTATTGTTAGGAATGTAGAATTTGGAGGTATTGTATCTACCATCCAGCCTATTTGTGTGAATATTTTGTGATAAAACAATGATATTGTAAAAGAAGAATTATACTAATGTGACTATTGAGTTCTCTGTACAGCAGAGGTTAAGGAGGGGGTAGAGGGGGGACTAAATGAGCCTGAAGATAGACACTAACTCAGAGGTGTCCTCAATTTGGCCAAAAACTGTGTTAACACACTGAAAATAAAGTTGTTTTTTTTTATATAGTTCTTAATACTAACATGTTGTTAGCTGTGGTTCAGTTATTTCCTCTGATGTGTGGGTCATGCAAATGTAAAGCACACACACACACACACACACACACACACACTGGAAAAGAAATTCCTTCACACAAGGAAGAAATGCTAGGATTTAGCCGATAGAGTGAATTTTAAGTGTGATAATATGAGCTCTTAATGTTTACCTGTCTGATTCTTTAGCAGTGAACTAATGATAGTGAGAAGTGAATTCTGGCAATTTTACTCATTTACACAAAAGGTTTTCTTACAGTTTGGAGTTGTGGTTGTCATGAGCATGGTCACTTGTTAAAAGGAATAATTTAGTGTTTGGAAATTAATTTTGTTTTGAAATTTGCTGGAGTTGGATGAGAAGATGAAGCCTTCTCTTGTTGTAAATATGAAGCTACAGACGGCAGTTTAGCTTAGCTGTAAAAACACTGGAAACGGGGTAGCTCGGCTCTGACCACCCATCAGTCCCTCTAAATTTCACCTCCATCTTTGCTGGAAGTTTGCCACTTTGGTGCCAGGAGGAAGTCTTGCACATAACTAAAGATGGAAGTTAAACCTAACGTACCCAAAATTTGGTACCAAAATCTGTCTTGAAAAATGAAACAAATAAGATCCATGTTAGTTTATCAGATCTCCAGCTGCTGGTAGCTTATATCCTGTTTCCAGTCCTCTTAATCCTAAAAAGTGACTGCTGCCTGTAGCCTTACAATGTGTCCTGTTGGAGAGAAGGAGGCACATAAGCACATTTCCCAAAGTGTTGAGCCTTTTCTTTACATTTTCTTTCTGCTATCCTTCTTTTCTATTTCATAAATGTGTATCAAAGACTTGTCATTGTACATCGCCACTTGAACATGATGAAAATGTGGAGGTTCCCTGCAGATTTACTTTAATAAATTGTGTTTGAGATTATTTTATATTTGAGAATACATATTATATTTTGAATGATAATGGAGAGCTCATCTTAGGTTTAAATCAATATATTTCCAAACAAAAAGATGACCTCAGTACTTGATGGTGACTTGCCTACTGAAGTTGTCCCTTTTAAGGGCCTGTACAGTATCGGACAGCTGTAGCAATAAAGCGGTGGAGGTGTAGATTTGTTAGTTTGTGGCTGTTGTTCGTTCAAAGACTCGTTGTCTGCCTCGTTTAGAAAGGGGAAAAAACACAACCAAAGTGTAAGAGAAGAGTGTGTTGTAGACTAAATAATCCTCTTCATCTGCCTTCCCGATCTCAGAGGGTTCAAATGTAAACCCTCCCCGTCGCTGTTTATCTCATCTCATCTGAACCTGATGCTTAATTCACTACGATGTGATTCTTGGCTTTAATTTTCTTGTTTTTATTTTCTGATCTGATTTCTTCCTTCTCAATGGGTGCCATTATTCCTATATTGGTGTTTTCATACTATTTGTGTGCATAGCGAGTTTGATTTGTGTGCACGTGCAGCATTACATATCCTGCTTTTCAGTGCTGCTCAGTTTTGAGGCAGAAATAGGCTGATGCTGATGATGACGACGAAGATGGGGAGATTTTTCTTGCCTTGTCTAAACTAAACCTTGCTTCTTATTCGACAGTGACTCGCAGCTTTGTGGTGAGATTATGGTGATATTAACAATCCATACGATTGGTAGAAATTATGAGATGTTTCACAATAGCGACCTGGCACAGGATTGAGGTGACTGACCTGCCTTGATAACTCTTACTCCCAAATACACAAAGGTGTATTCAGGTGTTACTGCGTATTCAGCTGAGGTTTTTCTTTTTTCCTCCCCCTTTTTAAAAAAAATAAAATTGTGTATTTTCTCCCTTAATTTATACTCGTATAACACTGTCTTTAAACAGCAAAGACAAAACGGTGAAAAAAGAAGATAATAAAGTTGTTATTGTTGACACTGGATACCAGTCTCTTCTCATTTGTTTCTTCTCTGACCAAAGGATGAGTTGAACTGGCAGAACAGAGAAATGTTTGAGTTTAAAGTCGATGTCCCACTAATGAAACATGACACTCTAAACAGTTTTTATGAAAGTGAATAAAACATTATTTGTATCATTGCTTATTCCAATCATGAAGTGCATATTCAATGTACTGTTTTCTTGGGTAGACAACAGAAGCTTTCTTTAAAATGAGAAAGGTGAGAGTTCTTTGGAGTCAATGACTCCCTGAAGTTTAGAACCCATGAACATGGACATCCATGGACTCCCTTGTGATGCTCTGCCAGGCCTTGTTTGTGGGTTTCTCTGCCTTCATTTTTGTCTTCAGTGACTGAAAAGCTCCTCTATCAGGTGACTCGACCATCTATTAATATCCCATTTCTTTGCTTTGAGAAACTCTTGGGCTGTTTTTACTGTATGTTTTGGGTCATTATCCATTTTCACAGCGTAGCATCATCAGATCAGTTCTGCAGAATTGGAGTGAGTCTAAGCAGAGAGTAAAGCCCTGTGCACGTCACAGTTCATCCTGCTGCGTCTATTAGCAACCACATCAATAAACACTAGTGACCTGGTTCCACTTGCAGCCTTATGCCCATGCCATATACATACAGTGGGGCAAAAAAGTATTTAGTCAGCCACCGATTGTGCAAGTTCCCCCACTTAAAATGATGACAGAGGTCAGTAATTTGCACCAGAGGTACACTTCAACTGTGAGAGACAGAATGTGGAAAAAAAAAATCCATGAATTCACATGGTAGGATTTGTAAAGAATTTATTCCTAAATTAGGGTGGAAAATAAGTATTTGGTCACCTCAAACAAGGAAAATCTCTGGCTCTCACAGACCTGTAACGTCTTCTGTAAGAAGCTTTTCTGTCCCCCACTTGTTACCTGTATGAATGGCACCTGTTTGAACTCTGTGGGAGCAATCATCAGAAAATGGAAGACATACAAGACCACTGATAATCTCCCTCGATCTGGGGCTCCACGCAAGATCTCATCCCGTGGGGTCAAAATGATCATGAGAACGGTGAGCAAAGATCCCAGAACCACACGGGGGGACCTGGTGAATGACCTGCAGAGAGCTGGGACCAAAGTAACAAAGGTCACCATCAGTAACTGTTACAGGAAAAATGATTCTATGTTTCTTTACCTTCTTTTAAATGTACAAAGATGCCTTTTGTCTGCCCTTTGCCTATGGTTAGATTAGTTTAGAATTATCTTTTTAGACTTTCCCAGCAAAGACATCTTGTTTCTGGGACATATTGTTTTAGATTGTTTTATCTTCCCTAGCTCTCTGCTGACGAGACTAGCACCATATATGGAGTTGTTTTATTTTATCTGTTTATTATTTGTTATCCTGTTCTCACTGTCTCTGTGCTCTGTGCCTATAAAAATTACCAAGCCACTGTGCATGGTGTGAGTTGTTCTTAGCAGCTCACCCGTGTACACGTTTGATAAAGAAAGTAACTTTGTCTCATTGTGTCTTTATTTCTCCTGGGTTTTTTACAGAGTTTCCCCCCAACATTTCTTGGTCCTTCGGAGCCGGAGCGCCTCCATCGTGTCCCATCTCCGTGACCAGTCCACGTTGCTCGCCTGTCGACAGCTCACATACTAGGTGTGTGATAAAAGACCAAGAGCGTTAAATTCGAGTCTTGGCCAACGTTCTTAGAAAGCGACCCACGGTGGTGGGGCCCGATCGAGGTGGACCAGACCCGGCGACACTGACCAGGTAGATACAGACACACTGACACAATCTTGCGTAAAAGCGCATTTTGAATTCAGGGAATTTAAAATAGCGGAAGTAGCTCGTCGACTGGTAGCTTTGGAAGCTCGTCGACTGGTAGCGTAGCTCGTCGACTGGAAGCTTTGGAAGCTCGTCGACTGGTAGCGTAGCTCGTCGACTGGAAGCTTTGGAAGCTCGTCGACTGGTAGCTTTGGAAGCTCGTCGACTGGTAGCGTAGCTCGTCGACTGGAAGCTTTGGAAGCTCGTCGACTGGTAGCTTTGGAGCTCTGGGTAGCTCCCCCAGCTGGGTCTAGACTGGGTCTAGGGAGTAAGTAGCTCTGGGAGCTCCCCTTATTATAAGGGTTCCGGTCGCGCGCGTCGAAGCTGTGAATGTGTGTGTGTGTGTGTGTGTATTGTTTTAATTAACGGAGCAAGCTGAATTTTCACGGTCCAATAAGAGACTGAGCTGCTCCTACTGTGTTTTTCTTTCACTGCTGTTCGCTGAAGTGCTGGTGGTTTGGGAAAACGGTCGAGTTCCGTCTCGTAAAGTTCACACCGCTTTTGGAAATAGTCCGAAAGTAGAAGGGCGTGTGAGCATCCACTCTCATTCCTCATACCAGCGAAGGTGGATAGCAGCTGTGTTGTCAATATACTATAAATAATATAAGTACATGCATGACTAAATAAATAAATAAATAAGTCAGATACACTAAATAATAAAAAATTGGAAAAATGGGGAATGAAACCTCAAAACCTGTTGCCAATAATGGACAGTATACACAAAAGTTCATTAATGACGAACAGTGGATAGAAAATAAATATCCAGGTGCAGGAAAAATCAGCGCAAGGAGATGGCGTAATCCTAAAAAGACGTCATGTCCTGGGTGGGAGGGTACATGCAGCCCCGCAGCTTTAACGCAGCTCAAAGATAGCTTATTAAAAGAAATAAGTGCAACCACAAATCTTAG
This sequence comes from Astatotilapia calliptera, assembly GCF_964374335.1. Lineage (NCBI taxonomy): Eukaryota > Metazoa > Chordata > Actinopteri > Cichliformes > Cichlidae > Astatotilapia > Astatotilapia calliptera. Next base: position 21,595,003 of record NC_137433.1, read on the forward strand.
AAAGAAAGGAAAACGCACAAATGAATTAACTTTCCTAGATGCATGGAAAAAAGAGCAACAGAGACGTGCTGAGAATAGAGAAAAGAGACAGAATAAAAAACAAAAGCAAAGCTGTGAGGTGCCTGAAGCAACGGCTGCAGCCCCTCCCCCCTATGTTACTGCCTCTGCATCAACTCCCAAGCACACAGAGAAAGATGCAGCTGTGAATAACCCTTACGGTTCAGTGCAGGCAGATTTAGCTAAAATGTCAGTAACACATGCACCCAAAACAGATATAGGGGAAGATCATGTAGGCAGGGACATATGGCCTGACCCCCCAAGCTCCCCAGGAGTATTTCCATTAATAAGTTCACCTAACCCCAGATATGGTCAGCCGACTGGACCTATGGGGCATAGAGACGCCCACCCCACAATTCTTGTGTTTAGACCATGGTCACATGAGGATCGGAAAAATGTTCTTAAAGATGTCCCGCCCCTGCATGACGGTTTTGACATATGGAAGAGTGCAGTTGAAGCAATTAGGACTCAGTGGTATTTAAACGGTCATGAAATGTACCAGGTACTTCAAGATCTTTTAGGTTTGAAGTTTGGCTCAGTGAAAGGCTCTTTCACTGGGGGGGCAATTAATAATCCTTTAGATTCTTTAGTGATCGGTAACGGGCCACAACCCCTGCGTGCAGGTGACCCTGATTTAGAAGGCCAACTACATAACTTCTATGAACGTGTGAAACTACAGCTGGCCCCCAAGCCAAACTACAATAAAATAGGAGAGGTGAAACAGAAAGAAAATGAAACTGCATCAGACTTTTTAGACCGCCTGCGCCCAGTTTTTAGGCAGCATTCAGGTTTAGATTATGCCGATGGCGATGCAACGCCATTCCAGCAGCAGTTAAAAAATGCATTTCTAAATGGCCTGCTCCCACCAATCAGAGCACATGTAGAGAAACATTGGGTCACAATGAACACTGGCAACCTGCCGGATGCCCTGTTACATGCTGAACACGCCACAAAAGTGCACAAACAGAAAAATAAGGCTGACGTCTTCACCATAGATTCAGAGACAGGTTTCCTTGCATTTTCGGGAAGCTATCAGAGGCAGAGAGGGAAGCAAGGCAATCGGCAGCAAGGCCACAAACACCCAAACAGAAACAGCAGATATAACAAAGACAATGCCTGTTTTAACTGTGGGAGAGAAGGTCACTTTGCACGAGATTGCAGGAGTAAGCCACAGACACAAAATAATAGGAGAAACAATGACAGGCAAAACAGTGGCGAATCTATGGAGAACAGCGACATGTGACTAGAAAAAACACAAGACATGAACATTGATGAGGGAGGGGAAGTTTTTAACATAGAACAATTGCTATTAGGGTCAGAATACAAACCAATGCTGCTAATTCATGTGAACGGGCAACCAATCCAAATGTTATGTGACACCGGAGCATGTAAAACGGTTCTAAGGCAGCCGCCTAAAAACTTACAGTACTCAAAAGACACATTAGTTGTGAAGTCAGCCACAGGCCACACCACTGTACAACAACTAACTGCCCCGTTAGAACTAATGCATACCGAAAGTGGCCGCAGGTGCTTCATTAAATGCATATATGACCCGTCATGCCCAGTAAACCTACTAGGAAGAGACGCTCTGACAGAACTCAAGATAGGCGTGGTACCGGAAGAGAATGGCATGATTGCTGAATGCATGCTAAATGACAACACACCAGAGCCAGATAGCATTAACACGGCACACAGCAGCAACGTGTGTCTCTCTCAAGGCTACGGTGTCCCACATTATTACTGGACTCTTGAGTTGCCCGAGCTCACAAAGCTACACAATGTGGCCCGCAAATATACACCCCCCACATCCTATTTCCAGAAACCCACTGACTATCACAACACGTTGAGATTTAAACAAACTCCAGGCCCAGACCCACTTTACGATCAGCAAGTGTGGAAGCTAGGACAACAGAGTTTGACTTTACAACACCTGTATGTCACAAAGTCGGGAAATGCAGTGTGCTCAGTAATCCAATCAGCAGCCGTGAAGGCTTTGAACCGCATGCCTAAGCCACACGTGTCTGTAGCGCATAACTATCATTCAGACTGGAAGGATTTAGGAAATGTGTTAGCCAGGGTTGAAGCAGACACTTATGAAAAAACGGAAGACACTCATGAAGGCTGGCTGCAAGGCCGCCGGACGGGGTGTTTCCGATACACACTGGGTTGGTTGGTCACAGTCAGGCCTGCTGTACACCTAACCGATGTCGCTGAAACACACGCACAACTGACTGAATGACACCAGGCAGCACTAGCTCAGCTGCCTGAAACTCTCTGGTCTACAGGCCCTGCTGATGTAGGCCTTATAAAAAATGCAGATGAAGTAAGAGTAAAACCTCTCTCAAAACACAGACCACTGATATCTCAATACCCACTCACTACTGAGGCTAGACATGGCATTCGCCCAGTGATAGCAGACATGGAGAAGGCAGGAATTTTAATAAAAACAAAGACAGCCACCTGTAACACTCCTATCTTTCCTGTTAAAAAAGCTACCGCGGGTGCATACCGTCTAGTACATGACCTGAGAGCTATAAACGAAGTGACTGAACAAATCCCACCTGTGGTTGCTAATCCACACACTATTTTAAATCAGGTCACACCGAACGAACAGTGGTTCTCAGTAATCGACCTTTCAAACGCCTTTTTCTCAGTTCCACTACATCCAGACTCACAGCCATTGTTTGGCTTCACCTTTGAGGGTCAGAGGTACACATACACTCGTTTGCCCCAGGGTTTTCAGAATAGCCCAACCCTCTATGCAGAAGCACTAAAGAAGTCAATGTCTAGCTGTAAGCTCCCACAGTTAGGTCAATACTTGCTGTATGTAGATGACATTTTAATAACCGGTCACACACAGCAGGCGTGCAAAGACAACACACTTGCTGTGCTACAGCATTTGGCTGAACAGGGCCACAAAGTCTCACAACACAAACTGCAGCTGTGGAGTGATAACGTTACATATCTCGGACACACACTCACAGGCCAGGGCAAAACACTGCTGGGAACCAGAAAGCTGGCAGTGCAAAACACACCCAAACCTAAAACAAAACAACAGATGATGAGTTTTTTAGGTTTGTGTAATTTCTGTAGAGCTTGGATTCCAGAGTATGCACTAACAGTTCAGCCACTGCAAGACATGATTTATGGCAAAAACCTCGCTTTGCGCGACACAATAACGTGGACGGTAGAGGCAGACACAGCATTTACTAACCTAAAGGTGGCTTTACAAACAAATGTAGTCCTGGCCCTGCCTGATTATGACAAGCCTTTCGTGCTGCATGTTGATGGGGGGGCCGGCTACATGAAGGCAGTTCTGACACAGGCTTTTGGTGACAAACAGCGCCCTCTAGCATTCTACTCGTGTAAGTTAGACGCTGTAGTTTCGGGCCTGCCGACTTGCGTCCAAAGCTGTGCAGCAGCCACAGAAGCAGTAAAGAAGTCAGCAGACATTGTCTTAGGGCACAAACTAGTTGTCAAGGTCCCGCATGCTGTCACATCTATACTGCTGCAAGCCAATCTCTCTTACCTGACTCATGCCAGACAGCTATCGTATGTAGGCATTTTACTATCACAGTCTCACATCACACTGGAAAAATGTGGCACACTGAATCCAGGGACTCTAGTGAGCACACCAGCTGATGGAGATGTGCACAACTGCCATGCAGAATTAGACAAAGACACCAAACCCCGCCCTGACATCCATGCTGAGCCACAAGCTGGTTTTACTGATGTCTTTATGGACGGATCAGCCTCTAAAGACAACACAGGCCGAAATTGTGTAGGTTACGCAGTAACCACAGACAGTAGAATAATAGAAGCAAAACCACTTTCTTCTTCATATTCTGCACAGAGCGCTGAGCTGATAGCTGTTATTCGTGCATGTGAAATACACAAAGATAAACAAATAAACGTTTATACAGACAGCCAGTATGTTTTCTCTGCTGTGCATCATTTTGCAAAACTCTGGCAAAACAGAGGAATGATTACATCAACCGGTAAACCAGTCCAGCATGCCAGCCTCTTACAACGCCTGCTGACTGTAATAAATTTACCACAACAACTCGCATTGTGTAAATGTGCAGCACACAAAACTGATGGCTCTTTTATTACTACAGGCAACAATTTTGCTGACAGAGCAGCAAAACAGGCGGCACAAAAGACAAACATGACATTGATGGCAGTAAACACACATCAGATTCCACTGGATGTGTTGCAAAGTGAACAAAAAGCAGCAAGCACAGCAGAGCAGGCAAAATGGCTAAAGGTTATAAGGTTCTCATCCTTTTATTTTTTGAAGTTCTCATCCTTTTATTTTTTGAAGTTTTCATTTTAAATATAAAGTTTTCATCCTTTATTTGTTGTAGTTTTCATTTTAAATATAAGGTTTTCATCATTTTAAATATAAGGTTTTTATCCTTTATTTTTTGTAGTTTAGTTTTATTATTTTTTCTTGTTTATTCCACTTGTTATTTCATTTATGATTTTCTTTTTTCTTTTTATTATTTTCTTTTGTTTTATTCTTTAGACCAAATGACTTCCATTTCTGCTATGCTGACATTTAGAAAATTAAAAATTGCTAAAGATGCTTAATAAATAACCTTTACAGACAATTGTTGTATACATTTAAAATAAGTTAAAACAGGAGGGAATATGTTACAGGAAAAATGATTCTATGTTTCTTTACCTTCTTTTAAATGTACAAAGATGCCTTTTGTCTGCCCTTTGCCTATGGTTAGATTAGTTTAGAATTATCTTTTTAGACTTTCCCAGCAAAGACATCTTGTTTCTGGGACATATTGTTTTAGATTGTTTTATCTTCCCTAGCTCTCTGCTGACGAGACTAGCACCATATATGGAGTTGTTTTATTTTATCTGTTTATTATTTGTTATCCTGTTCTCACTGTCTCTGTGCTCTGTGCCTATAAAAATTACCAAGCCACTGTGCATGGTGTGAGTTGTTCTTAGCAGTTCACCCGTGTACACGTTTGATAAAGAAAGTAACTTTGTCTCATTGTGTCTTTATTTCTCCTGGGTTTTTTACAGAGTTTTCCCCCAACAGTAACACACTACAACGGCAGGGAATCAAATCCCGCAGCGCCAGACGTGTTCTGCTGCTGAAGCCAGTGCATGTCCAGGCCCGTCTGAAGTTTGCCAGAGAGCACATGGATGATACAGCAGAGGATTGGGAGAATGTCATGTGGTCAGATGAAACCAAAGTAGAACTTTTGGTATAAACTCAACTCGTCGTGTTTGGAGGAAGAAGAATACTGAGTTGCATCCCAAGAACACCATACCTACTGTGAAGCATGGGGGTGGAAACATCATGCTATGGGGCTGTTTTTCTGCCAAGGGGACAGGACGACTGATCCATGTTAAGGACAGAATGAATGGGGCCATGTATCGTGAGATTTTGAGCCAAAACCTCCTTCCATCAGTGAGAACTTTGAAGATGAAACGAGGCTGGGTCTTCCAACATGACAATGATCCAAAACACACCGCCCGGGCAACAAAGGAGTGGCTCCGTAAGAAGCATTTGAAAGTCCTGGAGTGGCCTAGCCAGTCTCCAGACCTCAACCCCATAGAAAATCTGTGGCGGGAGTTGAAAGTCCGTGTTGCTCGGCGACAGCCCCAAAACATCACTGCTCTCGAGAAGATCTGCATGGAGGAATGGGCCAAAATACCAGCTACTGTGTGTGTAAACCTGGTAAAGACCTATAGTAAACGTTTGACCTCTGTCATTGCCAACAAAGGTTATGTTACAAAGTATTGAGTTGTATTTTTGTTATTGACCAAATACTTATTTTCCACCCTAATTTACGAATAAATTCTTTACAAATCCTACCATGTGAATTCATGGATTTTATTTTTTATTTTTTCACATTCTGTCTCTCACAGTTGAAGTGTACCTCTGGTGCAAATTACTGACCTCTGTCATCATTTTAGGTGGGGGAACTTGCACAATCGGTGGCTGACTAAATACTTTTTTGCCCCACTGTACATATATATGAGGGAACAGACTTCCTCTGGCCATAAAACTTTATACATTTTCCAATTATTTTCCAGCCTCTGAAAAGGTGGGACAGTGCACAAAATTGTCTGTAATTCCTAAACAGTTCATGCAAAACTTTTGAAAAAACAAAACAAGACACTGATTGATTTTAAAACCACTGCAGTGGTTTACAGAGGTAAAACTACAAGAAATATTAGTATTTAGATATTTAAGTAATTGTCTTTGTTCAAATAATTATGGAATAAGTATAATTTTGACTTTCTGTTTTTAATTCCGTTTAGTTTGTTAGTAGAGTTGATTTTCGTACTTGTTTAGTTTTTATTAGTTTCATTGTTAGTCTTTATTAACTCTATTAACTATTATCGTTATATGTCAAAGGCAAGACTTAGGAAAATCTGGTATCAGATTTTTTTTTTTTTAAATGAAAACGGTAGACTCAGTCTAGGATGTCTATCAATTTATTTTTAACCAAACTAACGTACTAGAGCTAAACACACGACCTCTATATTTGTTTTTGTTTGTTGGTTTTACAAATTCAGAAAATATTTTTTATGCGAGTGAACTATTTTTAATATCCTGTTTTTAATTTAGTTTTTGTTAACTATAATAACTTCGTTTACCGCTTTTACTGCCGTAGCTCGCGCGGCTCCTCAGGGCTGTTAGCTTGCTGTATCTCGAGTTGTTTGACCGTTTCCATGGCGGCCTCAATTTCCCGTCAATCAACTCTCCCGGCAACAGCAACAGCTGTGCCAGTCAGAACCGCTGAGACATGTTCGCCATCGACTTAAAACGCCCGTCTTCTTAAAGTAAGTTAGTTCTGAGTGTTTGTCGCGGTCAGTGTGATGTTTTTTGTTTTCATTTGATAACTCAGAAACATGAACGTTTAACCAGGGAGCTTCAGACAGATTGGCCAGACGCTTTTGTGTTCAATACATCTGATTTGTGGGCTCATTCGCACTATGAAAATATCACTCTGCTTATAGGAAAGGCTCGATTGAGTCTTGGCTGCGGCTGAAAAAATAGTCCCACAAGTCACAGCTAGATGTGACACTTTAATACTCAAGATATTTGTAAGTAACTTTCACAGCTCTTGGACTTGATTTTCAGACGGGGAGATCCGGGGATTTATCGTCAACTCAAGTCAGTTTGGCTTGCTAAGTGGTCTTGGTTTCCTGGACAACTGGGTAACATACCCCCCCCGCCTCCCATCACCGTACTGCCACACACTCCTTATAACTTTCCTGTTAGCCCTGACTGCTAAGGGGGTGTAGTCTCCTATGTTGTCTCTCAATGCCTGCACTTTTGTCTTCACGTGCAGGACATGGCTGAAAGGAACAATAACGGAGCAGACAGACATGCAGAACATCCCCAGAAACTTCTTTACACTGGTCTGAAGGTTTAAAAGCATTATTATGTATTCCTCACTCTTATGTGTGCAGCCATTCATATACCCCCTTTTCTCTGCCCTCATAGATCTTAACGACAATAGCAGTGTGTTTGGATTTGACCACTGCGATCGCCTCCTGGATGCAATGGATGCTCAGCTTGAGCAATTGCAGGTTTGTGACTCTGTGATTGTCACTTTTCTTTGTATGTTTGTCTCTGTGCACATGTAGGCAAATTTAAAATGATAATAAAAATGATAATAACATAAGCAAGTATGATTAATTTATCCAGGTCCTGCCCCAGAAATGTGAGCTTAATTGCAGCAGTGCAGGTAATTTATATCACAATAACAGCTCTATAAGTTTGTGTTTTCCATGTAATATTATGTAATCTTTTTTTTCTGTGTGTGTGGTATTTTTCTAGCTCCTCTTGGTTGGAGTCAGTCTCTGGGCAAAGATACGGGCCTGGAAAGTACAAGTGAACAAAATGGTACCCCCATGTCTGGTCTAGATTTGATGAGCGCCCCAGCAGTGCAGCAAAGATATGGTAATATTTTAATATTAGGGCTATTCACAGGAAAAGTTTTAAATTAACAATGTTTTTAACTGAAAAGGCCTTATTTATAGTCTGAGGTAAATATCTTACAACAGTGAAAATGATTAGTACTAGTGGTGACATAATTTTTCTTTCAGCACAAGCGACAGAAATGCAACCCTGATTTCCAAAAAAGTTGTAACTAAGTTTAAAATTGAAATATACAACAACCCAACTTTCTTGGAAATTATGTTGCTAAATGTATACATGCTTAATATGAAGCTGCTTAATATGAGAGTTGGTCAGGCCCCTGTGTTGTCTTCATAGGTGGCCTATAATTAAATGATATATATGTAAAGTATTGTGCAAAAAATCTCAATCCAACACTCATTTCTTTAGATTATACTTCCAGACTTTCTTGGAATTGTTTTAAAATGGTCTTGGGCAATAGTTCTTTATATCTTCTGCCTTAAATACTGTATGTATGTTTTCAGTAAATCACTGAAGCAAAATATGAAGAAATTAGAGGTGGCTTAACACTCTTGCACAGGACTGTGTGGTCTATGTTGATCACCATAATGTTAATAGAGTGGACTTTTCCTTACACCACTTCTCCTCTGCTCTACCTCAGAAAACACTGAGGGCTGCTCGAAAGATCCTGTAACTGGTGACAAAACTGAAAAGAGGTTAGACAGGAGGGACAAAGAGGAAATCGAGTCTTGTAGAGAGCAGGTCATCTGGAGGCTGGAGAGGCTACTTGGAGGCACCTGCAAGGAAGGAGGGCTGGCCGAAGAAATTGGCCCTCCTTCAGACAGTATCTGCACCGAGGACTTTGCTACACGCTTCAGAGAGGAGATGGTAGAACTGACTTTTATAGATGTCAGTATGCAAATGTCGGATAAAGCAGAAGTGACTGGGAGTACAAACATCTCTGACAGCGGCGCTTACCAAAGTAAACAACATGAACGACATGTTTATGATGTTGAAAGAAGAGGTTCAGAAACGACTGGGGAAAGCAGCGATGACACACTCACTCCTCAGCATTCCCTGACAAACCAACCACGTCCAAACAAGAAGAGCTGTGTTTCTCATAGCGCTGGAGCAAATATATCACATGCTGGTGTGAAAGCAGGAGCTTCAGAGACATGCAGATTACCACAGCCTGAGGATGACAGCAGTGGTACAAGTCTGTATCTATAGAATCTTTGAAAGATAAGCTTTCAGGCATGTTTTAACTTTGCTTAGTCAAAGGGGTGAGGATTGAGAGAAAAATGATCCATCTGTTCTTTGGCCATATGTCTGTCCATCTGTGTGTTCGACATGTGATTGAAGGCACGTTCTCTACAGATGTTTGACTGTATGAAAATCATTTTGGCAAAACAAAAATGGTGCCTGAATACCATTATAGGTTGAGGAGTGTTATTACTTCTCGTCTAAAGTAGTAAGTCAAAAAATGGGCTCACATCTATGAATGGTTATAATTCATACCCAAAGCATTAAATATATCACATGCTCTCCCTCCACTCAAATACCAGAACTCTGGATTTGAGCTTTTGGACTTGAGGCCAAACTTTCAACTCAGCATGCACATAACCTAATGCAGTGGTTCCTAAAACGGGGGCAGGGAATTCAATGGCTTCAGGGAGTCACTGCATGAAGTCATGTGCGACCATGGAGAATAATGTTGAATGGATTTAAAGTTGCGCGAATGAATGAACATAAGTGCTAGTAGAGGCCTCTGATGTTAGCTTGGCTGGATTGCTAACTTTTCAAATAGAAGTATGAATGAAAACGTTTTATAACCATTGATAGATGTAATACAGGACACCTTTACGCCTTACGTGTACTGTCAGCTGTAGTTTTTTTTTTTTTTAATATACAAGTCTGTTTTCTTCCCTTTTCATTTCAGGCTTCCACAGCACAGAGTTTTTAAAAGACCCTGAAAATGTCAACAGCAGCTGTTCTCCTAAGACCAGGTGCTTGGCAGGTACCACACACGTTACACTGTATTACACTTGCATTTACAAGCACAGCCTACCACACTGATGCTTTTGGGATTCTGTTTATTTGAAATAGTGATTGTGGGCTGCTTGGTTCTTTTCCAGGAGTACCTGTGCTGAGCTTTGACACGGTGTCCATTGACAGCGACCTTGATACAGTCTGCACGGAGCAAGTCAGGCAGCACATTCACAAGTGGCCCGGTAAGAAACAGAAGATATGGAAGTGAACTAGTTTATAAATATGTTTAGACACAAAATATCAGAGTTTGAAAAGTGAAACTGAAAAATTTAAAGGGTAATGAATGATAATTACAAAATCTTTAAATATGAAGGATAATATCTACAAAAAGTATCCACTCTTGTTAGGATGGCACTCTCTCATTCGGTCTGTCACAGAAATTAATGGCCAGTGTAGCAACCAGACTGACATAACAACACAAGAAGAAAGTGAATCTCGGTCTACATCAGGTAAGAGCTGACTACTACTATTTTATTACTATAAAATACACAAAGTAGTAAAGTGTCAAAATAATTTTCTTGTCTTTATTCCCAAAGTACAGAGATCCCCATATGGACCTGTTTGTAACTGTCAACGTAACAGGAGAACAGCATATAGGTAAAATAAATCAAAGTATCAGCTGCATCTATGTTAGTGCACACACAATAGCCTCAGGAAACTTCAATATGACAGGTAATGCACTAAGAGGACAAGGTCTGAAAGCTCTTAATACAATAAAGAGAAAATTTTAATAACTTCCAAAATCCAATTAAAATCTGCCTTTAAATATTTGGTTGTGTCTTTCTGCCAATTGTGCTGTAGGATAGTTGGTTGTATGGTGGGGAAGTTTGGGTTTAGAGCTCTACCCATTGGGACAAACACCCAACAGTATCTCTAACACATAAAATTCTGCAAATATATTTTCTATGCACACAGAAAAATGCCAAAAAATCTCCGTCAAGCACACAAAATTTTTAATTACCCTAATATCAGCCCTTAAGCGTAAGAGATGAACCCAGAAGAAGAACCTTTCATGTCAGCTGGTGATGATTCTGAAGTGCTTCCTGTCAAAACCCAGTTCTGCAACAACACTGCTTTCCAAATATCAATCAGAGTAAAACAGTGCAAAGAAATCTATGTAAAACACTGGAAAGAAGAAACTTAAAAGCTACAGTAGACAAGAATGTCATCTGACCTTAAACATAGATTAAGAATTAGCAGAATAGGAAGGAACACTTACTTTAACAAATTAAGTTCTATAATTCCAGATGTCAGTCACCTAAACTTAATCTCAAAATTAAAAATACTCCTAGGGCAAGTTCTCCTTGTTTTTTAAATACTTTTTCAGATTTGTGTATTCTTCTGCTCTCATGTGTATTCAGACCTGCGAGTTATTTTAGTGACACAGATGAAGAAATGAGCTGCTGGAGCAGCAAGTCCAGGCCTGAGAGGACACTGGACAAGATGCAGTCTGAATGGGTCAAGGTGATTGGCCGACTCTCTGACCTCCGACAAGTAAGACTAAACCTCCGGGGGAAATTTATTCTATTCTGTGTCGGTTGTATAAATTCACTTGCATGCATATGTATGAGATGGTGCTTAGCTTGTTTGTGTGTGGTTTAGAAATGTGAGGAAGAGGAGGAGACGCTGTGGTTGAAGAGGGCTCAGATAAAAGATGTTGAGGTCTGCCTCTCTGAACTTAGACAACAAAGGAAGGTAAAGTCCAGCATTTTCAAATGTTTTTCAGGAGAATGTTTGCTGAAGACTCACTAACGTGTACAAGTAATGGTTCGTGCTGCAGCATGCCTTGCAGGAGTTAGAGCGACTGACTACAGAGACGGCACAGATGGAGGAGGAGAAGAGGACTTTGCAGTCTGTTCAGAGAGACAGCAGAGCAGAGAGGAAGTCTGTTGGGTATAAAATCTCCTCCTACTAACTGTCTCATTCAGAGCCATGTGCATTAACACGGCCAACATCAACATAATATTTGTCTGCATAAAGGAGTTTTCTTTAATGATAAAACATCATTTTGCTGCAGCCATGGTAGCTGGCAGCTACAGAAGATGCTGAGGCAGAAAGAATCATGTCTTCTCCAGCACAGAGACACCCAGGAAGATTTTACAGTTCAGCGTCTGTGTAAACAGACTCCAAAGGATGGATCCTGCTTCAAAGCAGTAAAAAAATAAACCTAATCCTGTAGTTAGTGGTTCAGTCCTTGGTTTAATTTTGTTCTTATGTCATCACTTTCTCTTTTTATTGTTCAATAAACAGAACAATGTCATAATGTCGGTGCTGGAGCAGGAAGAAATGGAAAGACAGCTGGATAATGCCAAAACAGAACTGTTTGCTGAGCAGCGACGTGCCAGAGAAAAGCTGGAGTCCATGCAAGAGGTATCATAGGCTGTTTATAGACTATGTAGTAACTCCAAAAATACAAAGTTATAACTAAAAATATTTTTTGGTTTAATGGGACTCATTTTTTATACATGTAAACATGAAATTACATTAAATTGTGCTTTTCTTTTTATAGTCTGCATTCACTTTACGAACAGAAATATTTATGATCTTCAACAATCCAAATGGAGAATCTAAACTTTAATCATAAAGTTGTGGATTTATCATTTTACAATTTTATTTTAGGCTTCTTTATCATTGGGATCTCAATTTCAGTGAGGGTGCTGAATGAAATTTAACAGACAGAATCCATTTTTGTTTGAGTAAAGGCAGATTTAGTGTCTTTTTTAAAATGTCTCTGAATATATTTTCCTTTTGGAGCAGAAATTGGAAGAGACTTGTGAAGAGCTCCAAAGGGCCACAGAAGCAGAGACGTCACTGAGAAACAGATGTGCTTGTTTGGAAGAAAAACAGATGCAGAAAAAGGGGCAGATTGAGGTAGCTTTTTTTTTTATTTTTTTTAACATAAATATACTGTGTGTGTGTGTGTGTGTGTGTGTGTGTGTGTGTGTGTGTGTGTGTGTGTGTGTGTGTGTGTGTGTGTGTGTGTGTGTGTGTGTGTGTGTGTTACTGTTGCTGTCTCTTTTCCTGTTAGGCACTGGAGGCTCGAGTGAGTGGGCTGCAGGGTGAGGTGGGAGAACATAAGATCAGGGTGGTAACTCTGGAGAAAATGTTGGCCCACAAAGAGCTGCAGCTCCTAGATTTCCAGGAGCAATGCAGTGCCTTACAAGCAGAACGAGATGGACTGAAGGTGGAGCAACAGCACTTGAGAATGCAGCACCACAAAACCCTGAAGGAAGTTGAAGAGCACGCCCACAGTATAATGGTAAGTGCTACAAATCCTTTTTTCTTGTTCTATAAGTAACTTTACTAATATGTTTATATTATTAACAGCAAGCCCAAAAGGTTTATTGTGACAGGTTACTGATTTCTCCTCAGTTCATATTCAGGCTAAAAAAAAAAAAAGTATTCCTTTGAAAGTACAGACTAGAGAACTGTTTGGTGAGGGGTTGTATCTCAGGTATTCTGTAGTGTCATAAATGCATACATTTTATGTTGGGTGGCGTGCCATCATTAACGTTATTGCACTACATATTATACTACTAGTAAAATACTTTGTAAGGTTACTTCTAAGAGGTCGTCCTCTCTTAATTTTGTAGCTAAAAGAAGAAGAATTAATTAAGCTACAGAAATCTCTGCAACAGCAGAAGGAAGAGGTAAAGAAACATGAAGAGGAGTTGCATGTAGAAGCATTGGAAAAGGTACTGATAATCCTTTGACTAACATATGCAACCTTTCTAACATAATTGGATGGTATGAACAGAATGCTCTCTTTTCCCATTTAGGTGTACAAAGCAGTGAAGGAGGAGAGGAGGAAGTGGGAGGCAGAAAAAATGGAAGCTCTGGAGGTGCAGCGTGGGATACTGGAAGAGCAGAATGAAAAGCTCCTGGAAAGTTTGAGGAGCGAAATGCAGAAAGAGAAGAGTAAAGCATTAGCTCTTCAACATCAGGTCATGGAACTAAAAACAGTAAGGGATCTTCCACTTAGATAAATCTAAATACATTTTCTTTCCATGTTTGTATGATTTTGCTTTTATCTCTAAGAAACTGCAGGAGCTGGAAAAGGAAAACTGTACACAGTTGGCTGCAATTTGCAAGTCACTGAAAGAGGAGCACCAGGCGGAGCTACAGATGGCGCAGGTGCAGTGAAACCACATGTTCAAACTCTAGATGTGATGTGACATCTTAGAAAAGTTGACCTGGTGTGCTCTGTAATCATGGCAGAGTCATAGGACAGTTCTGCAGCTCGAGAAGGATGTCCAGCTGGCAGTTAAAGAGGCAGACAGGCTCCGGGTGATGCTAGAAGAAAGGGAGAGCAGCCATAACCAAATCACATCTGAGATGGAGCAGCAACACCAACACTGGACCGAGCAGCTAGCAGCAGAGTGCCAGCATCTCAGCCTGTTAGTGGAGCAAAGTCAAGCCAAACAAAGTGCTGGAAAACTACCTCCCAGGTATAATTTTATGCCCAGTCTTCACAGCTTGTTTGTAATTGGCTTGTAATGCACATATCTTTGTCATTTGCAGTTTCACAGTAGCCGAGGCTTTTATGAACCTAAAAACACTACGAGAGCAGCTGAAGGCTTTTATTAGCCAACTGCACCAAAAGCTAGACTCACGGAAACAAACCAACGAGCAGCTGAGAAAAGAAAAGGTATCATTTGAACTTTACAGCACGCTAAATGTTTATATGGACATATTCAGTAAAAATCTCCCATTTTTCAGGAGCAAGAACTGAGCATCCAGAGGCAACAGCTGAGGCTGGAGAGAGATCAAGCTTTGAATTTTTTAAAGGAACGACTCATTCAGGTCTGAACCCACATGCTTAGACAAAACACACACGCATAGCATTAGAGGAAATTTAACTCCCTGTGAAATTTTTGCAGGAACACATTGAGGAGTTGAGCAGCTTAAAATGGGTTCACATGAGTGATGGAGGAGTTCAAGGCGGAGGAGGAGTGGCAGCATGTCTCCGCAAGCAGTTGAAGGCCAAAGACTCTGAGCTCAGGCAGGTTCAGAGGAGCATGGCTGAGTGGAAGGGACAGACCGCAGCTCGCCTGGCACTCAAGTTTGAAGAAGAGTTGACGGCTGAACTGGAACGGTAACGTGCTCAAAACAAAAATGGCATCCTCCAAACTAAACCCAGAATGCAGCCAGGTCATATTTTTCTTTTTGTGTTGCAATAATTTCCCAAAGCTGCTGATCTTGAATCAAACAATACTGTGACATGTATACAGTTTTTGTGCTAACTTTTGTCATCCCACAGGTGCCAGGCAAAGTTGTTAAGGGGCAGGTAATTTTGTGTCTTGGTAAATCGATGTTATACTAACCAGCTGTACAAGAGCATGATCTCACCTCAACTCAATGTGATGCGATGCTTAGACCATAGATCTAACATTATACATATACAACAGATGTTCATGCAGTTATGTTATTTACCCAACAACCAACCAAATTCAGGTTTGCTTTTTCCAGGAAGGCACCAAGACCACAAGATGTTAGGCAGAGGGAGCCTGAAAGACCTGAGGAAGAAATGGTAAATGGTTTGCGCTTCTTGTGTGAAACCCAAAACGTTTGTGTCCTTACTCATTGTTTATGCTATTAAGAAAAATCCTGGTATCATTTTTCTTTTAAGGAATACCAGAAATCTCTCAGCTCTCCCTCCCTCCAAGCTCTGAACTCCCATCACAGCTCCTCAGACATGGCTTCCTTTAAGCTTATACGTTACCTCCATAGCAAAGTGAAGCAGCTCCGTGCTGAAAATCAGGCCTACGGGTGGAGCTCACCTCCTCCCGATTTATCAGGATCCTATCTTGAAACAGTGAGTAAATTCTTCAGTATCTGGTTATTGTGAAGTGTGAAGTGACTTTTAATGTTTCCACTTGATGAAGTTTACAGTAGTTATAAATTTCAATACTCCAAGTACTACTTGTAATTTAAAGTCAAGTATTTTTGTGAAGGTTTTGTAATTTTTTTTCTTAATTTTCTAACCCACAAAATTATGTCTTCATTCATATTTAGTCTGACCAAAAAAATGCACAATGAAAAAATACAAAGCTTTACAGCAGTTTAAGGCTATTGATGGTGGTTCTCTGCACTCACATTTCCACAGATTATAAAATAAACTGATAAAACATTAATTCAATTCAATTTTATTTATATAGCGCCAAATCACAATAAAAGTCGCCTCAAGGCGCTTCATAGATACAGAGAAAAACCCAACAATCATATGACCCCCTATGAGCAAGCACTTTGGTGACAGTGGGAAGGAAAAACTCAGTTTTAACAGGAAGAAACCTCCGGCAGAACCAGGCTCAGGGAGGGGCGGGGCCATCTGCTGCGACCGGTTGGGGTGAGAGAAGGAAGACAGGGTAAAAGACATGCTGTGGAAGAGAGACAGAGGTTAATAACAGATATGATTCAATGCAGAGAGATCTATTAACACATAGTGAGTGAGAAAGGTGACTGGAAAGGAAAAACTCAATGCATCATGGGAATCCCCCGGCAGCCTATGTCTATTGCAGCATAACTAAGGGAGGATTCAGGGTCACATGGTCCAGCCCTAACTATATGCTTTAGCAAAAAGGAAAGTTTTAAGCCTAATCTTAAAAGTAGAGATAGTGTCTGTCTCCCGAATCCAAACTGGAAGCTGGTTCCACAGAAGAGGGGCCTGAAAACTGAAGGCTCTGCCTCCCATTCTACTTTTAACACAAATAGCATGTTTCTTTAGAAGAATCTCAGACTAGTATCAGTCATGCATACAGCCATGCTACCCATGTCTGATGGGAATATTAAAAGCACTAATTGTTTTCCAAATATTGATATTAACTGCTATTATTGTTTCATTCACAGATCCCTCAGAGTACAGACACAGATGGGAGTTAAAGCAACACAAAACCTTACACTGTGTGAGCGACTGCACACCAGTAATAGAATGCTCTTCAAATCAGCCTTATTTAAAGTTGTCCCATGGCAACAAATATAAATCATTCACTGTTCTAAGATAGGAGGTTAACAAGCAGGTCACAGTGACATATGGAACAACTGGAGATGTGGTCATCACATTCCTCTGTGCTAAGGCAGTAAGGTTTTTATAGCTTGCAGTGAGCTGTAAACGACAGGAGCTGACATTTCTCTGAAGACTAACGATCATGTGAGTTACCGTACATTAAATAACCTCATAAAGCTGGCAGGGCTTTAACAAAGTCCTTAGAAAATGCTTAAAAATACATTTACAGTTTCTGCAAGGCTGAAGCAAAATGTAACGTATTAAAGGCTTTTGAACCTGTCTACTTGTACTCGCTGTCCATTAATCTGAAGGGTTCAAAAATATGGCTGAATTTGGAAAGGGTGTGAAGTATGATGATCACTATTGTAAGAGTCAAACCAAATACAAACAACTATCCAAATATTTGGTTAGAGCTCCATTTACAGTATGCATGCATGGTAAATGAATTGGTACTTACAGTATTATAGCGCATTTTACTATAAGCCATGTTCACACACACAAACTTGCCTGATTCAAGCACTTTCATCCAATGAAAACTGGGCAGAATATACACATGAAAACTGTACATTTATTAAAAAACAAATATAAAGTTTATAGCACCCAATGGCTAGCTGAAGTTCTGGTCATGTGCATATGAAAATACAGTCAAACCATAAAAATCTGCATTTCCATGACTTTATAAATTCCTCCAAGCTCCCCTAATGGCATACTTGCTAAGCAATAGAGATGATCTCTCCGCCAGAAGTATTACTACAAGCAGGAAGGCATGCCACAAGCAAATGTGATGCTCCACGCTGATGTTTAAGAAATATAATCATATTTACAACACATCAGCGTAGTGCTGGCCAGGCTTTGGCAACGTAAAAGTCGTTTCACTTCTTACGGGAAACATCAATACTGCGAAGTATTATGTAAGGCTACTTGCTGACAGACCTTGAAGATTATGTCAGTTATTATGTTACAAGATCAAATGGGATTAAAGTCAGAAAACATAAATTACTGCCAAGAAAATGATGCGCTTCACAAACTGTTCAAAACTTCACAATATCCTTATAAAGACAAACTGACCAGCCTGAAGTTGTTCCACATCTTTTTAAATCTTTTTACTTTGCTACGAGTCTCCAGTCTTTCACTTTGGCATCACTTTGTGGAGAAACACTATTACATTTCCATCTCCTCCTCTCCAGAGTTGTGGGCCACAGAGAAACTGTACAGAGGAGAGTGTGTGTCTGCTGGTGGACTTGAGGTGTTAAGGGGACTGGGAGATGGACATGGAGTTGGAGTCTGCCGACACACAGTCTGTTGTTTGCGCTGTTTTTGTAATGAGTCCTTAAGTCTCTGACTGAAGGGATCTTCTGGTGGCCGCCATAGCACCAGCTCCATACAGGAACGGCTCCTAAAGTGTGAGAAAGACGAAGGTGACACAAATATTAGCATCCCTAAAGGAGTGCAACTGCGCAGACTTCTTAATCAAGAAACTCTTGCCAGTTGAAAACAATATTTGGAGTCCGTCTCACATCATTACTCATATTTTTATTTTTTTCCTTATGTTGTAAATTTGCCTGTACAGTCTATTTCTTGCTTTTTATATTCTTAACTTTTGTGTGAATCTGCATGCTCCATCTGCCTGTCGCTTTGCTGCTAGAACACCTGAATTTCCCCAATGAGGGACAATAAAGGATATATCCATTTCTATTTATTACTTAAAAATCACCATTATTGTTCCAATAACAAAATAAACATACACAGACTGGGCTACTGTGTGGGGGAGGATGTCACTGATGCCCTGCCGCAGGCCCTTCTTCAAACTGTCAGACATCACCAGCACCGGGCGTCTCGGAGCTGGCTCTACATCCAGATCTTCATCCTCATCGTCCTCCAGTGTTATTCTGTGATACATCAATAGTACATTGTGGGTTGTCACTCTTTCTTGTGATGTAACCCCCAAACTCTTCACCAACACTGAATGCCAGATTTAAGAAAAAACCCACTTTGAATTATATAAATGTAAATGTTATGTATTTACATTGTTCTTGACAATGTAAATACATACGTGAAAATACAAAACAGTCTGAAGGGTGGTCTGTGGGCCTGACATATACATTGTATGCACATTATAAACAGAGACCTGTGCTTACAGAGGTACGTTCAGGATTGACCTCAAATACTCAGACATCAGAACTTTTTACTGGGTTACATCACTATGGTTACTTATTCTACATACCAAAACCTGCTTCGGGGCATGTACAACATACCCAGGATTATGTTTCCATTATCTGGTTTCACTTAACCCATCATTCGCAATCAGGATAATCAAGCATATGAAGCTAAATCTCTAAGCCAACCCAATGTTTCCCCTGCATGTTTACATGAAAGGGCTTGGCAACATCTGACCAATCACAAATATGGGTTGGTGAACTGGCAATAGAATCAACTCGTTTTACAAAGGAAGATACAACTATCATGCAGAGGTTAAAGACACAATACACACCATAATACAGCTGCTGTGAACAAATGACAAGTTGTGTTTTGTTCATTTTTTTTCTCCCAAATGTTATACATTGCATACCTGTCTTCTATCTCCTGAAGTTTTCTCTGTGCGGCCTCGATCTCCATGCAGGAGCTCTCCGTCTCAAGTCGGAACAGGGAAGAAGAGGTCTGCGGCAAAGTGGTGTTATTAGATGTTGTGCAGGACTGTGGAGGCGCAGGACAGGCTTGCTGTGCAGACTGAGAAGAGCAGCTGTTTGCACCAGACCAGTCACACTCTGTGCTAGTGCTCAAATTTGAAGGAGCAACTTCTGCCTCAAACATTAACCTCCTCTTTTTGGCACTGCAACCCCTGATAAAACAATCATATAGTTTAACACTTGTGTAGGGCTAAGACAAGCATTACCAAATGCTTTTATTCTTTTCTTTTTTTAATAATTCATCTCTCACTTACTCATCATCTGCTCTCCTCCTGTGCTTCCTGAGGCATCTAGTCTCCCAGTTGCTGTGGAATAGAGGCACAGAAAATGCCTGTGTCGGGCTCAGAAATAAAAGTATATTTCAAATTAAGCCAAAGCTGTCTGACAAATGTGGTGAAAACAAACAAACAAACAAACAAATAGTGCACTGTGCATCAGTTACATACCTGTTAGAGACTGTCGCTGTCTGTACATCCTCAATCATACTTGAAGGTCCGAGGTCGAAGTCGGGAAGGCTTGTGGGGCCTGAAAAGGAATACATGGCTGGCAGGCAGCTCAGCTCACTGCTTGGGGGCGCAGGGTGATGCATGCTGGCCCAATCGATGAAATGTTTTTGAAGAGCTACGCGAGTAAGCAGCTATTAACGACTCTGATCTGGAAGATCAGTATTGATACCAGTCAGTTAAGCCGATAAAGGTTTTTTTATTTTTATTTTTTTACAAACTACATGACGCACATGTTATTTGTTTACATCGCGCTAGCTGCCTCCTATTTAGCTAGCTATAACGCTACTGGCGTTAGCATGTTAATGATAAAACTGTGTGTTATTAATAGATGAGAGGTAAACACACGACAGCCTCATCCCTGCACTGAACAGCCACTCTGCACAAGTTAAGCAAAAATATTTGGCGTTAAAGAGCGAGTTGTGCAGCTGCCCTGCCCCATTGCCGTTTTTGTTGTTGACAAATGTGTTTAGTTAGCTCGCCTCCGTTCAGAGCTTATTTATTCTCCTTTAGAGAGTTCCCATTTTCACACAAAAATAGTTTTTACAAGCTAAAGTCGTACTAACCTAATCGCATGATACCCCCGTCGAATAGAAAAAGATCCAAAATGAACTGTCACCGTGCTCTGTGGACTTCTTCTATGATAGGCTGGGTCAAACTGACGTTAGCTCCTTACGCTGAGTCGCGGCAGAACAGTCGTCAAGGTTCTACAAAGTGCGCATGTTACGTTTAGTGGGATTGTGGGAAATGTAGTTCCAGTGGATGTACTACAAACTGTAGTTTCCGAAAAAGAAAAAAAAACGACAAAAAAAAAACCGTCGTGGAAATGTAAAAGTGATCTCTAGTGACAATAAGACGGTGTTGGCATTTTATTTTTTAATATTAGAGATTTTTTTCTTAATTTCCGGTCAGCTGACGTTTAAAGGGACCCTCTCGCGTTATGATTGCAAATGACCAGTCATGTGACAGTGAAATACTAGAAGCTGTTGTCCCAGCTCGTCTCGTCACTCGGCTGTGATTTTTCACTTTGGACGATCCGTGGAGGTAACACGCTACTGTTTACAGGATATGTCAAAACAACGCTTTGATTTTATAATCATGTGATACTTATTGTCTGCTGTGATGCTGGCACACAATCCATGTCACTATAAATTAGTTATTTTTATATTTATTTTCTATTACTTGTACATGCCTTCCTCAAAGATCCTTGCATTTTTATCACCCGCAGTGACTGTATATCTGTTTTACTTTTACTGTTTTTGTTTTTAACTTTAACTGTTTAGCCGAGTTGATTCATTTTCTGTGTGCCTGATTTTTGTATGTTTTAACCAGCAGGTTATCCAGAATGATAACTTTGGTGATAATCTCAGCACTGATTGGTTTTGCCTCTACCAAACCATGTGGTAAGTAGGCCGACTTTAAAAAGACCTCTTTACAAATTAATTTAAAAAAAGAAAAAACTTAACTATACTAAACTTCCTAAAGCTGCACTAACTCTGAGGCAACCCAGTTTGCAAATACACTTACTGACGAGTCTGGACATTCACAGATGTTGCAATTGCGTATTTAATGAATGTGAGTGATACATTGTGTTGCTTGTTTACTTAGTTGTGTAGGATTAACAGTGAATGTGGCTCCTCTTTGGCCTTGATCTGCTGAGAGTGTTGAACGCAGTAGTGATGATTCTGTAAATTAGTCCTGCTGATGCAGCAGCTATGGTTTTGCAACACTTTCAAAAGTTCATGTAAATGTCAACAGCAGCAGAGCAGAGATACTTATAGGTTTTGTTTGTGTCAGGTGACTTTTTTTTAAACCTATAAAGTTAAATTCCAGATACAGAAGGCTCCAACACTGAGCTGCTGCTTTCACTCAACAAGAATCTCCTTCGCTCTCTGGAGAGCCAGGAGGGACTTCCTAACCCCAGTGTCCACTTGGCATTACGCCTTTCCAATAACCACAACCTGGCCAAGGAGAGCGAACACCTCAACAGACTAAAAAATGAATTGCACAATGACATTCAAAGGTACACACAACACACATTTATGCACACTTAAACACTTTCTATGAAGTCCTCTTTCTCCCCAATGTTCTCTACTGAGCCTTTTTTCCTCCTCTCAGCTCTCTCTCTAACAGTCAGCCTGTGACTGGTGTGCTGGCGCTCTACAACCTGGCTTTAAAGTCCTCCTGCTATGATCTCAACACGGTCAGCTTCACTGTAAACGAGAGGAGTGAAGCACTGCTGACACACCTGAAGAACCAGATGGAGCTGGAGAAAGAGCACATTGCCTGTAAGGTTTTTGTTTGTTTGTTTGATTTTTAGTTTCTGAAGGGCAATCATTGTCATAAAATTTTTTTCAGCAATCCTCTCCTCTTTGATGTGCTACAGTATCTGACCAGAGTTTACCTAATGTAGAGGACGGGTGTCATATTTCATAGTTTGTGAATTTAGCAGGGATAGAGTAACTTTCTGTCTAATTTCATCCAGACTGAAATGCCTCATAATTTCTCAAACATTGCTGTGAAGTTGTGGTTCAGTGTAATTTGGTTTAATTTGCTTCTTCTCTCCTGCATTCAGTCAGTCACCGCCCTTTGACCAACTATTACCAGTACTCCCTGGGTGTGCTCGCTCTCTGTGTGAGCGGCATCAGGGTCAACAACCATGTGACCAACAAGCTCATCAAAGCAGCAGAACATGAGCAGTTCAAACATGGAGAGTCTGAGAGTGTGGGTGGGTGAAACATGCCTTAATGGTGTCTTTAGCTGTTAACATAAAGGTGAAATAACGATGCAGGAGTCACCCTGCTATTACCTACTAACAATCATGGTTTTAGGATAATTTAGTTTACCGCTGATGACACATGATGGAGTAAACATATATTCACTGCCGTGTTATATTTCAGATCAAAATCCACTGAGTTTGAAGCTGAGGCCACCTGATGGATATTTAACAGGAAGCTCTACATACAGTTTAGCTTTCAGTTGTTTGTCTATGCCACAGTTTGCTCTGGCAAAGCGGTTACCTCTTGTAGTGCTAGCTTAGCTTTCACTAAACATCTACATTAGTATGCTGTGAAAATGCTAAAAGCTTTTCACTTTGTATTTTAGCTTTGAATACAGCTGTAATGATGCAGTTGTGCTAATATTTTATCCAATTTTTCTCCTCAGATACGTATGCCATGGCTGGAATGGCACTCCAGTGTGTGAAGGACTCTGGTTCTCACATGCAAAACGCTGCTGGGCTGGACACCGCTCTTAGCAAGATCAAGCAGAAGCTTCTAGCCTCCCGCAGGGCTGATGGTCATATTGGTAATGAATTCAGCACAGGCCTTGCAGTTCAAGTAAGGATCCTCTCTCTCTCTCTCTCTCGCTCTCTCTCTCTCTTCAGAGACTTCTACAGAGCAATATCTTTGCATCTGAAGTGTGTTTATTTGATGTGTTCAAGGCCCTGTTAGCAATGGGCAGTGAGGTTGCAGAGTGTGCCGCCTCAATGGAGGCCATGAGGACAGCTGCTAGAAGCAACGCATACCACAACCCCATGGCCATCTCTCAGACTCTGCCTGCTCTCCAGCAAACATCCTACATGGCAGTTAAAAGCAAGGAGTGCCTCACTGAGGATAGTATGTGCAGCATCATTTCTACCCTCTTTGGCCACTTTAGGTTGTGTCTGTTGCCATTCTAACATTGTTATATGTGTACCTTCCTGCAGACACTCTGGTGCTTGAGCCCTTAGATCCTGTAGTGGTTTCACCAAACCAGGTCAAGGTGAATGTGATGGTGGAAGTGGTGACATCCAGCGGAGCAGCAGCACTTTACTCGGTGCATGTGCCAAAGGGCAGCTCCCTGCTAGAGGCTCTTGAACTGCTCAAGGAGGAAAATGTTGGCTTCACGTGAGTTCATGCAATTGTATTTTACCTTGCGCGTGATTGGCTGCAGTGAGTAGTCTGACGATGCTGTGTGGCAGGTTTGAGAAGGAGTCCAGCCTGTGGGGACCTTTCTTAAGTGTGGTGAATGGAGAGCAGGCCAGGCAAAGTGACCGCAGATACTGGCACCTCTCCTCAAATGACACTGCACTCACTGAGGGTGAGTAGACACACACATGCATGCAAACACACTTTAGACTGTGACGCACAAACGAGGATTTCGTTGATCTGCTTTCACTGTGTCTCTCTGTCAGGTGTCGGTGATTTCAAGATCGAGGCGGCTCAAAGGATCACCATCAGAAACACGAGCTACTGATGTTCCAGCCAATCAGTGATTAGATGATCAGCACTTTAATCTTTATGAACTAATGATTACACCTAAATTGTCTCTTGGCATCATATATCAATAAATCCCACAATTACTTAACAGAATGTTTGCATTTTAAGTAGATATGAAGATTGAACAAAAGTGTAATTAAGAGCCATTTCAACAAAGTTTGTGTTGAATATTTTTACTTTGGAAAACGTTTTTATGATTATAATATAATTAGTATGAAATGTCAAATAAAATGACTTTTGTGATTATGCTCTTTTGAAGACTTTTTTGAGGACAATCTATTTGTATGCTTTTTATATTGTTACAAACAGTATAAACCAGTGACAGTTCATCTGAATTTATTTATTTTCTATTTTTTTGGATGGCTTTTCAAAAGTATGTAGTTTGAATAAAAATAAAATAATAAAAATGCAGAATAAAAAAAAAATGTAGTGCCTGTTTAGCTTTCACACTGCGTTACTGCACGCTGACTGCTGAGGTAAATCATTGTCTTACAGGCTAGGTTGTTTGCACTAATAAACGGGTGCCATGAATCTTTGTTAACATGGCTGGAGTAGATGTGTCAGTGCACTAAGGTTGAAAATGGCATCTTTCATATTCATCTGGCAAAAATAATTTATAGGAAAGTTTGTATCTATTTATTAAAGATTGGTTAAGGACCCTTTGCCACATGCATTGGCTGCGTATAAACATCATTATATTACAGTTTACGGCCATATGCACATCATATCACTGGCGTGCACAGATGAGGTGGTGCTGAAGCACTTGCCCTTTTGCCCTCAGTCCAAAAAAGTGCCCTTTTGAAAGACGTGATTTTTTTTTTTTTTAAAGCTGCGCGATTTAAAAAGATGTGAAAATAATGGCTTGATTTGTGCCCCTTCTTCAAAGACACCCGAACCCTGTCGCTTTTTCACTGTCACCGTGTCACGTGAACAGGCTTGCAGTTCATTTGTTGTGAGGCGTGTAGCAGCGGCATGACATAGCCACGGCGGACAAAACGGCAGCTCTTTCCCTTCCGTACCAGACTGCGGTCAAGTGAGCCCTCACTTACGAAGTCACAGTCAAGCCAGCCGCACCGAAAATGTGGTTGCACTACTCTTACGTATATTACGGTATGGGTGAAGCCCGGCTTAGAAACGCAGTGTTTTGTGTCCTGACACTATTTTACTTCACAATCCACTCCCATTTTTAGTGTATCTCCACTTTCCCCCCTGTGATCCACAGCCCAAATTACTGTATGATTCAGAGAAAATTAACAATAAAATTTACCCAGTTTACTCAACTGTACTTTTAATGTCCTCATGTTTGACCTCAGATTACAGGAAAACTATAAGAGGTGACGCAGATATTTCACTGGATTATGACTCTGGGTGACCCCCACTCTGCACCCTGTGATCCACAGCCAAAATTACTGTACGGATTTTTAGAAAATTGATATTAAACTTTGCACAATTTACTGTACTATACTCAATATATTCTCATCTTTGAGCTCAGATTACAGGAAAACTGTAAGAGGTGACGCAGATATTTCACTGGATTCTGAATCTAGGCCATCTCCACTCTTCACCCTGTGATCCACAGCCAAAATTACTGTACGGTTTTTGAGAAAATTCATAGTAAACTTTGCACAATTTACTCTACTGTACTTTTAATATTCTCATCTTTGAGCTCAGATTACAGGAAAACTGTAAGAGGTGACACAGATATTTCACTGGATTATGACTCTAGGCTGTTGCCACTCTTCACCCTGTGATCCACAGCCAAAATTACTGTATGGATTTTGAGAAAATTGATAGTAAACTTTGCACAATTTACTCTACTGTACTCTATATATTCTCATCTTTGAGCTAAGATTACAGGAAAACTATAAGAGGTGACGCAGATATTTCACTGGATTATGACTCTGGGTGACCCCCACTCTTCACCCTGTGATCCACAGCAAAAATTACTGTACGGTTTTTGAGAAAATTGATAGTAAAATCTTCCCATCTTGCTTTACTGTACTCTATATATTCTCATCTTTGAGGTCAGATTACAGGAAAACTATAAGAGGTGACGCAGATATTTCACTGGATTCTGAATCTAGGTTGTTGCCACTCTTCACCCTGTGATCCACAGCAAAAATTACTGTACAGTTTTTGAGAAAATTCATAGTAAACTTTGCACAATTTACTCTACTGTACTCTATATATTCTCATCTTTGAGCTCAGATTACAGGAAAACTGTAAGAGGTGACGCAGATATTTCACTGAATTATGACTCTGGGTGACCCCCACTCTTCACCCTGTCATCCACAGCAAAAATTACTGTACGGTTTTTGAGAAAATTGATAGTAAACTTTGCACAATTTACTCTACTGTACCTTTAATAACCTCATCTTTGAGGTCAGATTACAGGAAAACTATAAGAGGTGACACAGATATTTCACTGAATTCTGACTCTAGGTTGTCGCCACTCTGCACCCTGTCATCCACAGCCAAATATACTGTACGGTTTCTGAGATTGCTGTGTTGACAGAGTATGACAAAGGCTAAGAAAATATACTGCCTAAAATAATATCAAATTTATACAACAAATTACAAAATTGCCACATCTGCTGTTATTGCCATGTGTTAGAGCATTATTTAGTCATAGAAAATACATATCATTGAAATATCATCAGTAAAAGAAATACTCCCACTATGTAAGACATGTTAGCAAATTCAGTTAATAAATATTGTATCAAGTCTATACAGATGTTTAAAGACATAATGCAAAGCATGTTTGTTTCTTATCTCTTACAAATGTGTTTGCCTTTAACATAATTTACATTTCATTTATACAGTTTCACAGACGAAACAATAAAATAGGTTTCCTGAACTGTTCTTCATGGCCCAAATTTTGAATCCTTTTGAGGGTGATGCATTATCCAAGAAGGTGGGCAATTTGTTCATTGATCTCTGACCCTCGCTGACTATGATGTCTCCTAATTCTGCTTCCAGCCTTGCTGATTAATTTGTTCTTCCTTTTGGCATCCCTGTCACTGATGCTGTCACCAGTTGTACACAGCATCTCTGTTTGTCCACCAGTCTAATCTGTAATTCAGGTGAACCCAGAATTACATGTATCTTTGTAATGTTTCAAAAAATATACACTATATGTTGATGGGCATTGTCACACTTTTCTTTCCTTTATAAGTAAGAATCTCTATGGTTTTAATGACAATTCATATGCAGATTGTGGAGTACATTTAATTCAACACTCTAAAAAGTTCCTCATCCGCAGACTATAGTACAATTTCAGCCCACCGTTAATAAACCCATCCAATGCAGGGTTATCAGAGAAATTATGCAAATGTTATGTTTTTATGTACTGGTAATCTATTTATCATTTATCATGATTCCTGCTCTGATGATTACTTTCTTCTACTTCTGTAATTTTAATAGATAAAGGATGTTGAACTTTAAGCTCCAAACAGGATGAGTGAGGAAGACCACAGAGGAGAATCATGGATGTAGTAAAATAATACATGCAGTTGTTTTTTTTTCATGGTGGAGGAGCAACTTCTGATACTGATCTTAAAGAAAAAACATCAAATTGAAGAGTAAAAATAATGACAACAATATGTCTACATTTTTTTTATTAATTCCTTAAAGTAAATGCAGTCTTGTCATGTTCAGAGTTGCCCACTCATATTTAACTAATTCAAATACAATTACTGCATATCAATGCTTATGTTCTAATAAAAGGCATTGTTTAATACTTCTTCCATGACAATCCAAATAAATCAATGATAGGGAAACGGGAAGATTAGTCATCAGGCAAGGTTTACTGTTCATTTAGCATGCCCTGATAACAGTAAGCTTAACAAAAGAAAAATGTTGGGGACGAGAACCGGGCGGCTGAGCCAGATCAAAGACATTACTAAAACAAAAAGACGCCAACAGCTTCCCTAAAGTGGAAATAAAATAATATGCAAAACAAAAGGCCTGTGTACCTGCTTGACACATAAGGTCAGTCACATGACACAAAAGTGTCATCACCTGCCTAACCTAGTGTTTTTAACACTTAAAGCTCAGTTGAATGTGTTTGGGGTACCCCGATCTTATCTGTCCAGCCTCACACCCAAACACTCTGTTCACACACATAGACACCTACTAACAAAAGTTCAAAGACAGTCTGAAGCCAACCTGCTGGCCTGGGAGCTGGTTTTTTGAAATTATCCCAGGCAAGCGATTGGTCTACTGTTCCCCAGATCAGCCAATAGAGACGTGCCAATTCAATATTGAGTATTGAATGAGGCTTGACACCTGAAAGACAAGAGTAAGAGAAAACAAAGAGCTGGGTACCATGGCATGTAACAGATGTTGTTCCATGCTCAATTTTGATTGTCTCAGTAAATATGTTAACTGCAAAAACATTGAAAATCTAATTCAACTCACTTGTTCAATAGAAAATAATATTTTCCTTCTTGTTCGTTAATTTTCACGTCACTCTAAGTAATAGTAGTCTTAGAAGTATAAAAACAACTTTCAATTCTCATAATTTATATGAAAGTCTTTAATCACATCTTTTACAATATATTTTAAGCAATATGCTTTTGTCTTTTTCTCTGACACGCATTGTCTTTAACATTGATATTCTGAATTACCTATACAATATCTTGCCTTTTGATTACAGGTTTCATAATTTTTTTTTCATACTGTAACTCGTAGAAATATTTCTGCCAATACTATTTTGATTATATTTTATACATGAAATAACAAGGCCGTACATTGCCTTAACATTTTTTAGTTTTTGCTTCATTGTTAGAATTAAATTAGTATTATTTGTTAATTCAATGTAAACTGATGTGTGGGACAAGAGTCACATGACATAGAGCCAACCCACTTTTGATCTTTCGGTATTTATTGAGGTGTTGCGTCGCACGGACAGATAACGTAGCTTTCATTGCGACAGGAAACGTTTATATGTGGTTACGTTGTCATTACATATAGTTATTATTAGTACACTGAACTTTTCATCGAGGCCTACGTGGACTAAAGTTTTTGGTTTACCCACCAACAATAAAATGGAAAGGTGAGTAATTAACACTACAAATGGGACTATTAACAAGAAACGAGAACATTATAGCCATTTAATGCCAGTTATTTTCCTCAGTCTAATTAGAGAAAATTGTTTTAGATTGTTTGCGCTTTGTGTATAGTCTTCGTCCAGAAATGTGTCTAAAATCGAAATTTTTAGAATTTGAAAACCTCAATAATATTGATATACTAACCAATAGAGAGCATATATAGAAATATAGCATATACCGAAGATTAGATTTTGTACTCTTAGGCGTACATTTAAAAGTAACACCCTCTAGTTAAGCTTAGTGAAAACTGCTCAGTCCTTTGACTTTTGATGTTGTAAAATATATATATATTCATTGAGAAAAAGTAGTGATAACACATTCAGATAATTGAAAAATACGTAACATTTTGTAGTACGAAGAAATACGTTAAAACAAAATCAATGTTTGGTTGCATTACTTGTAAAAAAACAAACAAACAAACATAATAAGTAACACTGTTCACCATGATAACTCATCTTACAAAAATGTTTTTGTCACGTAAGGTCATAAATTCTCTTTTAAGCAACGATTTGCACTGGGTATTACCAGAATTTAATCTTTCATTGGCTTGACACAATGACTCTTTCAAGTCATGGTGATTGTGATAATGATTGTAAAGTCCGTTCAGAGCAACGGTCTTTAACAGCTTGTTTTTGTGGTTGAGGAGACACTCAAAATGTATATGTAACATAGTATAACATTTTTAATATTACTAAATTAATTAGGGAATGGTGACGATGAGAAAATGCCAGATTTTGAGTAGAAGACCTGGAGAGTGCCCCAAGTGGAGGAGTTCAAGTATCTCGGGGTCTTGTTCGCGAGTGATGGGAGAAGGGAGCCGGAGATCGACAGACGGATTGGGGCTGCAGCTGCAGTAATGCGGACGCTGCACCGGTCCGTCGTGGTGAAGAGGGAGCTGAGTGTAAAAGCGAAACTCTCAATTTACCGGTCGATCTACGTCCCTACCCTCACCTATGGCCACGAGCTGTGGGTTGTGACCGAAAGAACGAGATCGCGGATACAAGCGACGGAAATGAGCTTCCTCCGAAGGGTGGCTGGCCTCTCCCTTAGAGATAGGGTGAGAAGTTCGGCCATCCGGGAGGGGCTCAGAGTAGAGCAGCTGCTGCTCCACATCGAAAGGAGCCAGCTGAGGTGGTTCGGGCATCTAACAAGGATGCCCCCTGGGCGCCTCCTGGGCGAGGTCTTCCAGGGATGTCCCACCGGGAGGAGGCCCCGGGGCAGACCCAGGACACGCTGGAGAGATTATATCTCTCGGCTGGCCTGGGAACGCCTTGGTATTCCCCCGGATAAGCTGGAGGAGGTGGCTGGGGAGAGGGAGGTCTGGGCCTCTTTGCTTAGGCTGCTGCCCCCGCGACCCGGCCCCGGATAAAGCGGATGAAGATGGATGGATGGAATTAGGGAATGTGTATTACACACAGTGGATTATTGCTTGTGTTTTTTAACTATAGTGTTAATTACAGTACCGTAATTTGCACTGTGAATTTTAAAATTTAGAACTTAGAGATAGTTTATTAGTAAATAAACATTAACGAGGGCTGTGTTAGTTAGCGCTTGTATGTCCAAAAATCTAAATGCTACCTGTTATGTTGTTGGCATAGAAAAAATCACCAAAAAGATTTTTTGGCATCAATCACTAGAGTGTGGGTACTTGGAGTGCCCCAAAATGTTTTCTGAAGTCTATTAAAATTTAATGAAGAGTTCACATTTCATATGTTATTGTTGATCAGTATTGCAAGGTTGATCTCAGTATAACAGATATGTTCATATGTTTTTTTTTTCTTTGTACTAATTTTAATTTGTCTCAAAATTTCAGGACCTGCACTTTTTCAGTTTTTGGAAAGGCAAGTAATTTAACAAACAATAATGTGATAATAATATACACTTACAGCACAATAAAGGTATGATGTGTTAATGTCACTGTTCTCTTTTACATTAAAAGGCACGGACAATTTCAAAACCCCTGCCAAATATATTAGAGGTCATTCACAAGTATGCTGAACCCGGGACCAGTCTAAAGACCTACAGTGTTCACAAAGTGCATGGCTTTTGGGAAAATGTCTCAAGAGATTTGGGAGTGCCTAATACATGTCTTAATAGGAAAAAAATTGTCAAGGCAGTCCTGCAGTATGAAAAGGTAAGCAATGTTTTTTTAGTATTTATATTTAGTCCATTTAAAAAATACTTTAAAAAAAGAACAGCTCTTTCTTTGTTAGAACTTCCTGTAATAAAAATTATTATGCAAAAATCAAATATTTTTACAGACCACATCAGGGGTAGAGGGTCCCTTGCTACTGACTGATTTTCCTACTGCAGAGACAACACTTGGAGATGATTTTCCTTCCATTGTAAGCAATGTGTCATACACTTACTGTCAGATTTAAAAATTTGAAGCCATCATGACAACCTTATCCAGCCATTGTAGTTATCCTGCTTTTTAGATAAAAATAAAAACAAATTCACTCCAAAATGTCATCTTGAAAATAATTTAAATCTTGAAACAGAGTAATAATGAGTCATATGGAGAGCAAGAAAGTAGATTACAATAGACTTCTCAGCAGGTAAACACATATGAAAGCAAGCCACCAAACCATGAGGTGTAGAGCCTTAAGCACCCACAGGAGAGCCACACAAAGACCTGAGTGTCACATCTGACCACCATTTTAAAGGAGTAACCAACTCATCCTCCTGCTGCTGACTAACTTTTCACTCCATGTCTTCCACTCTTCTAATTTCTCCATTTGATCTTGTTATTGCCCAATCAAGTTCAAAAATCTGAATCAGAAGATTACTTTTTCATTAACAATAATTAGAGTAACATATTCCTTTAATGAATATTTTTTCCCTTATAAAACCTTCATTACATAGTGATTTTTTTCAAAATATTGTGTAACAATGTGTTTTAACAAAGACATACAGAAATTTCAGTCTAATTGTTATGTTTTAATTAATTTGTGATTCGTTAGAGTGAGGAAGACATTGTTGCGCCAAAGTCTCCACAAGCTGTAGGAAATGTACCTTTACCTTCAAGATACGAGGTAATTATTTGTATTTTATTCAGTATTACATTGTGATGCTTTGGAAAAACATTAATTTGTAAAGAAACGAAATCGCTTTCTCTTCACAGGATGCACTTCAAAAAACTACAGAGAGCGGCATCCATACCCCAGACACACAATCCCTCGAGAGTGACTCTAAATCTTCGTCTTCAAATGCAAATGCTAAGGTAATTTCATAACTTACACTGTTTTTAATACAAAACAGAGAAAGAAAACACAGAGTTTATATGTTTGTTAAACACTATCATGTAATTATTATATTTAAAATTTCAAGTGTTTTGAACAGTAATCCAAAGTTTAAATTTAAAGTTAAAATCTTTTTGTGATGATCTTTTGAGGTAAAATAAATATTTCTTAGTCATATTCACTTACTAAGACAAATTTACTAAGAGATTGTGAAACTTGTCCTATGGGTTCGTTAGTGAAATTGTAACATAATGATGCTGTTGGATTTTCATAGAGACACTGTAGTGACAAACATTGAAAGTTTTTATATATTTTTTAAAAATGTATATCTGATTGTTGCAGAGGAATGAATCAGATGAATCAGCTAAAGTCAACACAGACAGTAGCAGTTCTGAAGACAAATTTTTCACATCTGGTTTGCCACAGCAGAAAACTTTCTTTTTCATAAATGAGAATGAATGGAAGGAGTTACGGCAACATCAGTCAGGAAGACATTTTAAAGGACTGCAGTGGACAAATATAATTGCCAGTGGAATCAGAACACTTAACCCGTACTGCAGTTTTGGATTTCGGAGACACAGTGTGAAAAAACTCTCTTCAAGATCAAAGGCACCAGTTTTCAGGTGTATGGGGTACTGCAGATTTCAGGACTGCCCTGTCACTGTGGCTGTGGTGGTTTATGACGAAGAGACACTGAAAGCAGAAGTCGTTTTCAAAGGAGGTGAGGTCTGCCATAATAACAAAGAGCTGAAAAGGCGGCCTGTGCGTGCACAAGCACGTCAAAGTGCTGGAGAACTCCTCAAAAACAAATTACCAAGGAGCTTGTACTTGGAGTCTTTACAGAAAGTGCCACAAAAGGTGATCCAATCTGGAAACAGAGATGATGCTCCAACAAAAGAAGTGTTGAAAAACATTGCATGGTCTGAAAGAAAAGCCAGTAGAGCAGATCCCAACGAGTTGATTAGCTTACAAAAGATAATTCAACAGTATCAGGACACTGAAAAGGACGTACTGCAGAAGATTCTGATGCATCCAAAGGGCATTTCCATGACATTCTGCAGAACAAGTCTAGAGGATCTGCTGCAGAAGTACTATGTCTTACTCACTGGCCAGCATTCAGCACAGCAATTCAACATTCCCATTCTTCATCGATGTCTGAGCCATGTCATGAAAAATGCCAAGGACCTTTGTAAAAAACAGTGAGTACATTTATATGAATAATTAAAAAAAAGAATACAAGATTTGTAATGTAAAGGTCCTATTAACAGTGATTTCATTTGTTCATTTTCCCAGCATTCCAGAGAACTACAGGCTTGGAATGCATGTGTTTGGGCTCCTTGCATGCTGTGATAACTTAAAAGACATGGATGATGTTGTCCATAGTGCAGCAATAGTGTTTTGCAGTCCTTGTAGTGGAAGGAACGTAACAAAACACTACAACAACTTGAAAATCCTTATGCAAAAACGGGGAACCCTGGATTTGGATGAAAAGACTGTGATTGCTGAAGATTACAAGGTTAGCTAAGATTTATTTTTTAAGTAACCATATTAATAACTTTTTTACTTGTGTCTGTCCCAAATGAATTAATGAATTCACATTATTTTAAAAATATATATTTTAAACCAAAATAACATTTTATATAATTAATTTTTCTTTGGTTTGATAACTTGCTGAATACAGATATATATCTGTTTTACAGACTGACGTTCAGAATGCCCCCTTGAAGACCCATTTCCAGGCAATTGTTGACAATGCAACACTGGACTGTGAGGGCGAAAGAAACATCTTTCATGCACCCAAATTTATTGCCGGTCTGGTAAATCACCTTCTACCACATGCAACTTTGTGGTCATCAATGATGCTCGGTACGTTTTTTTATTTGTTGTATTACTTTCTTAAATTGTCAGTTATTCATAAATGTAAATGTGCTAAATGTTGAATTATCTATTTTGATTATGTTTTTGAATTACTTGTATTCTCCTTAGGGGATCTTGGACGTCATGGTACTGGTCCTGCTTACCAGCGGCTCAGTAAACTCTATGATGATGTAACACACCCCAAGCAAGAGGGCGGCTGACAGATTATGTCTGGTTCTGAAAAAAACAGATAAATTATGAGATGGACGACAGGTAGTGTGTTTCCTCTCTCGCTTCTGCAGATCTTTATTTAAACACATTCATGTGTTCACAACAGGTTGCAAAAACTTCTTAACATCTCTGTCTCACATTCCCAAAGCCCAAAATCAGAATAAACTAAAATAGTATAATAATAGTATAAACAAAAATCTAAACAGTCATCTCTGTTGTTTGTTACTAAGAGCTATAAATCACACTTTTTTTCACACATCGTTTGATAAAGCAAACATTCCAGTATTGTACCATATACTAATGGCGTATCTGTGTAGTGGAAATCTCCACATCAACATTGCAGAGCGATCAGAATTATTATAGGTTATTACACTAACTTTAGACAATAACAGTGACAACATATCAAACTGTCTCTGCGAACACATTAACTCAAATATACAGGAGCCGTGGTGTACTTTTGTTACAAGAGGGTGCCTTAAGTTTAGAAAACAACAAAGCTAACAGCTACTCTAGGATGTGGCGAGCTAAGCTAGCTCCTACTCTCGATCGTAACACATTTCAATGAGCAAAACAGACGAATACAGATCCCAGCAAAACAAACTGCTGGTCAGGTTTTACCCTTATTTGGCATGTAAATTATGTGGACCACATGTGTGGCCTTATTACTTACTAACCTGAAAAAAACAGATAAATTATGAGATGGACGACAGGTAGTGTGTTTCCTCTCTCGCTTCTGCCAGATCTGAAGACGAGCAGTAGCGTCACACTAAACCATCTCACTGGGGCGGAAGTGCCCCCTTGTGGCGTAACTAGGGATCACACCACATGTTGGATCTCCAACAAAAATCACAAGATTAAGGCCCTTCCTTAACAAAACTACACCTAAAAGCTTAAATCACATAATGTGACCACACATTACAGTGTGTCACACGCTCCCTGACAAAATAAGAATGGCTCCTGGCATTCAAACCTCAATTTTTCTCAAAAACATTGACACATACACTTATTCAATATAACAAAGGTGTGTATATGTAAGGTGTGTAAGCATATGAAAGGTGAGGTGTAAAGCATGTGGGTGTTGGAATATGATAAGGAACTGTCCATGGTGGCATGTATGGTGAGGAGAGCGTTGCAACTGTAGGATGAGGCTGGTACGATGGTTCACCCAGTGTTTGGTATGTCAGCATCTGCCTTGGTTTCCTCTCCCTAGTCGACCTTCTCATGTCGCTAGTAGAACATCGTGGAGGGGTGCGTGCAGACAGTTCGTCCTCATTTGGAATTGACAGTTCATCATCTGCACTTTCTGATGGAACTGGGTCATGTAGTGAAAGCGCCTCTGGAAAGTTGTCTCCTAGACTGACTTGATCTTGGCTGACTGGCCGGCCAATACAGCTTTCTTCCCTGATGGGTACCTTCGCATGACTGTTTTCTTCACCGGAGGCTGGGTGGGGCTGTTCTGCAGTAGATATCCTATGGTAAGTCTTTCCTTTGATGGGCTCTCTTTCTTTTACAGGAAGCCTCAACCAGAATTTTCCAGTACTCTCTTCAGAGTCTGAGTCACTTGTTTCAGTCTGTTGCCTCCTCCTGCCTCTGTCCCCTGGCAGGTTGTTTGATTTTGTTTGTCTCTTTGGTGTAGGTTCAGGAATGTGCTGTGGGGCCTCAACTGGTAAGTCATTCACAAGTAGTAACAAGTTACGGTGAAGCACTCTAGTCTTATCCTTATCTCCTGCTTCTCGGTAGACGACATACACGGGGTTGTCAGCTACTTGTGCTTTGACTACGTAGATACTCTTTTCCCAGTATGACTTGAGTTTTCCAGGCCCACCTCTTTCACCAAGATTTCTAACGAGGACCCTGTCCCCAGGATGCAAGACGACACCCCTGAGTTTTTTGTCATAGTAGGATTTGCCTCGTGCGCTGGACAGTTTACTATTGTCACTGGCTATCTTGTACGCCTCAGTCATCTTTTCTGCCCACTTTTCAGCATAATGTTTGTGAGACACAGTTTTTTTCTCCCCAACCAGGCCAAACAACAAGTCTATTGGGAGACGGGGGTGATGCCCATACAACAGAAAGTAAGGGGAATACCCTGTTGACTCATGCCGCGTACAATTGTAAGCGTGCACTGTTTGCTGAAGGTGATCTTTCCAGCATTGCTTTTCTTTGTCGCCGAGTGTCCTAAGCATCTGCAAGAGAGTCCGATTAAATCTCTCGGCGGGATTACATTGGGGGTGATACGGTGTGGTCCTTGAGTGTCCAATTCCAGCTTTCTCTCTTAAAGTCCGAAAGAGCTCGTTTTCAAACTCACGACCCTGATCGTGATGCAGCCTGCCGGGATATCCAAAACGCTGGATGAAATCACCAAAGATGCGCTCAGCTGCTGTCTTGCCTGACTTATTTTTGGTCGGGTATGCTTGAGCAAACCTTGTAAAATGATCTACTACGACCAGGATATATTCATATCCACCTCGGCTGGGCTCTAGGTGCAGGTAATCTATGCATACAAGATCCAAAGGTGAGTTTGAAGTGATTGTGCCCATTGGGGCACGGACATGTCCAACCGGTTTTTTTTGTTTTATGCAGGGACACTTCCTTGTGACATAGTTTTCAACTTCCTGTTTCATAAATGGCCAGTAGAACCTCTCTCTAGCTAGGGCCAGTACTCGGTCAGTACCAATGTGTCCCATGTCGTCATGGAGGTATTTTAGTACCTTGGCCTTGTAAACTGCTGGGAGAACAAGTTGCTGTCTTTCAGTAGTACGTCGATACAAAAGTCCATTGTCAAGGCACAGTTTGCTCCATTCATGAAGCAATCTCCTTGCAGCTTTACCTACTGTTTGTCGTATCTCGTTTGTCATTACAGCATTTGTCTCTTTTAGCCGAATGATTTCTCCCACTGCTGGGTCTTCCCTTTGAGCCTTCACCAACTCCTCACTGCTTATGGTTGGAAGTGAAGTTGGGGGGTCTTGGTTCGTGTTAGCAGTAAGAGCCAGGATGGCGACCCAAGCTACATCCTGTTCCTGGGCTGCTTTGGCCCCACCCCATGTGGTTTGCACAACTTCATGAGAGAGCCCCTCAGTACATGCTGTCACGTACTTCTCAATGTCAAGGGGCATGCGGGACAACGTGTCAGCATCTATATTTACCTTTCCTGGTCTGTATTTTATCTCAAACCGGAAATCTGACAACTCCCCAACCCAGCGATGCCCAACAGCATTAAGCTTAGCAGTGCTCATTATGTAAGTCAGAGGGTTGTTGTCAGTATAGATGGTGAAGTGTGGGGCATAATAGAGGTAGTCTCTAAACTTTTCACACACCGCCCATTTAAGCGCCAGAAATTCTAATTTCCCACTGTGCAGGCAATAGTTTTTCTCGGCTGGAGACAGCGTTCTGGAGCCATACCCAATAACCCTTAGCTTACCATCTTGCTGCTGATAGAGTACAGCGCCAAGGCCTTGCTCTGAGGCATCTGTGTGTAGCAAGAAAGGTAAGTGGAAGTCTGGGTAGGCCAGGACTGGAGGGTGGGTGAGCATGTCAATGAGTTGCTCCAGTGCCCCCTGGTGTTCACCAGTCCACACCACAGGAGTATTGGAAGACAGCTGACTGCCTTTGGTTTTCCTCTGGTGAGGTGGTGCTCGTGACATGTCAGACTTGGCTTGGAGAAGCTCATACACAGGCTTTGCGATACGTGAGAAGTCCTGAATATAGCTACGGTAGTAGCTGAGGAAGCCCAGGAGCCGCCTCACATCGCCAACAGTCTGCGGTGTTTTGGCCCTGAGTGACTGCACAGCCTCTAGATCCTTTGGGTCAATTTGCACACCCTCTGCTGATACAAGGCGACCCAAATATCTTACTTGTCTGCAAAAGAGTTCACACTTTTCAGGCCTTAGCTTCACACCGTGATGCTGAAGTGCTTTCAAAACTTTGCGGACGCCCTCAACATGCTCCTCAAAGGTTTTGGCATAGCAGAGGATGTCATCTAGGTAGGGAATGCAACATTCATCCCTAAATGCATCCAGCATCTCCTCCATACTCCTCTGAAAGGCTGCAGGCGCATTGGAGAGGCCGAAGGGTATTCTGACCCACTCATACAACCCCCAGGGAGTTACAAAGGCTGTGAGATGCCTTGAGCCCTCTGCCATAAATCCCTGGTGGTACGCCTTTCCTTGGTCAAGAATACTGAACCAGCAGTGGCCCCCCAGCGTATCGATCAGATCTTGGATACGGGGCAGTGGGTGCCTATCAGGTATGGTTTTCTGGTTTAGTAACCGGTAGTCGATGCACAGGCGTAATGTGCCATCCTTTTTGCGGACACATACAACAGGGGCAGCATAAGGAGATTTTGATTTGATTATCCAGCCCTTTGCTAGAAGGTCCTGGATATACTCCTTTACTTCGTTGAATAATGGCTTTGGAACTGAGCTGTAGGCTTTTTGCACAGGGATGTCATCTTTAAGATTTAGTGACAGCTCTAGGCTTGTAATACAGCCTATATCATTAGCATCCTTTGCAAAAGCAGCTGACTCCTCAAACAGCATTTTCTTTACAACTCCCTGCTGCTCCTCTGTGAGGTGATGTACATCAACGGGTGGATGCCACAATAGAGTGGAACAACTTGCAGTAGGTGGTGCAGTGGTAGGACTCTGAATCTCCAGGTCTCTGTTTGGGAGTGAGTCAGTCTCAACAATTTTCTTGATAGGCTGGATACTGCCAATCAAAGCTTTTCGAGGTAGAATAATGTCGTGTTTTGTCTGGTTTCCTAAAGGCAAATTTACATGTGGAGTTCTGCCCATCTGAACTTCTAAGAGGCCCTCACCCACATCTAGCTGTTGTAACTGTGGGCAATTTTCCTCAGGTTCGAACAGCACTAGTGGGTC
The DNA here is from genome assembly GCF_964374335.1 of Astatotilapia calliptera. Taxonomy (NCBI): domain Eukaryota; kingdom Metazoa; phylum Chordata; class Actinopteri; order Cichliformes; family Cichlidae; genus Astatotilapia; species Astatotilapia calliptera. Next base: position 21,634,782 of record NC_137433.1, read on the forward strand.
GCCAGAGTCAAACTGTGGTGGTACTTTACATTTTACCCAGGTTACGCTACCAGCTGGGATGACTTTGTCTTTCGGACCTGTTCTCAGGCGCCCCTGAGCAGAAACAGGTTTTTTTGTCTGCACAAAATGGACAATAGTCTTTGCTGTGTCATCTGGGATGGACATTGCCCCACCTAGGAGGCGACTTAAAGTGGAAGCTAGCCTTTCTGGTTTTCCCTGAATCACTACTTCAACCACATTGAATCCCAAAAGTGGCATTTCTAAGGGCAACGAGCTCACCAGGAAGGGTACACTGACTGATAAATCTGGGTCCTCATTTCCTGGTAAGTTCAGGGTTATGATCACCCAGCCATCAAAGGGGATTAGCCCTCCATTGACCGCATACACTTCCAGTGTCTTTTTATCCTCCATGAGCTCAATTAGCTCAGTCAGGGGGCGAACGTCAAGATCAGGTAAGTACTTGTCTCTCCAATGGCGGTCTATTATGCTGACTTGGGCCCCAGTGTCCAAGAGAGCATTGACTGCGAGGCCATTGAGAATACACTTAGTCAAAGCTTTCCTACCTATTAATTTGGCAACAGGTTCATTGGTAGGCATCGTGTCTTTTAGGGGGTCAGCAGCAGTTCTCTCACGGCTATGCTTTTTGTTAACAGCAGCTGTTTCAATAGTTGTTTTGAAACTACTGTTCCCCGTCACCTTGTGGGTGGTGTCTGTTTCAGCTCCCCTGTCTGTGAATTGGGACTTGGGAAGGACTCCGGTTACTGTTTGTCCCCCCACAGCAACCGGTTCACGTTTCCCTGCTGCTTAGGGTTTTTTAGGCAACCCACAGCTCTGTGTCCCTGTTCGCCACAAGAGAAGCAGTGTTTACAATCTTGTAACCCCTCCTGCACACATTTTGGACAACCATAACGGCTTCCTCTTCTGGTTGCTTGTGGCTTGGGGGGTAGACAGCTGTATGACTGGCTCCTCTCCACTTTCTCTGCTAGGGTGTCTACTAATTTGGTGAGCACATCTATTTTCTCTGCAAGCTTCTGTACTTCATCTGATTTAGCTCTATGCTCTGTCATGTCTTTCTTTATATTTGCCTGCTTAACCTGCTCTCCCTCAACCTGTAGACTATGTGCAGCAGCTTGTCTTGAGCGTTGTGTTGACCCCAAACGCCTTTGTCGTTCACTTTCATCACTTGTTACCCTCATGACATGCTTTAGGATCGTCTCATCTGTAACTGTGTTGTCTGAAAGTAAAGGTTTAAGCTCCCTGCGAATATCGTTGTACTTGTGTCCTATTCCCTGATACACTGTGTGTAGGAAGACATCTTGTACTGTATCTGGGCTATACCTGATATCAGTCCCTGGCTGTTTTGACCCAAACAATATTCTTTGCTTCAGTCCAATAACACGGTAGAGGAACTGCTGAGGGGTTTCATGCTCATTTTGTTTGGCACACATTAGTTCTTGGAATAGTTCTGTGCTATTCCTCTCACCTAAGTGCGACTGGAGGAACCCCTTGAGCTCAGCCACAGTCATGTCTTCTTTATTGACCAGCATGTCCTTGAAATCTCCTGGCTTTATTATCCTTAGCACACCTCTCACGATCTCAGACTCAGTGAGATTGTCCTTTATCCCCTCCTCTATCTGTCTGCAAACACTGTTAAAGCTTATATCGGATGAGTGATCTCCAATTTGGCCTCCTTGAACTTTGAATTCACGGCGATGGATGTAGGACAGATCCTTCAATGATACTACTTGTTCGGGTCCTCTGTGTCTGGAAACGTCCATCTGTGTCTCAGAGTGATGTGGGACTGAGAGTGTAGGTTGTGCTGTAGCTTGAGGTGTGGGAATGTGCATCAGCCTACCAAGCTTTCGGCTCAAATCCTCATAGTCTAACAGCATCTTTTGGACATTCTCTGGTGAAACGTCACAACTGAGTTCATTAGTTGTCTCAGTGATTAACTTGGCGTTTGCTGTTACAGGATTGGTTACATTTGTTACATCAGAAAATAGTACATCAGTGTTAGCTGGTTGGGCTGATGCAGTAGGTGGGACAGTGATAAGTGGGGACATTGGCTTTGTATTTACACTTGACCCAGCAGGTAAAATTACACTACTTTGAGACTGAACAACCTCATCGACAACATCTTTTAGGGCTAGTAGTTCTCCCATGCCCCTATCCTCAGCATCTAATAAGTTCTTACTGTACATAAAGGCGTGGATGTACTCGAAACATCCCTCTGCGTCTCCGCTGGAAAGCTCTGCAGCATCTTTGCCTGGAGCAGGGCTGACTGTAGAAGCAATCTGGAAAAGTTCGTTTGATGACAGCGACAGTAGGCTTTTCCTGATGTCCCATACCAGGCTTTTCCTCTCCTGGTCTGCCATGACGACGTCTTCCCCAGTCTCTCGCAGTAGGTTGCTTTTGGGTCCAGCCCTCTTCCTCACTTGGTCTCAGCTTGTCTCACACAGACAGCTCACTTTGGGGCAGCCGGCATCACGTTGTCAGCTTTACCAGCACGAGGTGTTGTAGGTTGTGGGATTAGCTCATGGCAATGTGGAGAGCCAATCCCGGACGAGCCCCCAAGAATCTGTAACACACCCCAAGCAAGAGGGCGGCTGACAGATTATGTCTGGTTCTGAAAAAAACAGATAAATTATGAGATGGACGACAGGTAGTGTGTTTCCTCTCTCGCTTCTGCCAGATCTTTATTTAAACACATTCATGTGTTCACAACAGGTTGCAAAAACTTCTTAACATCTCTGTCTCACATTCCCAAAGCCCAAAATCAGAATAAACTAAAATAGTATAATAATAGTATAAACAAAAATCTAAACAGTCATCTCTGTTGTTTGTTACTAAGAGCTATAAATCACACTTTTTTTCACACATCGTTTGATAAAGCAAACATTCCAGTATTGTACCATATACTAATGGCGTATCTGTGTAGTGGAAATCTCCACATCAACATTGCAGAGCGATCAGAATTATTATAGGTTATTACACTAACTTTAGACAATAACAGTGACAACATATCAAACTGTCTCTGCGAACACATTAACTCAAATATACAGGAGCCGTGGTGTACTTTTGTTACAAGAGGGTGCCTTAAGTTTAGAAAACAACAAAGCTAACAGCTACTCTAGGATGTGGCGAGCTAAGCTAGCTCCTACTCTCGATCGTAACACATTTCAATGAGCAAAACAGACGAATACAGATCCCAGCAAAACAAACTGCTGGTCAGGTTTTACCCTTATTTGGCATGTAAATTATGTGGACCACATGTGTGGCCTTATTACTTACTAACCTGAAAAAAACAGATAAATTATGAGATGGACGACAGGTAGTGTGTTTCCTCTCTCGCTTCTGCCAGATCTGAAGACGAGCAGTAGCGTCACACTAAACCATCTCACTGGGGCGGAAGTGCCCCCTTGTGGCGTAACTAGGGATCACACCACATGTTGGATCTCCAACAAAAATCACAAGATTAAGGCCCTTCCTTAACAAAACTACACCTAAAAGCTTAAATCACATAATGTGACCACACATTACAGTGTGTCACAATGACATTCAGCAATCCAAGAACCAGGTATCATAGCGAGAAGAATAAGTGAAAAAGAAACATAAATTGTACATAAATTTACAATCCATAGATACTGACTTAAACAATGTACTATTGCATTTAAGAATTTTACACAAGACAATAGGACCCAAGGAATCATGGAGAAAAGCCAGTGGGATTTGAAAAAAATCCGTATCCAGAGAAGGAGACTGACAAGGCTTGATGACTTTGTGGAAATTTATCAAAAAATGCACGATGCCCTCCTGCTTGAATATGCAGACATGAAAAAATCAAGACAAAAGGTATGAATAACTTCCTAATAATGAAAAATGTGTTTCATACAACTAGAACAAGAAACTAAGAAAAAGTGAAAACATTTGCCTATGACTATAGAATTAAGAGATGATAAAATAAGTAAGCACTAAAAGTATGTATGTGTAATCAACAGTCTTTTCGCGTGGAAATGGAGAAATGGAAAGACAAACGCATTAAATGAAAAGGTGTGTGCGTGTCACCGTTAGTGACAGAACTGCCAGTGAAGAAAAAGAAAACTGAGGTAAGTCATCATGTTGCCATTATTTTCAATAATTAAACCTTGTGATGTCCTCCCGATTGCCATACTCCTTTTGTCCTCTGGGGTAAAGCGTCTGCTTTGACTATTTATAAAGCATGAATTATAAATTATCATCCGTCTCCATGTTTCAATGTTTAATCAAACTGTATTACAACTGATTACCTGAAATCTTTATGTGTTTTGACATTGTATTACACCTAGGCATGGGCCTTAGTGAACCCCCACTTTAATGCCAAAAAATGCATGTCCATAGGTGACATAAGTGCAGGAGGAAGCTCAGGTTTTTTGCTTTTTGCTGGTCACACCATGTACAGCTTCGTTTTCAGCAGTTGTAGGCCAAGGGCATTTGAATTAAACAAGCTTTCAAGGCTGATTATTGTCTTTTGGAGACCTACTGTATTAAGCACAGCTCGCGTGCCCTGACTGCAGGCAAGCAAGTTTGCAATCATACATTAGCATGTTCTCTGTACAGCTGGACCGGGCATCACATACTGCCCGTGTTTTTATCTCATAGTTCCTCTGTCCAACATTACATCCCAAGTAAACAGAGTCCTTTAAGGGGACTAGGCACTCATACACAGTCATATCAGTTCCTGTGTGGTACACCAACAGCAGGACAGATGCTCACTCGTTACATACGTCTCACATCAGAACAAGTTTGTCTCATTCATGACCATATTCTTTTGTATATTATATTCTATTATATAAAGTCATTCAAAAATGTTATCTGTTAACAGGTAAAAGGGAAGAAGACTGTTCAAACCTTTAAACAGGAACAGCACCAACAATATGATGCTCATCAAAACCAGGTATTGTTAGAGATGTTTTTAATGTCTACATTTATCTTTTGTGTGTTATTGTCATAAATGACTCTGAAAATTGACATGTGTCTATCTTTGTAGGATGAGCGCCAGGAACAAATAGCCGTTTGCCAAAAAATAGCAACATACATGGCTAATAAAGCATCGGTCACAGTATGGAAAGGAGATTTATGTGCCTTCAAAGTGGATGCAATTGTTAATGCAGCTAATGAAAGTCTCTCTCACATGGGTGGACTTGCAAAGGCACTGTCTGCTACTGGAGGACGCACTATCCAAGCAGAGAGTGATCTCTTCATTGCCAAAAATGGCAAATTACAGGCTGGACAAGTTGCAGTTACCACAGCAGGCAAACTACCTTGCATGAAGCTGATTCATTTGGTAGGCCCGTGTCTGCAGAATGACCCCACAGTGCACATGATAACCCATGCAAAGAACCTTTTAAAAAAAGGTATTTTGAACGTCATGACATGTGCAGAAGAGCACAAATTTTCCTCTGTTGCCATTCCAGCAGTGAGCTCTGGAATATTCAACTTTCCAGTCTCAATTTGTGCTGATGTTGTAGTCACCACAATCAAAAAGTACATTGAACATAAGAACCCCACAAGTCCTCCATTTGAAATACACCTGGTAAACAACGATGATCCAACCGTGAAGGAAATGGAAAGGGCCTTCAAAGAGATCCTTTTGGAGCCACTCTCTGATGTCAGGAGGACAGTGAGTACACCCAATTTTTCCTTAATAAAAAAATTACTTAAAATGATCACAGCAGTAACAAATATTTTCTTTTAAATTCAACCCACAAATCAAGGGGCCAGAGGATTCTCCATCTACACTGGAAAGGACAGAGCACCTTGAGAGAAACACAACCGGTCTGACAAAGGACACAGCATCACAGGTGATGTTTCACAAACAAACTCTAATTCATTAACTATGTCATCTGTTTGAAAAACCAAGTTTGTTTGTACATATTTTTGTAATTATGTATTAGATTTTATTATATGTATGTGTAGATGAATGAAAAATAACAGACCACAGAAAAATTACAAATGTCAGTACAATAATAAATGTAACTTTTACATGTTACTGGCCTTAATATTATAAAAACAACAGTAACTGACTCAATTTTTAATTTCTTAATGTAGTTTAACATCTCAAATAAATTACATTAAAATCTATGTCAAATTTGGAGATGTTTTCATGTTGTTGCATTAGGTACATAAAATAATTTTAAAAATTAGATTTAAAACTGTTGTAATTGATTAAAATGAATGTTCTCATAAGAAGAATTATTTGAATTTAGTTACTGTTGTCTTGTTGAAACACAGGTCGCATATTTGTGGAAACAACAGGAAACAGAAGTTGTTGTTTCTGTGGTCCCATCTCAGATTAGAGGTAACAACTTTGTCATACGTCACAGTGAGTTCCTGACCCTTAGACCACACAGCTGCCTTGTTGGAGAGGTATGTAAAGTACTGCATAAGGTTAACGTTAAAGCTGGGGCAGAACATTAGTTGTTCCCTACACATTCAGTAAGTACTGCTTTAGATCGACATTCCAGGCATATCCTCATGACTGAATACTGAGTATACGTAAGTAAAAAAAATCTTTATTAAAGATTGTATTCCAAAAATTTATCATGTTTACAAAGTAATAAAAGGTTATTTATTATACTCCTCAGGTCATTGAAAGTCTCCTGCACCACTGGGCCATTCGGCTAAATCAGGGGAATAATATCTACATTATGAACCACTACACGAGCGGTGTGATCCTCTATGGAGAGAGAACTAATCAGGAGACAAAGCTTGTCCAAGGTAAAAAAATGTTTTATATATTCTAGAATACATTTTTTTAAAGTTAATTAATGTCTCGAAATGGAAAAAGTATTGTTGCAAATTTGTAATTAATTTCTAATATGTCACAGGTGAACTTTGACAACTACAGAGCCATTTTATCCTTTGTGAACATTGGAAATATACATTGGAAGTTTCTGGTTAGTACGAGCAGCATTTCTGTGAAAACAGTTTGTTTCAATAACACATTATTGATAATTTATGTACTTTTTATATTTATATATCTATCGCAGTACATAAATGCAGATGACAGCTGTCTGTATTTGGTCGATCCTTCAAGAAACTCTTTGGAGCAGGAAGAGTCTGACCTTGCAGCCAAAAGATTCCGGTAAATATGCGTTATTACATTTATATAATAACATGAAATATTAGAAAAGTGACAGGAGGACTTAGGAGGTCTTTTTCTAAAGGTGAACGTATGGTTGTAGATTAAAGTTTTATAAAATCTGTGGTTATCAGTTCCTTAAAGAATTTTAAAAAATAATTCAAAATTACTCACGTATGTAATTTTAAATAAATAAAAAAAACACTGACAGTGTCTAAGCAGTGATACATTTGAGACAGTTAACATTTGTAGATTTAAAAGAACATGTTAATAATTTTGATACTTCATCTAACATAATCTAGAGCACAGGGCTTTCTGACAGACCATTAAAAACAGTGATATGTACTATATGTGTCTTTTTCTGTGTGACTTTTATCTTTCATTATTATATAAATGTGATGTATGTTATGTTCACAAAGTGAATACTTCAAAATGAGGAGGACATGCTACAACAAAACAGACTGGGTGAATGTGAGACTTCGAGGAGGAGTACTGACACATCCATTTCAACGGGATGGTTCTAGCTGTGGAGTAATGGTCATCATGGTATGGTACCATATTAACTCAATCATATTTTTCTGTAAAATTAGATAAGAAGATGGGGTGGGGGAAGTTAAAATAATCTTAAAAGGTTAAATTGTGTAAACAGGAAGTGTAACATTTGCAGATGTTTTCAATTAAATTTTTTTTTTTTTTATTTCAGATGGCCAAAGAAGTAATGGAAGCATTCCCAAATAAACCAGAAATGACATTTTTGACGACAAAAAAAGAGATGGCCCAGGCACGAAGGACATTTGCACAGACAATACTTGAGGCCTCCGGTGTGTAATATCTTCTTCAAATGGACATATTTATTTGTGTCAAACTGATGAACACTAACATATATATATATATATGTTATGTCTTAGTATTTGACAGTGACAACAACTGTGCCATGTGTGCAACAGCGAAACCACCTAATCCAGGACCCTCCATCACTGACTGGGTATAGTATTTTTAAAAATAGTTTTATGTTATCTACAACAAAGTATTTGACTCTGTGTCTTAAAGATTGTAATTGATTAAAACATAGAATTATTTACGTAATGTGTTTATGAAAGTTCATATGTTTTTGTTTACAGATCCAGTGTGATAACTGCAACCGCTGGTTCCATTCTGAATGCCTGGACATGACAAATGAACAGCTCAGCAGTGCTCAGAAGACAGAGTGGAAGTGTGTGCTTTGTGTAACCTAATTCCACATGCAGTGAAAGCTACTTGAATAATCTGCTTATAGTTGTTATTGTTGTTTTGAGGAACACGTGTAAAACACAATGTGTATAACATTCTTGCTTTGTGCACGTACTTTAAGTATTTCCTTTTTGATTTTTTGGGTTGATTTGTGTGATGACAGATAATGAATAACAATATATCTAAACTGTGTAGTAGTAATATGAGAAATCAGTAATCTGAGAAATGTAATTTCTCACCCTGACCGGTTGAGGCAGATGGCCGCCCCTCCCTGAGCCTGGTTCTGCCGGAGGTTTCTTCCTGTTAAAAGGGAGTTTTTCCTTCCCACTGTTGCTCATAGGGGGTCATATGATTGTTGGGTTTTTCTCTGTATGTATTATTGTAAGGTTTAACTTATTATGTAAGTGCCTTAAGGTGACTATTGTTGTGATTAAGCACTGAATAAATAATGTCTAAAACTGAAGTTGATACTTGAGGTGGTGTGTGAATGACATTTTGAAAAATTTAAATTGTGTGTGGAAAGAAATTTCTTGTAGCAAATAATTCAATGAACTCATTTTGTTCGGTAATGGATTAGGATTTAATTTGATCAGAAATCCATACAGTAATTTTTGCTGTGGATGACAGGGTGCAGAGTGGGGGTCACCCAGAGTCATAATTCAGTGAAATATCTGTGTCACCTCTTACAGTTTTCCTGTAATCTGAGCTCAAAGATGAGAATATGTAGAGTACAGTAAAGCAAAATGGGAAGATTTTACTATCAATTTTCTCAAAAACCGTACAGTAATATTGGCTGTGGATGACAGGGTACAGAGTCGAGATGGCCTAGATTCAGAATCCAGTGAAATATCTGCGTTACCTCTTATAGTTTTTCTGTAATCTGAGCTCAAAGATGAGAATATATAGAGTACAGTAGAGTAAATTGTGCAAAGTTTACTATCAATTTTCTCAAAAACCGTACAGTAATTTTGGCTGTGGATCACAGGGGGAAAAGTGGAGATTAACCAAAACTGGGAGTGGATTGTGAAGTAATGTAGTGTCAGGACAGAAAACACTGCGTTTCTAAGCCAGTCGGCACCGATACCGTAATATGCGTAAGAGTAGTGCAACAACATTTTAGGTGCGGCTGGCGGTGCGGCTAGCTTGACTGTGACTTCGTAAGTGAGGGCTCACTTGACCGCAGTCCAACACGTCAGGTAACCCATGAATCGAGTGAAATTATTCTGTTTGCCCTCTAAGACCAACCTGCAATTGTTTTGTTGTGAAGTAGCCTGTCAGAAACTGCACATGACAAACTTTGCCAGCTTGCCCCCTCCATCCATCCATATGGATAAACAAAAAAACGACACATTTAAAATGTAACCTAAACCATTTAGGCAACCCCACTCTCCATCAATTCCGACCTTTTTGCATACACTATTGAAAATATCACGTTATGCTATAGGCTACATGCCGTTAAGCAGAGGGCTCTTTTGAGCCCATTTTTCGTTACAAATTTTAGGATGATCTCACGGAAATCTGTGAATAAATACAAAGTTTTCAAACTGAAGTCAGTGACGGGAAGACATCACACTTTTTAGAGATGGAACTGCAGAAAAACCTAAAACCTTGCCATGATTATGAATAATAGAATTATGGACGTTTCTCCGTTTTTGTGGATTAGCCTTTCCATAACTAACGTCAACTACTGTCCTATTTTGGTAAGATTGAAATTAATGTCTTTGACTGTCTTTAGTAGGTGTCTCCTGTGAGAAAGTTAGAACATCGTCCAACTGTCTAAAGATGCAGTCTTTAGCCTAACTGGTTGTTACTGACTCAGCGATGCTTGCAGACATTTACGCACTGTGTTGTGACCTGATTGTGACAGAACAGTGACGTTGTTATTGGTAGTTTGAAGGGTACGGTGTTGGGGGTGGTGCATGTTAAAAGTTTTGAGAAGCACTGGTTAGACATGTTAATTTTTTTTGGTGTAACATATTGGCAACATTAACACATTAATTTGCTAAAGGAAAAATAGGCAGTTCCCAATTGCCTGTGAAAACGACCATTCTGCCCTGTTCTTGTAATGACCACAGTCAGTCTTATTCGTTCTCATACATTTTGGTCTATTTATTTACTAATTTCAGCAAGCATAATGCCTAGGAAAGAGAAGCTGAGAAAGGAGAAAGAAAGGGATCTACAACAGGCAGCCCAGGGAAGCAGTTCTCTGCTCTCCTGGATGAAAGCAAAGGAAAATGAAGATGAAAGGTCAGAGTCAAGGGCAGAGTCAGGTTCTATTTTAATGTTTTAATGTAACCTGCTCCTTGCAGTTAATTCTATTGAAAAATCTTAAAAGCTGTTCACACTTAGTTTTTAATGAACTTAATCAGCAGGCATTGAGCTAACTATTATTTTGTACCTACGAAAGTTATTTCTATGTTACAAGACTTGCAGTATGGGTTATTATTAAAACTATCTGTTTAAGCTTATTATTATGATAAATAATAATACTATTATTATTATTATTGTTCCATTGTAGTCAGTCACAGCAGGGAAGCAGCTCTATGCCATCTACCAGCATAGCAGAAGAGGGAGATATAGAAACAGATGAAGCTGCGACCAATGCAGCAACAGGTTCAGTTAGGCCTACAGACACTGATGTAGTGCTCTCTGAAGACCACAATGAGGAAGAACAGATCGATCACATAATGTCAAAGTTAGCAGCTTTACAATACCCAACAGATCCAACACACATCCATACATTTAAAATAAAGCGCAATGACAGATACGTTTCAATGTGCTGCAATGTGGGCCCATGTCAGCCTGATATACCTTACTCAAAAACTGAGGGGAGATCATTCCAGAAACAGTGGTTTTCTGCTAATGTGTGGCTGGAATACACACTAAAACAATGCTAATTCAATGCATTGTTTTAGTTGTCGGCTTTTCCTCTCGGATGAAAAATATAAAAGCAGAACAGCCTGGACAACTGATGGCATCAGAAAGTGGAGTACTGCTCTTGAAAAAATCAAACAACACTCCAGCGCAGAGATGCACATGACAAGCATGGTTAGATGGATCAATTTCCAGAAAAAGGCCCTTCAGTCTGCATTTGATGTTTCAGACGTAAAAGGGGTGGAAGTTAGAGAGCGAGAGAGGCAGACAAACAAAGAAATCCTGACAAGATTAATTGACCTAACAGTGTATCTTGCACGTCAGGGACAAGCATTCCGAGGTCATGATGAGAGTGAGTCCAGTGATAACCGTGGCAATTTTCGTGAATTAGTCAATGTATTTTCCCGCTACGATAGTGTGCTGAAAATGCATTTGGAAAAAATTGCCACAGTTAAAGCCACCAAGACAAGGCCCCAGGTGTCACTGCTTTCCAACAGAAGTCAAAATGACATCATTGCAGCACTAGGAACTTACATCAGGAAGGAGATACAACGTGAAATAAAAGAGGCTGAAATGTATTCCATTCTACTTGATGAAACCTCTGACGTTTCACACAAAGAGCAAGTGTCATTTGTTGTGCGATATTTTCATCATATGCAAATAAAGGAGAGAGTCATCGAAGTGTGCAATGTTGATACAACTACAGGCCAGGAGCTGGAGAATACAGTGTTCTTGCTTCTGCAAAAGAATGGCCTAGAGATGAAGAACATGTATGGTCAAGGCTATGATGGAGCAGCCAACATGAGTGGCATGTATAAAGGTCTCCAAGCTAGAATCCGTGCACACAATGAGAAGGCCCTCTATGTGCACTGCAAAGCCCATTGCCTCAATTTGGTACTAGTGGAGGCATCAAAGTCCAGCAAGCATTTTGTGACATTTTTCAACTTGGTGGAGAAATTGTATGCCTTTTGCTCAGGCTCCCCAAAGCGTCATGCTGCCTTGGTCAAATTTCAGGAGTCTCTCTTTCCTGGACAACTTTCCTGGAGCTCCAGCAGCTGTCAGATACTCGATGGGCTTGCAGGGAAAAAGCACTGAAGGCACTTCAGAGAAATTTGAAAGCCATTTTGATGCTCCTTGATGACATCAGTGACAGTGACCCACCTAACCTGGCCCAAGGTGATGCTCAGATGTACAGAAATGCCATTAATTTTATGTTCATTCTCTGCATGGAAATCACCACACCAGTATTCGAAGTCACTGCTTTGGCATCAGATTCTCTGCAGGAAGAAGGGTTGGACCATTCCACTGCCTACAAGGTAATTGATGGTGTGCTTCACACATTGCAAACCATGAGGTCTGAGGAGAAATTTGGAGAGATATTTAGATGTGCATCAGAGAAGGCAGAGAGTTTCAACATTCCAGTACCTACCGTGGTGCCTGGTCAGGAGAGAAAGCGGAAAGTTCCAGTGCGTTTCCAACACAGCACCACAGTGTCTCAAGTAGGTGCTCAGTTTGAGTCAGTGGAGGCATATTTCAGGAGTGGTGTATATTTCACCTTTCTGGACATCATGACTGGGGAACTGAACAGGAAGTTCAAAGGGGACAATACTGGAAGCCCAACGGCCAGAATCATTCAGTCCTTCCAGCCCTTAACTGTGCATGCTAACTGGGTAGGCCCACCAAACCCAGAAGCCATTGAAGCTGTCCACATCCTCTGTGAATTCTATGGAGAAGATGAGGACCAGCTCAAAACAGAATTAAAGGTCTTCCACTCCAGCTTTAGTTCAAAAGACCTCAGAGAAATATTTCTGATACTGAGGGAAAACAATGGCCAGCTGATCTTTCCTGCCTTTGTCAAAATGATTCAGATCTACGCAACACTACCAGTGACAACTGCGACAGTTGAAAGATCCTTTTCAAAGCTAAAAATAATCAAAAATAAACTAAGAAGTTTGTGTGGAGAAGAAAGGTTGTCTGATCTCCTCTTGTTAGGAGATCAGACAGGGCGACCGTGGCTCAGGGGGTTGGGAATCGCATCTGTAACCGGAAGGTCGCCGGTTAGATCCCTGGGCTCTCTGTCCTGGTCATTGTGTCCTTGGGCAAGACACTTTACCCTACTTGCCTACTGGTGTTGGCCAGAGGGGCCGATGGCGCGATATGGCAGCCTCGCTTCTGTCAGTCTGCCCCAGGGCAGCTGTGGCTACAACCGTAGCTTGCCTCCACCAGTGTGTGAATGCGAGAGTGAATGAATAGTGGTATTGTAAAGCGCTTTGGGTGCCTTGAAAAGCGCTATATAAATCCAATCCATTATTATTATTGGCCATTGAGAAAGATGTGGAGATCAATTACAACGAGGTCATCAACATCTACAAAGACATGGCACCAAGAAGGATGCTTCTTTAGAGCAGTACACTCCATTTAATGGACACTTGAGAATATGTATGTATATAGTTTAGAGTTGGATACAGATTTTATCTTTTTGTGGTGTGATTTTTGATTTTTAGAGAATGTTTTGAAATAAAAGTCAAATTGCATTTAACCTGTGCGATTTTTTTATTATAAAAAGAAAAGGTTTTCCACATATGCAAAAAGTGCCCTTTTTTCCCCCTGGAGCACTTGCCCCCCAAAATGTCTGTGCACGCCACTGCATCATATATTGTAGGGTATGGGCCAAATTTACTAAGAAAGCTAGTGGAGTCGTCTGCGTGTGATGGGAAGGTGTGACGCTCACTAATATCTGCTGATTAGAGGCAACGAGCTAATTTTCGAACGCAGAAGCACGTGCTGTCCGTGGTCCTGAAACGTGACAACAACGTGAAAAATCAATGCCATTACGTTGAGTGTTTAATATGTTTAAGGCGTTTTTGCGTAAAGAAATGGTGCTTTGCAACACTATGGGACGGTAAGAATTTCTGACAGGCGTTCAAGAAAATTAAAGAAGTGACTTTTGTTAGTGTTTCAGGTTATCTTTGATTTCCGCAGCAATCAGCATGCTGTTTGTCAGCAAGTGATGTGTTTTGATGGAGTCCATTTAAAAATGCATTATCAGGTTTAGTGAAACACTCTCCCTTTTAATAGCCTATACATGCATCGAGACCTATGTAACCATCTTTGTTTAGTTTGAGTTTAATGCTGGCGCCCTCATACCCTGTGCTGATGAAATCAAACAAGTTTTTCTACAAAGGCACACGAACACAGGATAGTTTATTTATTTTATAATTATCTTTAATTTTGATTTTTTTTTGATTGTTTGTTTGTTTTACTTTATTGTAGACACACTGAATACAAACTACCGGATTACGCTAACTGGACAGGAAACTTAAACTTAAATCTCGTAAACTGGGAATTTCTTGGCCATTTAGCGAGATTACACCAGTGCAAATCTCTCAGTACATGTAAACAGAAAACTAAGAAAACCTACAATATACATATTTAAAATAAAAACAAACCTCACGAACATGACGAATGTAAGTACCCCCACCGCCCAAAAAAACCCCAAATCCCCCAAAAAACGCTAAGCACCGAGGTTGAAATGCGTATGAAAATTTCACTGTGTGAAAAATAAATAAAGAATAAATAAATAAATAAATAAATAAACAAACACTCGCGTTGTCACATGAGAATGTACATTTATATACTCATTTAATATTTTTAAAAAATATTTGTAATAACTAAATATAACTGCATTTATAAGTAGTCACCACCTCAAACTGTGCTGTCAGTTTACACAAACCTCGTTGTTTATGCTAAGCAAAATATTGAAATGCTTTTATTGCGAAAGTACACAACGTGAGCCGGAAGTGGTTTTCGTTGCTAACGCTACTGTTTGTAGCATGTGTTTTGAGCCGGTAATAGTCGTTTTTGGTTTTTTCCCTGACCCGAATTAAACGGACGTTGACCATTAATTCAACATTATAGCGGTGTTAGCATCCACACCGCTATAACATTAGCTCTCCTGTGGTTACTGATGAACGCTCCTCGAGCTTACCTCACGTGGGGCTTTCAGCTAACGTCTGTCTTAACTTGATGCAAACTTTCATAACAGGTTCTGTAACTCATTTACCCACCGAATGACCTGCGGGTTAATGTGATTTTCCGGTATAGTTGTACTACCTGTCGGGATGTCTGCGCCTTGTCGGTACGCTCTGTTCAGCATATATAATCAGCGAGCAGGTTTCACACAGGTCAGAAGATTGACATGCATCCAGTGGAAGAGCTCTGACTCCCTGATGAGAGGTGGATACACAGCCGTACTGAGAGCTATGGCAAATAAGAGAGGAAGCCTCACTTTATTTTCTTCGAGGTGTCTGTCAGGTTCAGCTGCGGATGCAAAAGCTCGGGTGAGGAGAGTTTCTATCGAGGGCAACATCGGTAAGAGTTTACAGATTGTCCCAGTTAGACGAATCTCCTGTTGTATGTCTCTGTGCTGATCTCCTGCATTACCTGCTTTTTAATAACAGCTGTTGGAAAATCGACCTTTGCGAAACTCCTGCAGTCAGCTTGTGCAGACTGGGAGGTGGTGGCAGAACCTGTCAGCAAGTGGCAGAACATTGAAAGTGAGACCTCAAAGGTGGGTATATTCACATCTTCATCTTTTTTGTTACACAAATTAAAGGAAGGCAGGATAATGCAGCTTACATTTGTCTGCTCGTGTCTTTGACAGGGCCAAGGTGTGCCCCCACAGACCACAGTCAGCAACCTGCTGCAGATGATGTACCAGGACCCTCAGCGCTGGTCATACACGTTCCAGACGTATTCCTGCATGAGCCGGCTCAGAACACAGCTGCAGCCTCCACCTGCATGCCTCCTCCAGTCAAAGGGAACACCTGTCCAGGTGTATGAGCGTTCAGTCTACAGCGATAGGTGAGTGAGTCACATTTACCAGAAGTATTTTCAACAAAATAAGCAAAATTTTGACAAGGATATAATGAAAATTAATTCTCCTGTATTATGTTTTCTCAGATATATCTTTGCTCTGAACATGTTTGAGCTGGGATGTATCAACACTACAGAATGGGCTGTCTACCAGGACTGGCATTCCCTCCTGGTGGAGCAGTTTGGACACCAGGTGGAGCTAGAGGGCATAATTTACCTCAGCGCCCCACCAGAGGTATGGCACATGAAATTCAGTATTTTGTGCTCTGAGTGGAAGGTAATTTAGTGTCACACAAACAGTTTTGCATGTCTTTTAGAAATGCATGGAGCGCCTGCAGCGTCGGGGAAGAGCAGAAGAGGAGGGCGTGAAGCTGGATTATCTGGATAAGTTGCACTCTCAACATGAGAGGTGGCTGGTTGAGAAAACGACCGAGTGAGTGAGAATAAGATTACACAGCTCTGATTATCTTTTGACTTTTTCCAGTGCTGTTGGCTGTTTTGGGGTGATACTTTAAGGTATATTTGGTCTTATAAGCCTTTTTACAGGGGGTCTCAACCCTGCAAATACCGGGGGTCAACTGTACAATGAAGAAGGGCCTGGGGCTTGGTGACATAATTTAAGGTTTAACCCCAGATTTTCTGGATTATGTGATTTATTGCCATTGTAATTTATGGCGCACGCCTAACCAGAGGGGTGTACTACGAAAGAAGTTCAACAAAGCCAGGCTGTTTCAGGCATCATGTGATTCCTCTTCCACACAGAAAGAGCCCTATAAGTGGCACTTACTCCAATCACGGATGTTATCAGATGATATTCATAAAATAGTGTTACAAAAATAACAGTAAAATGTGACAAATAAGACAAGACTTTAATGCTGCAGAAAATCGTTAATCTGGTGAATTAACACAGTGTTAAGAATTTTTTATTTTTTAATATGAGTTAATAGATATATTTTAATGCTGAGGGCACTCTTGTTTTTAAGGTGATCATTCAGTTTTTTAAATATAATAATAATTATAATATAATGCCAAATCACAACAGTCGTCTTGAGGCACTTTGTATTGTAAGGTAAAGACCCTACAATAATAGAGAGAAAATTTCAACAATCAGACTATGAGCAGGCACTTGGTGATGGTGGAAAGAAAAAACTTCCTTTTAACAGGAAGAAATCTCTGGCACAACCAGGCTCAGGGAAGCACGGTCATCTCCCACAAGAGGTGAGGGGAGAAAAATGGAACAAAAGACACATTAGAGCTCTGGAACATAAGGTGAAGTTAATTTGGTCTATTAAATAAACATGTCCTGCGTTCTATTAGCTGCAAAAGTAAATTAGAGTCAAGCGTAAAGACCTTTATACATTTTCTGCATGACCAACAGAATACTTGCATCCAGTTACCAGTTGTCATGCACAGTTAGCTCCACCTTGTTACTAAGGTAAAACATGTTCCCCCAGCACTCTGCATTGCACTCAAAGCTGTAAAGAAACAAATAAGTGAAAATTGTGGCACTTCCAGGTGATTTTAATGAGAAACTCTGAATGTGGTATGTGCTCAGTGTAGGTTAGTATGGCGATGTAGCCAGGTAAAAAGAGACTCGCCTTTGTGATACTGAGAACTCTGACTTTAAGCTGGAGATAGCCCGCTATCCCGTTAGTCTCCCTCTCCATTATGCTTACAAGTAAAAAAGAGAAGCTACACAAAGTAGTGATATCTAGCTGGTCTAAACTTTCTGGTGGTGGCACAGTGCTTGTGTTCAGGTTCCTTGCAGCTGTTTGCTGTGAACAGCTGACGGTGCAGCAGTGTGTGGTCTGCTGTTAATGTCATAATAATACAGCTTTGTTCTCTCCTTTCAGAATCCATTTTGAGAAGCTGAAGCAGATACCCGTCTTAAAACTTGATGCCAGCGTGGAATTTAAGAGTGACCCAGAGGTGCAGGAACAGTTTATCACAAAGGTGTGCTTGAATACCTACTGAATGGCATTTATTCCTAAAAGGTGCTGTGCCAGAGTTAACCACACGAGGGCACTGCTCTGATGTTGCGAATCACAATCTTCCACCCTGGGGTGGGGCATGTGAGGGTGTTTGAGCCAGTCAGCTGACATGTTTTTGTATGGATGATGTTTCTGATATGCTGTGATCCTAGTATGCCTGTTTGTCCACAGGTGAAGAACTTCTTTGATGCTTTATGAGAGGAGCCATCAGCAGCAGCACAGTGGGAAACAGATGAAACCAGTCAGACCTCCATATAAAGTCTTTATATAAATTAATACACAGACCTCTTTTTGATGAGCTTCCGGACCATATAATGTAAAACCCTGACATTTTTTTTGGATATGAATGTGTTACTTTAAAACCTTGTACTATTGGTTACTTTTGAAACACACTTTGCAGTTATGAACGTTACCTCTTAAACTGTAGTTTACTGTTTATGTCTTTGGAGCTGTCTCTCTGAGTCAGCACATTTTTACAGCTTCTATAAATTATAAACTAATCCGTACTAGAACTGAAATCACACAGTGTGTGTCTGTGTACTATTTTATAAACATATTTATAATCCTAACTCGTTGGAAGCAATTAAGACAAATGTTTCTTGCAGCTTGTTAATAAATAAAACATGTTTTTACATTTCAACATTGAGTTGTCATTTTATATTAGTCATTTTATTCTTATAAACTTTATTTGCATTAAGGAAATAGAAAGGTGCGAGTTGCTGTGCAAGATTTTAATTGTTTTTAAATTGATTTCTGAA
The DNA here is from genome assembly GCF_964374335.1 of Astatotilapia calliptera. Lineage (NCBI taxonomy): Eukaryota > Metazoa > Chordata > Actinopteri > Cichliformes > Cichlidae > Astatotilapia > Astatotilapia calliptera. Next base: position 21,653,630 of record NC_137433.1, read on the forward strand.
AGAACAGTTCATTTGATGGGACAATGACCTTGGATAAATGCTTTCTTCTTCTGTTTTTTCTGGCCCTCTGATGTGCTCTGATGATCAGAGGGGCTGTTCGGATGCCTGGAGTGGCCAGGGGTCATCAAAGGGCAGCTGGCGGCTATAAAAGGCCTGCCTGGAGCTCCGTCTGCTCAGAGCATCATTTGTGCCTGAGAGCAGCTGGAGTAAAGGAGGAGATCTCTGCTTCTCTCTCTTCTCATTCCGGTGTTCACTTTGTGAGTTTCAGCTGAAATGGAAGTCCTCATAGTCTTCATCTGTGCTTTTGGAGTGGTTTCTTCTGCCCGGGGCCACAGATATCACACGGGACTCGAGAGCAGTTTGGCATTCAGAAATCTGTCAACCGATCATCGCAGAGGATACCCTCTGTACATGATCCAGCTGTATCGCTCCTTCAGAAGTGCTGATTCCTCCTCATCTGTAGCTGTCAGCGATGTTACTGCACAAAGCGACAGCCTGTCAGTGCACAGTTTTGATTCTGTCAAAAGCCTGATGGCCAGAGGTGAGTAAACAGCTGAATTATGTTTTTCATGTTGCTCATTGGTTGTTAAATTTGCTATTTAATGTATGAGTTGGTTTCTCTGTGCACTGAATCCTCCAGGAGCTCATTGACTGGTCGATTGTCTGTGCTATCAGACCCTCCCTTTTACGACCCAGCAAGTGTCAAAGTGCTTATTCGAACTTTAAAGGCTTGCCCTGTTTTATGTGGGGAGGTTGTATATTAGCCCTCAGACGTCCTTGCACAGGGGGGTCCAATACACATCCTGTCCTGTTCACCCTCTCACTCCAGTGTTTTGACATTTGTCCACAGATCTGGTTTGTCCAGATTCATCCCAGACTGCAGTGTGTCAATCTGAAGTCTCACTTGCGTGTCTCATTTTCAGGCTGCCATCAAGAGGGCGAAAAGTGGACCGTCACATTTGACATGTCATCCATCTCTACCAGTGAGCTTGTCCAGCTGGCAGAGCTGCAGATCAGACTACCAGCTTTCTCTGCCTCTGAGCGTGCCACTGTGGATTTATATCACTCCCGGAAGCAGAGCTGTGACCTGGATGACACATCGTGCCAGGAGGAGCGTCTTTTCTTAGGGAGCTTTGGCACATCGCCCAGCAGCACAAAGTCCTCCTGGAAGGTGTTCAATGTGACCAGTCTTTTAAAATACTGGCTATACCAGGGAGACGAAGTGCAGAGCCGAGAGGCTTCGGGAGAGCCTGAGACTCAGTATGGGAGTGGTGCTGGGGATGGAGTGGAAAAAACCAGAAAGTCTCTGTTCACAACTTTAGGACTGAGGCAGAGAAAAATCCGCCATCCAACCACAAACCAGGTCATGATGGTGATCTTCTCCAAACATAAGGAGGGCCATGCAGTGTACAGTCTCATTCACACTGTGGAGAACTCCAAGTATGTGTCCATGGACAAAGAGGGCAGCGACATTCAAAGTCGGCGCCACAAAAGGAACAGAATGGAAAGGATGCGAGTAGCTGGTGTACTTGCACCTACTGTGGCTCCAGCACCATCAGCAGCAGCAGAACAGGTCCAGAGACCGCTGTGCCGAAAGGTAGACATGTGGGTGGACTTTGACCACATCGGCTGGGATGAGTGGATTGTGCATCCGAAGCGCTACAACGCATATCGCTGTGAGGGAGAGTGCCCTACACCCCTGGACGAGTCTTTCAGTCCCACCAACCATGCATACATGCAGGTAAGCAGATTAAAGAGTTTCACTGAACTATTTCTAAACCTCAAAATAAAAAATCCTATAGTTGCTCATTTATTCATGTAAATTATTTCATTTTCAGAGCCTCTTGAAACATCACCACCCAGAAAGAGTGACCTGCCCGTCCTGCGTGCCAACGCGCCTCAGCCCCCTCTCCATGCTGTACTTTGAGAGCGATGATTTGACTCTGCGGCATCACGAGGACATGATTGTTGAGGATTGCGGGTGCCACTGAAGCCCCAACCCATCACCACCCCAGCTTACACCTAAACACACAAACCTGCTTTGTTTGTGGTCTATTAACTGAACATTAACCGACCATAAACTTTAACTCAGATGTTTTTTTTAATTGCTTCGATGTATAAATGAATACTAAAATATCAATGTTATTGAGATGAAATGACTCAAAGTATATATATTGCATCCATACTGGGTGATAAACTAATGTTTTTCTATCTTTTGTGTTATTTATGCATTATCATGTAAATTCTGTACATAAAATATGAAACGTATATTAAATTTTTTTTATTTTGACGGAAGTGTGCTGTTTTATGTTGTTTTAAAATATTTTTCTTCACCCGTTCTTATATATTTTTATTTATAAGGTGAACATTTTTAACAAACCCTTTATTAAACATTAAAAAAGGCTCATACACAGTCACAAAGGTTTTTTTCCTAATTCAAAGTTAAATGAAAATGTATTTATTTAGTTAAAAATAAATCACGCCTAATTTATTTGTAAAAATTAAACAAATATATATCAGCACCACCAGTTTATCTGGTGTAAGCTTTAAATAGCATTTCATTTGTTGCCACTTCCATTAAATCTACCAGCAGTAGCTACACAGCTAAACGGGCACACTTTGTTCTTAATGTTCCTCGGATGACAGATCTGTTTGGGTTAACAAATAAAAGGCAGAATGTGCATCCACCTCTTAATCCGTTGCTAGCAGCCAGCAACTTAGTATATTGGCCTTTCTCACCTCCGCAATCCACATCTTGGTCCTGTTAAAGTGCACACATCATCAGAGGTCATTAGCGTCGTCCTCCCTGGCCGGGCACGCTGGGTGGAACAACACAAACCACACTGAAGGATGGACCGGTGGGTGAGAAAAGGCAGTAGTACTACTTGTTTATCCTGGTGAGGAGGGGGTTGGACAGCCAGGAAGCTAAGGTGACAAGGAGATCATTCATGGGAGGGAGTGGAAAGACTGCACCTGAAGGGTGACGCTACTGTGGAGGAAAGACAGGCCGGACTGGAAGTGATCAGCTGAAACTATTCAACCACACATCCACCCAAGACAAGACCAGACCGAGTAGTATTTCAGGATTTGTCCACGTGTTTTTCTTTTCTTTTCTTTCCTGTTTTTTTTTTTTTTTTTTTTTTTTTTTTTTGCAGAGGTAAGTTTTGCAATCAGGACCTTTTGTTTGTACTCACTACAAATGAACCCGGAGCGCATCCATTTTTTAATCCACTCAATGATTTGAGCTTTATTTATATTTATTCTAATGATGATTCTCTACAGAGCCGCTTACACCACAGGCTGAAAGTAGAAACGCATTTGTGCAGTTCCGCACATGCAAGAGTATTGATAACGAAAGAGTGTTTCATTGCTACAGCACTGTGCAAAAGTCTTGCACCACCCCTTATTTCTTCATATTTGGCGAGGACAGTGGGAAACAGTTGCAGTGATTTTTGCATTAAGGCTACATGCAAACACACATACAAATCCAGCAGCAAAAAACTGAATTCTAACGAATTTGAAAGTCAATATTTGTTATGAGCACCTTTATTCTTTGACACAGCCCGAACCCTTTTTGGCAGCTTTCTTGTTATTTCTTTAGTCTTCAGGAATATCTCTCCAGGCTTCTTGAAAGACATTCAAAGCTCTTCTTTTATATTCTCTGTCGAGATCCCACACTGCTTCAGTTTTATTGAGGTCTGGGCTCTGTGGTCAGTCAGTGACTGATTGTGTATCACAGTGTGTTTCTCTATATGGCATTGATTTTACTCCATAATGTATCAAAAAAATCTGACAGGACTTTTCTGTGTTCAGAATGATTTGTTTTGATGAGATTTCCAACACCACACATAACTCCAAAACCCATGACAGAGCCTCCACCCTGTTTCACAGATGGCTGTAGACACTCAGTGTTGGACTCTCCTGTCCTCCTTTGTACACAGTGATGACGATTTGAACCAAGAAATCTGTATTTATCACTCTGTCACCCCTGTTGACACTGATCTTCAGTCCACTTCTTGTACCACAGCCTTTCCTCCACTTCCCTTCTTAAATAATGGCTTCTTCACAGCCGCCTTCCGCTGAGATCATTCCCGATGAGGCTTCAGTGGACGGTAGATGGATTAACTGCAGGGTCAGATACATCTCTGCGTCAGGTTTTTGCTAGATTATCTATTTCTTGGGAACATTACTTTCAGATACTGTTTATTTGTTGTAAAAAATATTTTTTTTAGGGCTGACACTTCTTGTTTTGTCCTTTACGTGTTCAGTTTTATCAAATTTCTTTAAAGCTCTGGACACCACGCAGAGAAATACTAAATTTTCAGCTCTTTTGGAATAACTTTGTTGGTGCAAAAAATACAATGTTAACACAGGCTGTTAAACTGTGTTATCTTTGGGATTTTTCATCGAGACAACTGAAATCTGTTTTAGTAACAAAAGCTTTTAACAAAGTGCCAAAAGACACAAATTAAAACTGGTTCTTTGTTCAAGAGCATTTTAAAACGTTATAAGAAAGTCTGGAATCAAAACTTAAAGAAATGAGTGTTGGCTTTAAACTTCGCACATTACTGGATGCAAGAATTTAAAAATGTGAAACATCTTTTAGATCAAACAATGAGAAGTTCAGTGAAACACCATCTATTCCGGCACTTTTATTCATAAGCACTTCACAGTGAAGTGAGCCAGTGACAGAAGTGGAATCGTAAATGTTGAATGGAAGGAAGGAGTTCCTGCCTGATGTGTTGTACAGTTGCATATTGACCTCTCTGTAAACAGCCCACTGACTGAGGTTATCAGCCTCCTGCGAGCTCCACGTGGAATTCCTCTGAACCAGAGCGACGCAGGAGGTGCAGCAGGCTGCAAGACTTGTCACTTTGAAATGTACATTAGCTTTTCACTTAAACATCTAAACCGCTGACACGAAACAAAAGCATTATTTAAGTTCAGATGGCGCCATTCAAGTTAAAAAAACAAACAACGGATTTGACAGAAAGACTCAGTGAACACATGACGCAGAGATAAAGTCTGAATGGTGTTTGCTTTAATTTCTTTTTTAAAATCACCCTAAAATAGCGAAATATCTGATTCAAAATGTCATCAACAAATTTCTGTTTTACATTCTTTACACTTCAGGTGAAGCGCTCGTTTATGAGAGCAATACTGGAAGACCGTATCTAAAGAGAGGTTGTGCGAAATGCACTGAAATAAAAGCACATCGAGTGAAAACCGTTCTGGAATGGTTAGAAATTCGGACAATTCGATTCTCATTTTCACTGACTTGTTTGAGGCATTGTTGGTGTTAAGCACTTCTCAGTGTTCGTTTTAAACTCGCAGCCACTACCTGAAGGCACACTTTTTGTTACACACAAACCAGGCCGAAACCTTGAGGCAGACAGTGAAAGTGTAATTACAGATCCAAAAAATGAGGCCGTCAGAGATAAGATCCTCTGTCTACATGGAGTAGGTGGTGGTAGGGGAGGAGACGGTACCCCTGTCTTCACAGCACTTTGTTGGGCTTCACCTAGATGTCCATTTCAAACTGTGCGTCATCACCTTTGAAAAGAAAAATAAGTAAACAATAAATGTAGGGTGGAGATGGATGATGATTTGTAGGCTTCATTGCTGTATTGCTTGCATGGGTTCTACATCATAATGCAGAAAATAGATGGATGGACTTTAAGTGCAACATCCGTCCTGTGATGTGTGTATAGGTGTGAACATACCAGCAGCGCTACTGTTCGGAGCAGCGGTGTTGTTGTTCAGTAGTTCTCCATTTTGAGTCTTCTTGCTGGTGTCCTTGGAGGCAGGGCTGGTCACTCCTGGAATGACTGGCAGGTTGGCAGGAGGGGTCCTGGCCAACGGAGAACTGCGACAGTCCAGCAGGAACTTGCGTTCGTAGATGATCCTGGTACCTTTTGTGTTCGTAGGTGGGAAAAATGAAGGATGATTATCAGATGCGCAGCATTGAGAGATCAAACAGAGCACTGAGGCCACACTCGCACTGACTGGGATCAGCTGCTTCATCAAATTCCTGTATTTTAACTTGACCTGTGTGCCACGATAGACGTGATTACAATATGAAAACAGGCATTTCTTCAAAATCTTGCTGTCTGTACCTGATCTTCACGCAGTAACTAGAAGGACGTTGCAGCATATATGTGGCAATGTTATTACTAATTGTGCTGCTGCTCTCTTACGGCTGTTGTTATGATCTGTAACGCTTCAGCTGTTGTATATTATGTATACTGTCGCACAATGAGCCAGTCTGAATGAACACAACACACACACACTCCTTGGCAGTGATGTGATGGCTTCCAGTTGTGATAACGAACCAACTGACTTACTTTCTGATTTAACGCAACTAAACTTGAAGAAAAGCTTCGTGACGAAAAGCTTTGTGAACAGCAAAGTGTACAGTTAATAAACACAGTTTTAACATTTGGTGCAAAAGGAACATGTGCCCTTTTTAAGGCAGTATGTTATATTTGCACATTCGCCTAACAAGTTCTCTATTTTCAGGACTGCCCAAATCATCAACATGACAGCTTCAGGTCATTCAACCAGATTCCTTACAGCTACACAGAAATCTGACCACATTACCCAGTACTGAAAACCCTTCATTGGCTTCCAGTACAATATAGAATTGCTTTTTAAATCCTTCTGTTATCTCACAAATCTCTCACCGGTTCATGCCCTGCTCATCTGGTGCAGATCTTGTAACTATTCCCAGAGTCAGACCTCAGTCTGAGGTTGCTCTCATTACTGGGGTCCTGCTCTTTGGAACAAGTTGCCTGCTGATCTGAGATCAACTACAACTGTGCACATATTCAGAATCCTCTTTATTTACCTGGGCTTACACTTAACAGGTGCTGTTGTTTTGTTTATGCTGTTTTCACTGCCATAAAGCCTCATAAACCTGCACAGGTATGATTGTGTCTTCTTTTTTTCAGCAAATGATTTATTTAATCTTGCTGTCTGCTGCTATCAGACTCTTTAACTCATCCACTTGAGTCAGATCCACATGTACTGAACCAGACTAAACATAGCTCACTGCACGCTGTCACTTTTTGTACACCACAACGTATGCTTGCACACCACCTGTGTGCTTACAATACCTGTAATATGCCAGAAACATTAGTGCTAATACCTTATTTTATATGAAGTGTAGAAATATATATCTAATAATATCTTTGTTAACCACATTGAGGTTACATGTAATGAAATGTGCTATATTAAAAAAAACGTTTTTGCTAAATATGCTACCTGCATTGATATAAATATATTTTTACTATACTATTCTTTATAATCTCCCTTAAAAGAAATGTGTCCTGACCAATTAAGGGAATACATCACAATATGAAAATAAATCATCGCAGCAGTTTGATACTGGTTTTTAAAAATAGTTATATCCGTTTAATAATGACCCAGTGTTACTTTTATAAGGTAGTTATTATCACTGTGACGCACAAAACCCTGGAAAAAGGATGAAGTGACACCTTTTAGTGTAATTACACAGTGTTACTCTAACCTTTAGATTACCTTTACTGAGTTAAACCTCGTGTCTGCAGCAGGTTTAGGTGGACAGCCCTCAGAAGCAGGGACCTCTAGAGGAATTTAAATGATCTCTACAGTAAACCAAAGGTGGAGCAGCTCTGCTTGCTGACCGTGTGACAGCAGTGCGTAGAAACCAAACTTTAGACTGCAGCTAAGCTACAGACAGACTCTCACTATCTTAATTAAGACCGTCATGTCTAAACAACCTGTTCCTTCATTACTTCAGAGTCCGCATTTCTTTGCATTTCCTCTTTTCAAGTAAACACTTGCTCGCTAGCTTTAGCGGTTAGCTTAGCAGAGCTACAGCAGACCTCATGGAGTTAGCCTAAGCTGCAGACAGAGAGAACGGCTCCAAAGTGGATAAGAGTACAAGTCATGTGTGTCCGGGAGTCAGAGCAGATCTCCTCGGCACTCTTGAATGAATATGACAAATAGCAACACTGCGTACCGCCGGGGGTCGTGCTGAACAGAGTCCCTCCCGGGGTGGTGGAGTAGTCGTGGGGCATGTGCTCCGCGTCGTTGATCGTCACCCTCCTGATCGACGGGATGGCCTTAGCGGTGGTCTTCTGGCAATCGGTGGACATCTTCTCCCAACTACAATAAACTAATACTAACTAACTAATTAACATCAAACAAGCACAAAGTCTTGGTTTTATAAAGCCACGCCGAGCCGGGGTTTCGGGTATGGCTTTGACTCAACTAAATGACTACTGTCGGATAAATAAAAATAAATACCTCGTTTTCATAAGTGCAAACAGTGGAAGGCTGGACCTAAAACAGTCACATTACATCAAGCACTCACACACACGAACTAGTGTCCAGGATCTTTGTTTAAAAGGACCTGAGCACACGTTCCTCCGCTCTCACTGCCTGCCTCAACATGCACACAAAACAACACAGCAGGCTGCAGGAGAGAAGGCTCCAGAGGTGCACAAAAAACAGCCAACTGCGCCCCCTGCTGGCACTAAAGGACTGCGCACTCTGCGATGTTCAAAACTTCACCGGCTATAACTGTCATAATAAAAACAACATAATAAGACGTTTTGTTTTTTTGTTTGTTTTTTAAAAAAAAGGTGTTTTTTCAACACAAGTCGAACAGCATTATTTACAGACAATAGACACATTAATAAGATGATAACATACATACTGTCCTGTGCAATTCCTGGGTCAGCACTCGTTTCTTTTTCGCTTCTCTTCTATATTTTGCTTGAAAAAATGGAAATACGTGTACTGATTTATTGAAACACGTGCAAACATGCATGGAAATGTTTTATATGAGACTAAAATAGATGTTGCGCAGTTCTGATGAGCTAATGAGCGTGAAAATCAATAAAGCGGTCTTCAGGAATAGATGCCCAAAGTAAATAATAATAATGGGAGTCACCTTGTTTGTGAAAAAATACTATTATTCCTGCAAAATTGTTTCTTTGCTAAGTTGCGGGATTGAAGGACAATTCCGAAGTAAATGCATTTTTTCTTATTTTTTAATGAGAAGAAAAGGTGTTAGCAGATGATTCCACAACCGAGAAGCCTTAAAATTTAAACCTTTAGCTTAAAGGTTTGAGGAACCTAAGATCAGGAAGTTGCAGAACCGATCCTCTACAAGCCTCAAACGTGACCATCAAATGTCAAAATCAACTCTAATACATACTGGGAGATTTTAAAACATATGTGATGTGTCACAAAAAGAGAAAAAAAAAGATTTATAAAATTGTTTCCACAAGCCGGTGTAAGTGTTGCTTCCATTTGTTCGTTTACTTTACTTCCTCTGTGGCGTTTCAAATGAGCATCTTCCCTTCCTCCCTTTTTTTTGTTCTTTGTAAAGGTCCAGCAAGTCAAGATCATCTTCATACAGCATGCACAGCTACACACCTGAAATTTCAGCATGTTTATAAAACTGACTTGTGATGACTGTCATGGATGACGTGCCACACAGAAAATCACACACAATATACACAAAGACATTTCATTTCTTTATTAATTTTGTAAATGTTGAGCTGGTGTACAGAGTAAATTGTCAGTAGATGTCTTCGGATTTGATTGGATTAAAAGGCTTTTACATATTTTAAATCCATGATTGACTCTCCATAACAATAAAAAAGCAGACAAAACAAGTTAAAATACCCACAAGAACCCTATTTATCCCCATTTTGCAGGCATTACCCAGAACTCAACAGTCTCTTGGTAGCTACAGCTGTATGATGCTAAAAGTACATCCATAACATAACTAGAATCCCAGTTGACAAGTAAGGGTGCATAGCATTCTAAATAAATATATATATTTATATATATATTTTCATATATCTCATATATATAGCCTTTTATGTTAAAAACATTTTCTGTGCATGTGCGCAGTTGCATTCCTTAGTATTGAGTAATATGCTATTGCATTAATAATGTCTTCAATCCATTCTAAAGGAATATACATGTGTTCTCTAGTTTTTGCAACAGTTAATATTTTTGCATGAACTTGGTGCATGGCATCATCTCAGTAGTCCCTCAGTGCAGTGCTTTTTTTCTGATGTAACCTCGACTCTCTCTCGCTCTCACTTAGTCGGACTCCCGTCTGACCACGTCCAAACGGTCACCACGTGGAAGTCTTAAGATTGGCTCAGTCTCATATTTGGTAAAAGGGCATAAAAATGTCAGGGGGTGGGCTGTGTTGAGGGAAAATGCATGTCCTCTTGAAGACTAGCCTTCGAAGCCACCAAGCCTCCCCCATAACTCCGTCTATCTTCTTTAACCAGTTCCCATCTGGCTCTGAGCCTGACATCAGCAGAAAACAATCTAAACATATGAGCCCTTAAAGAGCAAATCATATGCTGTGATTGATATAAGGGGGCACAACTTTTTTTTTTTTTTTTTACATCTGACCTTTATTAAGCTAATAAAATAACAATAATACCTCATGAAGGGATATTTGTTAACATGTCAAAAAAGATTTTTTTTAAAAATTCGAGGCTTTGCTCTTTAAAATCTACCACCATCTGTGCATGTTTGTGATGAAATGAGAATGAAGTCATATTTATGATAATCAACAGCAGACATTGAGCTGAAACAATAGAGTGAATACCCTATTATCTACTGAAGTATAGAGCCAACACGGATGACTACGTCATAACAAGACTCACAGTATACCAAGACTTTACATTCATCATCTCATGGCTGTGAGAAGCCATACTAAACACTTATTTATGGGTGCTTATTGCAACATTTTTGTGACTTACATATTTGTCTATAATAAAAGCATTCAATGTCTGACGCAACATTTGAAAGAAATGCATGTATTGGTTATTGATATAATGTGAGATGGCACACTTATTGAGGTAAATAAACCTTTAAAAATATGTGATTTAGAATTACACATATAGTCTTTGTCCATTTGCAATATTACTTCCTGTGATATTATCACAACTTTAACTTGTCCCAATATCCAGGACTGAGTATGTGATATTTAAATCACACCACGCGCTCACACACTCGCACACACGCAAAACACACTCAGGATTTCTTTCAAGGTGCATATGAATGTTATTAAGGTTTAAAAACAGGCTGAACACACCTACATTCCCAGATGAGTAACAAAAACAAACAGCGGGCACTTTGCAGATGCAATGGCTGGCATGGAGCCACACCAGTATACTTAAAGTTTTCTTTTCTAGAGAGGCAAAAGGATAAAATGCAGGACGCTAATGTACTGACATCATTTCTGAGTAAAGTGAGAAGTAGAATAAAGCTGAAAGTTCAGGAAGAACGCAAGCTGTGATCCTAAAATCCTCCCTCCTCTGTCACTCTCTCGCTCACACACACACACACACACACATACACACACACATGAATAATCCTTTCCATTTAAAGCAGTTATTGCTTCTACTTCTGGAGTACAGTTAAGACAGCAAATCGTGACAAGAAGACTAAAGAAAGGAGCGGAACAAGAGACATGCTTCTGGACGGGTCAGGCTCACAGTTACGGGTCAGTATTACAGTTTCTCATCACAGTGATTGGTGACTGTCTTTGCTACACACTGAAGAACCGCCAAGGAGACAAACATCGAAGCTCAACACGTCCTCGACCCTAAACGCAACGCACATCGCTTCATCCAGTAAAACTAGTGCTACATGATTCCGTTTCAGCTACTTTACCCTCATCGAGTGACATCTTCTGGTGGCTGTGAGATGGTCTGTAAGCGCACCTCGTGGGGTGGTGTCATATACTGTGCGATGAGGTCAAACAGACGCAGCTACTGTACGAGCTGAAGGTGGGATCCTGCATCCCAGTGGAAGGTGGACGGGACTGCTACATCTACTCTGAGAGGCTGACTGTAGAGGCTAGGGGATGAGAGATGGAGGTTGGGTGATAAGCAGAGGTATCGGGATTTTAGCTCAGACATTAACACAAACCTCATGAGGATACAGCACAGTGGGGACAAGAAAAAGGCAGAGGAGTAGGATGAAAGAGCAGGTTAATCTCTTGTGATAATCTTTCACTTGTACATATATATCTCTTTACCTTCCTCTCCACAAGGCAAGCCACTTTGATCAAAGTTTGGCGAGGCAGGTTCCTGCTGTAAACCCGCCTCCCAAAGCTGAAAAATCCCCACGGTACAGGAAATGACTTAAAGAACATCTTCCTCTACAGTCAGACATGTGGAACGGAAACAATGAAAGCGCGTGAAAATCACAACGAAACATCCGGACACACACACACGCACATACACACGCAAATCCAACGATTTAAAACAGGCAGAGCGACACAACGGTATGTTCTTTTACCCACAAAGATCTCAAGATATAGAATAATAATATATAGATTCTGAGCAAATGAAACCAAACAAGAAAAAAAAAAACAGGGAGGAATTTCTCATGTACCTGAAACAGCAGCATCAGTTGCATCGCATAGGGATCTAGTAACAGAAACAACACGCGTAACACACAGTCACGTAAGAGCATTTTAGTGCATACAATATTATGTACACAACACTGATATCCTGGGGCGATAATTGTAGCTTTACTGGACTTAGAGACCACTCGGCCAGGTGTGAAACTAGTTTGTGGTGCTGATTGAGTGCAGCATGGAGGAGGAGGGGGTAACAGTTGCCTAGAGATGACGTAATTCTCAGTATTTTAGTGTCTCTTTTTCTTAAGTTAAACTCTTCACCACTGGGTTAGAAAATGGGCCGGTGGTAGCCTACATTGCATGCCCGTCCCATTAAGCGGTGTCTCCTCCCCATCCCGCCCCACCCTTTTAACCCGCCCCTGCATTCCCTCGGTATTTGTAGTTAAACACAGGCCATGCGGCAGCAGTCACTCATGCTGATACAGATAACAGGAAGCACGTTTTGGTTGCTAGTTTCTTTTTTTTTTGTTGTTTTTGATTTTTTTTGTCTGTCTGGTTTTTGTTTTATACGAAATCATGCTTCTAGCCTAGTAGTAGATATTTTTTTCCCACCATTTCTTAAAAAAAAAAAAAGTAATAAAAACTACAAGAAAATCTGTATCCTTTTTCTTCTGGTGCGTGCTGATAGTTGCCATAGCCACCGTGGTTGTCTTTGAGTTGGTTTCTCTTCATTTCCATCCGTTTGCCTTCTGATGTGTGGTCTTCCTCCCGTCAGCTGCTGCTGGTCATGTGTTCATGTAGGATGGTTTTGGTGAAGGGGTTGAATCCTGCGGAGAACTCTGAGGAGAGAGAGAGAACTGCAGTGATTTACAAGCCTCTCGATCGTCCTGCTACCGTGCAACACAGGTGGCATGCAAACAGCAACAAGCCAGTGCTAATGTGAGTGCCTTTGAATCCTGGTTATGCTACTATACTGCTTTATAGTGACTGAACGTTTTTCAGTTCCCTTCAGCTGATCCTCGTAACGTTCAAAGACTCAACGACACGTTAGTTCTGCCAAAGATTTACACGCAAATGGGGGCCAGCAGTGGTTTAACATTCAGCAGCGAGTCACTGGAAATATCAACAAGCTCAGGAATGTCATGGCATTTACGTTAGTGAGGGCAAGACACACACACGCACGTACGCACGCACACACATTATAGTGGCTCCATTTCTCCACACAAGATGCCTTACAGCTTTGACCTTGGGCGCTGTCATTTTACGATCTCTCTTCGCTGAGTGCACATTGCACCAGCCTTTTTACGGTGTTTCACAGCATGTCTGACAAAAGTAACTAAAGCAGTATACAGTGTGGTTGATGTACTGCCACACTAACAATCTCTTTCCATCAAACGTATGAAATAATATTTGTGTTCAATTTTTGCTTATGGACAATTTTATATATATATATCATAGAAAGAACAGACTTGATAGGAAATTTTTAATTATTCATACATTTTACTTCATACTCTGATGTAAATACGGCAAAGTGTTTGTCAGGAGATCATTCCTATGGTTTATTTAAGCTAAACTCAAGAGGTAAAAAAACAAATAGAAAAAAGATGACATTAAAAAGCATTATTGGATCATCAGTCATTAATATATCGATTAATTCCAAACACTAACTGTTTCTAGATAGTTCATACACTCACCGGCCACTTTATTAGATAGTGTTAGCACAAATATCTAAAGGAATTCATGTAGGCAAGGTTGCTAAAACCTAATGAATTTCAAACTGAGGATTAGAATGAGGAAGAAAGTTGATTTAAGTGACTTTGAACGTAGCATGGTTATTCATGCCAGATGTGCTGGACTGAGTTCTTCAGCAACTGCTGATCTTCCCATTCAAACATGTGCAACGTTTACAAAGTATGCTTGAAAAAATGTTAGGTTCTCTGTGTGAAAATGTTTTGTTGATGCCAGAGGTCAGAGGAGAATGGCCAGACTGTTTCAAGTTCATCAGTTGTCTACAGTGTCTCAAATAACCACTCGTTACAACCGAGATACACAGAAGAGCATCTCTGAACACACAACATGTCAAACCTCAAAGCGGGTGGACTACAGCAGCAGAAGACCCCTCTGGGTGCTGTAGTTTTTAGTTACTGTCAGTTAAAAACAGAAAAGTGATTCGCATTGGCTCTCTAGAGTCTAACAATAGAAGTTTGGAAAAATTTCTTGATTTCTGCAGCAGGATTTGAATGGCAGGGTAAAAATTTGGTGTAAACTCCATGAAAACATAGATACATCTTGCCTTGTATCAATGGATCACAGTTGCTGCTGGTGGTGTAATGATGGGGGACATTTTCTTGGCACGCATTGGGCCCCATAGTATCAAATGCATTAATTAAATGCCACATCCTACCACAGTATTGTTTCTGACCATTTCCATCCCTTTATGATCACAAGGTATCCATCTTCTAAAGGCTGATAATAACAAAGCTCAGTGGAGCAGGAGATTCACATCATGGCTGAGCAATTAACAAATCTGCAGCAACTGTGAGATGCTGTCATGTCAATATGGACCAAAATCTCTGAGAAATGTTTCCAGGATCTTGTTGAATCTGTGCCCCAAAGAATTAAGGCAGTTCAGAAGGCAAAAGGGGGCCCGAGCCAGTATTAGCAAGGTGTACCTACCAAAGTATCCGGTGAGTGTACATCACCTGGATTTGTACTAACTAAAACTCCAAATCTAAATCGATTGCAGTTTGTATTAGACACAGCAGACATTTGCAAGAGCTACCAAATCATTTTTCAAGCATTTAGAGTTTTCCTGACAGCACTTTTTTCCCCCTAATGCACACACACACAAAAATTACATCTGTATCTTTTTCCTTTTTATATGCGTTCATGTGTGTCATTTATATTTGAACTATTAAAGATTTAGGTGTCATTTAGCTGCGCCAGCGTCACACCATATGTCATAACATTAGTAATTATTGAATTAAATGTACATTCAGATGCATTTAATCCAGACAGACTGGATTAAATGGTGTTGTTCACAGGTCAGAGGAAGCACTGTGGGTCAGTCCCCTACCTGCGGGGACGCAGCACTCAGTCTGCCTCACTGCTTAACTCTCCGCAGACTGGCACATTTCACTATCTGAGCACCTTTCTTCACATCCACAGTATCGGGCTACATCAGAGGGTGGGGGAGGGGGTTGACCGCAGAACAGGTGCGAGGATTTAGAATAAGTTGGATGACAGGAGCAGAACAAGAGGTTGAGGTAATATTAGTAAGGGAGGGTAAAACAAAGGAGAGAGAGAGAGAGAGAGAAACAAACCCACAGAGGAGGCAGACAGTGTCACACGAAAAAAACGAGGGCATACAAACAGGGAGCACAAGACAGGAAGTGAAACAGAAATGTGAGGGACAAAAGAGGAAATAAAAAGAGGAAAAAAAGGAAGTAATAATGTATAAACAGTCAAGCAAGGACAGAAGTGGTGGGTGGCAGATGGAAAGCCAGGTGGTGGTTCAGAGTAATGTCAGATAAAATTTGCAAAGAACTTTTTGAAAAGCGTTCTTAAGCTTCAAATGGATGGGCTAGGCCACATAACACAGCAGTTTCAGGAAATTTCACACAATCACAACAACCCTGTTAATCTCTGCGTCTGGTGTATTGAACCTCAACTTACTCAATGCAATTAATATTTGACCTCAACTTGGTTTTTGACTGATTAAGGCACACTTTCACAGTTAAAGGACTATGAACCTTATTCAGTTGCTCAGTGAGATAACTGACAGGGAGAAAGAAACACTGCAAGGAACCACTATAAGTTCATTCACTCATTAATGTGCAAGAACCCCCCCCCCCCAGATGAACTGCATTTGTGGTTTAGTGATGACCAAAACAGTGAAACGCTCATGAACTGATCTACTGTGAGCCTCTTAAAAAATCAGAGCACCTGAGCAGAGTGGATCCAGTTGTTCTCTTACATGCAGATAATGAGCATGAGAGCGAAGTATATGGGTGGAGATTAATGTTATGGAAAGTCAGCAATCAGGCAATTAATCAAATACACGTCCCTCTGTCTTCTGTTGCAATTTAGTCCTGACACATAGTGGAAAATGCCTAACCTTTATTTTCCAAGATCACAAACAAACTTGTGCTTATGCAGGTTAAGTTGCACAAGGACCGTTGGGGGATGCCTGGGAATCCACAGTGAGATGAAACGTTAAAACTTACTGCAGCACAGACCCCAGATACTACATGGATTTAAATAAAACAGGGTATGTATCATCTGATCTAATTCAGAGCATTTAGGCTTTGCAGGCTGGCCGCACACCCGAGGTCATCACGGAAGCTCCAGGCGAGACAGAGAGCTTCGTCTGCAGATCAGAAGCCCACCTTGCTGCTGTCCCGACCCAAGACGGCGTAGCTCATGAACTGCTCAGCATCGGCGTCCAGCTCGTTGGCGTCCTGCAGCGAGCCTTCCACGCTCACCTCCTGAAACCCCTCCTCACCTGATCCCTTCCCTCTGCGCACCACCTTGCGCACGATCTATCGCAGACACACGCGCACACAATCGCACACAGAAGGGTGGGAGAGAGTGATGGGCGAGAGCAGAGAGTGTGGAAAAGGCAGTGAAAAAGACTGGATCGGTGAAATATGCTGGGGGAAAACAAAGCGTGGATTTTGCAGTGTCATGTGCGATGAACAACTTTGTCATGATTATTAGTTTAATAATCGTTCCGTAAAAAGATCCGTGAAAGTGTTGTGATGATAAAACACGATAAAAAAGTGAAAACGGAGACATTCGTGTTCATGGACGCAATTTAAATGGCTGACCTTTTTTGTGACAATGTTTCCATGTTCATCCGTGAAATGTTCCTCGCTCACTTGCTC
Organism: Astatotilapia calliptera; assembly: GCF_964374335.1. Lineage (NCBI taxonomy): Eukaryota > Metazoa > Chordata > Actinopteri > Cichliformes > Cichlidae > Astatotilapia > Astatotilapia calliptera. Next base: position 21,670,907 of record NC_137433.1, read on the forward strand.
CCCAGGAAGATCTTCAACCTCATCACCCTGAGGACAGAGAAAAGCTTTTTTGTAACCATAAACGTTTTGAACTGTGGCAATAAAGGCAGTTAAAACAGCCGTTGCTGCAGCGCTGTTTGCATGGCAGATAGGTGAGGAGCGGGTGAGGTTGCTTGTGAGAGAGAAAGTAAATCTAACAGTGGGGATCTTATCACTTATAGTTACAATTGATGAGGTTCATTACTACACAACAGTGTTACAGCCCCCTATAATAGCAGCATGTCTTTAGAGCTATTTATAAGTTCAAAGAAATTCCTGAAGCCGGACGCTCGGCCTAAGAACGAGTGAAGGTCGAGCATGTGGAGGCCTGTATGAAACTCTAAAATTGATCTTTATCTCAATTTATATCACACATGAAACTAAATAATAATTAAAAAAAGAAGTGACAAACCTAAAGGGTGCAAGTCCAAAGCTACAGCTTATGTAACACCTACCCATAATAAAACAATCAACGTGTAAGGAAAAGTAAATCAACTACATCTTTAACCTCAGATTTAAATACAAAGTCACCAAAAAAGAAGAAACAACCAACTATTCATGTCAAATCCAGCTATATATGAACTATTTGTATCTAGAGCATCAGTTATCATACAGAATAATTATGTTATTTCTATACAACTTTTAAGCAGTTTCAGTATGCTGTGCACTTTAGGTTTAATCTGTGTAACAGATACACAATGAAATTTCATACTGGCTCCGGCCTTGGATTTTTCAGAAACATAATATCCTTTTCATTTGTATTTATTATCCCTCATTTTAAAAGCTTTCTGGATATTAAGGGAAATTTATCTATTATATGCTTTGTACATAATTTCAATTATATCATAATCCACCAAATCTCAGTGTGATTTTCAGTGTACTTAACAGAATAAATAAAAAATGTGCTGTTTTATAGAGTTTGAGATACAATAAGAAGGAAATGGCAAAGAGCCAATGAGAACTTTTTATAGAACTGGAGTCCAAACTTGTTGAGCTGAAGACAATCTATTTACAGTATATCTATAAAAGCAGAAGATATATTTAGTTGCATCCTCAGTCATTTGATATTGTCATAGAAACAAACAAACATTGATGAAATCCCATCATTGTATGCCACGATTACTTGTGTCCATAATGCTGCACCTTCCCACTCCTCTCAGTAAAACCAGTCAAATAACTCACCACAAACCTATCCTGTATCACTTTCAACTTTTCTTAAATACACTGCATCATCCAAGAGTTCAGCAGCAGTGATTCCCCCCTGCTCTTTCATTTCTTTTTTCTCTCTTCTGCCACTAAGATCCTTTCTTCAAATTCGTGGATCTCAGTTTTGTTGTACCTTAAGAATGACTCTACGGCGGACGATTCTGGTGGTGACGTTCTCCTCTTCGTCGGGTACTCCCTCGATTTCACCAAGCTCGTGGTCCAGCTGAGTGTGTATGTAGGTGAGCACCGACCGCACCGAGCCACTGGCTATGTGGAGGACATTCTGACAGCTGATCACCAGGAACGCCAGCAGCACGAAGCTAAAGAGGAGTTCGGTAACTAGGGCCCACATTGCCCCACTTTGATCCCCAGTAAATCAACACGGTTGGCACAGAGCAACGCACGACTGCAGCCTCAGTCCCGTAGCTGGTGGTGACTCCTGCTTCTCACACTTCTCTTAGCTAAGGGAGAAGGTAACAGCTGCAGCCCTCTTTTGTCACTGGTTCAGCCAAACTGGTGTTTTCATTTCATTTCTGCCCTCCATTTGCTGGGGCCGTGGGCCCTTTTCTCCCCACGTCTCTTTCTCCTTCCTAGCGTCGAGTCACAACTATCCAGTCAAAGACACCAGATCCAACCAAAAGCAATCTTGGGAGGCTTCTATTCCCACCTCCCTCACTTTTTGACCATGTGATCTGTGAGCTTTAAATACCTCCATCAGAACGGCTCTGTGCGCTGTGGTAAGAACACTAAGAAACTTCTCACACATGCTCTAACTACAGCCTACACAACAAATTTCTCCTAAAACAATCATAGAATCTATTATGCAGCTGCCACCGCCTCCAAATTACGCTAAATGTGCTTTTTGGGTATCATTATGACCCACAAGAGGCATGAAGCCCACAAAGGCTCTGAAAGGCTCTATTTTTGTTCTCTCACAGTCTCACAGCTGAGATTGTCCCATACAGTGTGATGTGTCTGTGTTGTGCCAGAAAGTTAACATGTGGGAATGACTGAGGTTGGGATCGTGTAACGCGGGTTGACGAGTGAGAGCGCTTTCTATATTTGGCTGGACACGCTGTTTGTGCCCAAATTGGGCCTAAGACCACTGTGTGTGTTCTTGGCTGTGTGTTTACGTTTGCTGTATGATTCCAGGATCGACATAACATAATTCTGATTAGTGAGGTTTTAAATGGTGACTTCTAGCAGAGGAAGTATGAAAGCAACCGCTTGTGTGTATAACACTGTAATGATTTTGCTGTATCACACTGTTTCTCCCAGGTTTACCTCTGCTGGAGCAGTTCGCCTTTTTTGTTTACACCACAAGAATTTGCTAAATGCAGTTTAACTATAAATACGGTTGTTCATTAATTTGGTTCAGACTAAAATGTTTGCCAGACATGGTAAAAGGAGTAATCCTACTCACTGTGACCACTTTAAATTTGCACGGGTGGTTTAACGTGCTCACCTGGCCCTTCAGGCGGACATCATCCCAGGCCCTCAGCTCTGGTACCCTGTGTGGAAAGCCCAAACCCTTCTCAAATGGTTGGGTACCTCTGAAGTGCCCCCTTAAGATCTCAGAGTGCCCCATGTCCCTCACAGGCTGAAGCAAGGCCTCCTGGGACATTCGGGAAGGGTCTCCATCCACAGCGTTACGCACTGATGACATCATGGTTTCCATGGTTTGCCTGGGTTTAGACTGATTGCCCACCCAAGCCTGAGTAGGGTCAGTGACAGGGATCCATCCCGGGCCTGTCTGCTCCTGCAGGTAAGAAAGGAAAGATCCTCCACCACCACCGTTTCCCCCATTGCCTGACCTGAAAAGAGATCAATGAATTCATTAGGAGGTGGTACATCATAAATATTTACTGATAGTGTTTTATAGCCCCAGGTTATATGACGTCACACCAACTGAGAGGCATACAGAGCTCGTACTCACCTGTCTCCATTCCGATCTGCAGCACTGCTCAGACCAGTTGACTCACTCAACCGAGCATACACCCTTTGCTGTCCTGCAACAAGAGAAAGCCCTTCCTCTGAGCCCATCCCGCCTCCTCCTCCTCCTCCAGTTCCATCACCACCAGTCGTGCTTGTGACGGCTGATGCCTCTGAACTCGCCTCTGACCCCTGACCATTGTTCAGCCCGTTAAGATTGATCCCAGCGATGGTACCCCCGAGCGAAGCTGGTGTGGTGGTGCTGAGCGAGTCAACGCCCATCTCTGAATCGTCTTCGGGCAGCTCAATGGAGCCACTCAGCACCCCACCCCCTCCGCTGGCTGCGCTGGCCTGACTGGCCGGCCGACCTAGACTTCCATACGGCAGCCCCAGCAGACCCTCCGAATCGTCAGCATTGCTGCATTCCAGCGAGGAGTCCTCCACAGCCACCAAGGAAGGGCTGTTGCCTGAGGGCCACACCTGTACATCAGACATCTCCATCAGGGTGTCTTCTTCTGTGGTGGCAATAGGTGCACAGTCCAGGCTGGAGACCTCCTGCCAGTAAGGCTCAGCACCCAGCGGGGAGGGCAGGCTGTACTGCATGGAAGCTGGTGAGAGAAGCTCTTCCTGCGGCAGCCCATAACCTGGAGCGAGACAGAGAGAGGCACACTGACACCCGGCCCCCCGCCTCGCTCCCCACCTCACCCCCCACAGCATCAGGACCCTGGGAGGGGGGGTAAGTTCCCCTGGCCAGTAGCTGGGCATTTAGGGGAGGAGTAGAGGAGGCTGAAGGGACAAATGGGAAAGGAGTGGGGATGGAGGGAGTGGAGGGCCAAGACAATAAGAGCTAGAATAAAGGTGCAAGGAGCTAAGGTCATGAGAGCAAGGGCAGCTTTTAGAAGAGAGGCTGTCAAGCTCAATCAGCCAGCGCTGACAGTAGCAGAGCAGCAGCGGTAGCAGCAGCAGACACAGCCAGCTGAACCAGTAGGCTGAGACTGGGGTTCGAGGCCGGCAGTGGCTGATGCTGCTCTGCTGGCTGCCACCTGCAGGGAGACGGAGAGGGATTATTGACACCTGTCCAGCAGGGACACACAAACACACACCCACTCTGTCTCACACCCACACCAGCACTCACATACGCTCACACTTGTATATGCATGCACTCAAACCCACTCAGAAACAGGCAGGTTAATACCGGTGTCAGGCTGGATGGCATGCTCGCAGGCAATCGCATTTTCTCGCATACACGCACGCATTCTTCACACAGCTGCTCTCTCACTGACTCATACTGTTTTTACAGTGCATTCAATATAACACAACTATGTAAAGATAAAACATAGTAGTATTCAAATTTATGCAAACAAATTACAACAGACTTCAATTTTCTTCTGCTAGGAAAGCCACAATGTTGCTGCCTCAAACAAATTTCAAGTGCAAATATATAATTTAGTAAAACTTTGTGTTAGTAATGAGCTGCGGACTCAGGTCACTCCTACAGCCGTCTTCTGAACAACCTTCGATAAAATATGTTTTTTTTTTCTTTTTCTTTCTTTCTTATGAAACCAGACCTGGCACAACTGAGTACAATGTCCCAGAAAGCATTAAAAAATATTGCAGTAGTAACTTCATGTAACATGCTAAAAATGAAAGAAAATCTAGATGAAGACTACACCTAAGTCTATTTTGCGAATATTAACATTTATATTTTCTAACCTGATTATACTAAATTTGTAAAGAGTGATAAACCTTTACAACATAAATATGTGAACAAATTGAAAAAAATGGTAATGCAGGTAAAGCAAAACATGAGTATCAGTATGACTGAGCACTAAAGGACATACTATCCATATGCAGCACATAGATTACAGGAAGCAGAGGAAATGATTCTCCTTAATGTTTGACTCAGAGAGAGCGAGAGAGAGAGAGAGAGAGAGAGAGAGAGAGAGAGAGACCATGCGTATGTACTGTACAGTGGTAAGAAAGCTGCAGAGTGCAGGCTGCTGTAACTTGATTCATGGCCAGCAGTAGAGTACTGCTGAGAGTGCAGGCGATATTTGAGACACCAAGCCATCGAAAAGACCCTTGTCCTACTTTCTTTTTCACATCCCAACTGCTTTCAGTTATGTACAGTTGATGATAAACTCTGACTTCTAGTTTGTGATGTAGTTCTTTGACTTATGAAGATTTAGTCTAAACCAGATACAGAACATCTATACACTGCAGGCGTTTCATTTTCACTTGCAATCAAATTTATAGTACTTCAGTGCTACTGTACAAGATTCAAACAATCATTTGGTGTTTATTTAGGTCCCACAAGATACCAGGGCATCTGCTTTAAGAGGTTTAAAGTTTAGAGGCTTCAATTATATTCACTTTTAGTCTTCAAATGCATATATGATTGCCTGATGCCTGAATATATGATTATTAGAATTAAGATCTAATGACAAAGAACTCAAAACCAAATCAACCAAATAAACATGACTATCTATCTATCTATCTATCTATCTATCTATCTATCTATCTATCTATCTATCTATCTATCTATCTTTCTTTTAGGATATTTTGTGTTTGTGCTTTGTGGTAAGACCAAAAAGGAGGAAATAAGAATGTGAATTTGTAACTAACTGAGTTTGTCATCCCTCTCACTTTGTGGCAGTAGATTTGTAAATAACGAGAAAAGAAAGAGATCTGGGGAGAAAATTTAAAATAATAAAAAGTGTGAAATATGGAAAATGTGTCTGACAGATGTATGTACAGAAACATATATATATATATATATATATATATATATATATATATATATATATATATATATATATATATATATATATATATATATATATATATATATATATTATTATAAATAAACGATACAATTTTTGCCCAGTAAACGGGCACATATATGTATGTGGAAGCCACAAAACATTTAAAAAACACGTAGAGATGCTCACACCGATACACGCACACATACACACATAGAGACATATAGACTTCACAGTAATCAATGAGCACATTTAGAAACAGTTGGAGAACAAATTCAAACTGAACATCTCAAAACTCACAGAGACATCAAAGATAGATAGTTGCACAACATAAGATGGACACGGTTTACGTAGAATTAGCGACACACAAAACGATCACAGCATTCATACATGAACAGCAGACACAGTTCACAAAAAAAGGTCTGTGGCCTTTCTGTATCCCCTTTTAAGACAGATCATTGAGGAGTAACAGAGACAGACTGTAGTCATTCTCAGTATACATGCCATGCAAAGACACATGTCTGTTTGTCAGGCAACGTTAGGCACTGATGCAGCATTTGAAGCTTTATCTCCAACAGTCCAGTCTCAGAGCGAGCCCTCCATGCAAACACGAGGGAGATGAGCAATGAGCGAAGTCTTGTTCACATGCCGACATGCAGGAGAGCAGGGAAAAAAAGGGATGGGAAAGGAGGGAAAGGAAGGAGTGGGAAACAGAGAAGAGCAGCAAGAGAGGAAGAGGAATATAAAACAGGGTGATGAACACAGACAGAAACAGTGAGAGAGAGTGAGGGTCACCTCCCCCCTCCCAGTGGGTGCTGAGTACACAGTCTGTGTGAGGGGTATCTGTCACAGAGTGGACACTTAAGAAAGGTGGGGTTTTCAAGAGTCAGGAAAAAAAGAAAAAAAAGAAAAATGCATTTGTCGCAAAAAATAAAAGCTTAAGATGTGGGTCAGAGGTCAACATGAGGTCAGAGTTCGGAGAGGAAGTGAGAAGGAGGAAGAGTGGGGCGGCTAGGCTGCAGATGACCAGAGAAAAACAAAGAGAGGGACAGAGTCACAGGGAATGAATCAGGGCTCCCAAAAGCACATTCGGTGCACCAACGCTACCTCTAAAGACTCAAACTAAGTCCCATGCAGACACAGGCAGACAGAGGTCTAAAGGAAAAGGGGTTACTCTAGTATGATCAAGTGTATGCTTTGTTTAGTAACCTGGAGTCGCTTTTGAATAAACCTTTGCTTGCTTTTTATTTCAAGTTTGAAGGAATATTTTCTGCAAACACAGTACTTTAAAAAATAGAAATCGCGTTTGTTTTTGTGGTGATGGGGAGTCTATAGCGGACCTGATTTTAAATAATCACTGACATGTTTCAATATCCATGAATTTCCTTCCCTTTCTGTCCAAAGTGTCAGATGAGAAGATTGATGCCACACATTTCTGCAGTTAAAAAGCAGCTGGTTAGCTCAGCTTAGCATAAACGTGGAGAAAAAAGTGAGGTATAGTTAGCTTCTGTCCAGATGTGAAAGCAGTTCATTAGTGTCTTTTTTTTTTTTTTAACTTTGTCCAAAGTTTATAGGTCTACGCTGTGGTTTTACTGAGGTTACCTGGTTAAAAATAAAGCCAGGGTTGCTAGCTGCTTCTTCCAGTCTCTTCTCCCTTCATGCTAAGCTAAGCTAACATGCAATGAGACATTATCTTCTCATCTAACTTCTGTGAATAAAGTAAAAACTGAAAATAATTATGTGCGCATTGTTCTTTATTTTTCACCACAATATTTTTAAATACTCTTTTCTTTTTTTTTTGTTGCTTGTTTTTACTTTTGCTAGTTTCACTCTTATTCACTGAAAAGTCATGCTGGGTGCCTCACTCTATTGATGTGACTTTAGTAAGTACTGAACTAGATCGTAAATCATAAACCTCTTGATTATTTTTTTTCCACTGTAAAATAAGTCAAGTAAACAATATCCAGTTTTTGAAATCCGCCAAGTCAAAGCAGGAACGACCTTTGGGAGGCAAATAGCCAAAAAGACAGACAGACAGACAGAAGAGACAGATACAAAGTTATCAGATTCACTGCAGCTGTGATCTGAGCGTCTCCCTTTTCACGCTTTAGCCATCATGGTCACATCCGTATGCATTGTTACATCTCTCTTTATTGCTCCAGTTTTCACGGAGAGGACCTATCACCTGTCCGACTAACTCATCATCTGCACTCGAGGCAGAGAGGAGGAGCCAGTCCAGGAAGACGGGGAGCTCACAGCAGGCCAGATGTGAAAATGGAATCAATAAGATGTAGGGTATGCACGTGTGAAGGAAACCATGAGGAAAAGACTGAGGTCTGACAGTTGGTAAGAAGGCCAAATGTGCGAGGCTTTACTTGTGATCTACATGGACTCATCATGTATGACAAGGTGTTTTTATAGAGAATATGTCATGCTAAATGACAACACATTTTATAGAATTTTTTTTTATGATGCATAAAATTATTGTGAATTAGAATTGGAATTAAGCTCAGAACATCTTAACTACCAAACAAGCAAGAAAAAGACTAAACTCTGAGGATAGGAGAATGGAATAACTGAACCAATACACCATTAACCCCCTGAAGTATACCATTTAATTAAGGTTTCCTAGGTACTTCACTGCATTTCTATATTACCCTTTTTACAGTAGGAGTGTCCTGAGTCCCTCTGTGTGTTGCTGAGGTAAAATCCTGCAAAAGTTTGAGGCAGCTTTAAAACACAAGAGCATCACAGAGATTAAATAAGAAGGACATTGGGACAACAGAGTCATTTAGAGGGAAACAAACTTGACTTCATCTTCTGGGGAGTTTGGGGAAAGAGGTGCATGTTTATTGGAAAAGTGGCTGGAGATCAAGGAAATGGGACAGAAATGAGACCAGGCCATGGGATCTGGGGAGGGCGCTTACCATTGGTCATACCAGGGGACAGATGGTCTCTCTCGCTGTGTCGACGTCTGTTGACATCACGGGATCCTTGTCTCACAGGCTGAGGTGGCTGGCCCTCCAACATGTTGATGATGTCCATGCGGTCGATGCTCTTCAGAGCTGTGTACAAACTCTCCACTGCAGTGAAAAAAAGGAGTCACCGGCATGCATGGAAGAAAGAAGAAGAGGGGTGGGTTTCTAGAAATCATAAAAGTGTAGCTTTGAGTGAAGTGAAATGGCAAATGTCTACAGCAAATTTAGATTTACTGACTCTTTGCCCTCTTGCCCTCGAGAGTGGCCCACAGGTTGAGCAGTGCGGAGCTCTGCTCCAGCAGTGAGTTTGGATTCTCCACACGAATCTTGTTAATGTCATCCACACTCAGCTGAAGCTCACGTGCCAACTCTGTTTAGAAAGTGACAGAAGGAAGATCAAGAAAGCAGGAGAAATATTTATATAATTTGGCATATGAGTCACGCCGATGAGGCGTACACAGAAGAGAAGGAACAGTCTCTGTAAAATAGCCACGGCTCTTGGCAGAGAAAATAATTAGTTTCATTGGCTGGGCACCATGTGTTAACTTTGTTTAATCAGCAGCATGCTAGCAAACTTGTCAGACATAAGATAAACACGGATGGTTTACCGCACATAAAACAGATCCACTCACCAGCCCAGCTCAGTCCCAACTGTTCTGCAATTACAGCCATCTTCAGCTCTGTCCTTTCCATAGCACTCATTGATGCTGCAGAAAACATAAATATAAAGCTGAGATGCTTAATGATTCTAGGCAGGCTGGAAATTAAGTGCTATGATAAGACATAATGAAGCCATCATCATGTATTATACATTATTCCCTAGAAGGTAGACAGATCTAGTTACATAAAGAAGTGAGAGTGAGAGACTCGTACCCATTGCAGGCTCATTTAGAGCACTGTATCTTTCTCTTAAAGCCAGCGGGGTGAGAGTTCGCCTTCGGTCTTCACTCCCAACAATCTGAAAGAAAACATCAATGCAGTCGGAAATCTCGGAAGAAATGTGAACAAATACATTGAAGTTGTCTTTTAAAGCTTTACCTTGATACATGGAGGCATAGCGATGTTGAGGTTGCAGAGCACATGCTGGCTGTCTTCATACTTGGTGGATTTGCGAAGGAAAGACAAAAATCCAGTGGGCTCTTTACTACTGTCCCTCACCTTAGACGCAGAGGTTAAAGGTTAAAAAAAAATATGACAGATGCATGAGTAGAGAAAGACCTAATGGAGTAACAAAGAAAATAAAACTGAAGACAAGTCAAAAGGCAACACCTTAACAGAGACAGGAAGTCGATTATCTCTGAAGGCCTGGAAGCTAAAGCAGCGAGGCTGTTGGGTGGCCTTCCTCACCGGAACAAGATTCCCTGAACACTCCAGGTGAAGTGGCATTCCTTCCATAACCTGTAATCACAGAGGCATTAACACATGTACAAAGAAGTAATCCAATAAGCACAACATGGCCCAAGAACTCGATTGTCCTGTGTAAGAAGGTCTCTGAACTGACCTCTATGTCCCTGCTGCGAGCCACCTCTGTGAAGTTCTCATGCTGCTCCAGAGTTTTATCCATCTTGTCATCAGTCATGCAGTAGCAGCGCAAACGGCCCTCGCGTAGCTCATTCATTTTTGCAAACACCACAAACTTGGCCATGTAAGGTACGGCCGACAGCTCCCTGTACAGCAGGTTGGCAAAGGACACAGCCTCGGCTGTCCGAGGACAGTCTGCGAGCCAGAATCTGGGAGAAAACGATCACGTTCAGTCACATGCATCTGTTCTTTGTCTCTTTATAATCACAGCCAAGCTGCTTACTGCAGTGGTTGTAGATGGCAAAGAATTTGAATAATCTTTCTTTTTTCTGTGTTATGATGACAAATATAATTTCACTGCACATGCTGCTATCTGAACTTACCGTGCAGAAACATTGGTTGTGAAACTGGCACATTCACTAGCATAGATAAGCTTAGTAGTGCCAGTAATGTCCTCCCATTGAGCTGGGGCTGTACCACCTGGGAGTCACAGAGAATGAGAGAGAGCACACCGAGTGATCAGCAGTCATAAAGAGTAAGTCTAGTGATGGCAGCATTTTAAACCAAGTATTTTAACCAAGCCTGACTATCAGCTGCATACACAAATCTTTCTTTGCTTTGGAAGTAAACTGCTGACATTGACACAAACACCCACGTGACAGCTGTGGCATGGAGTACCTATGACAGAGCAGAGAAGACGCAGACTGGTAGTATCACCCTCCCCAGAGTCTCGAGGGCTCTCCCTCCAAGATGGAGGCAGGGGAATACGTAGGCCGATTGGTCGGTGAAACTTGCGCCTCCGAGGCTCCACCGTGACTACGGGGCTAAAGTTTGCTTGGTTACCGAGAAGCTTTGCAACCAGCTCATCTGGAACTGGCTGAGCCTGAGGTTGGGAGTCGATGATGGCAAAAGGGAGCACGCAACAGGGGGCACGGTTTTGATGAAAGGGAGATTAAATGAAAATAAATAAATATGAAGAAAGATTTTAAAAAAAGATCAGGATGCCATGTGTAATGAGTTGATTGTAGGTGGATGATGAGACAACAGAAGTGGATAACAGAAAGGACAACCAAGTGGGGAAAATTAAAGATGATGAGAAAGAGAGAGAAAGAGAAATAAGGCCGCAGTGAACAAACTACTTCAACACAGAAACAATACATCTGAAAACCAAATAGTAACACAAACTGGTTGCATGACTTTACAAGTATATTTTTTATTGTAAAATGTAACAAAGTATGTTAACAAGAAGCTTTTACAATCATTAATACAGGAGAGATATCAAGTAAAAAGGCACTGTGGCTTTTCACAAGGCCATTGATGATGCAATTACTACAACAGCATTTTAGTTAAACAGATATGTTCCTAAAATATAGCCATGTAAGAAAATACTGAACATTATATTTCACTAATATTCAGTTACATTCACTATCAGCGTTGTTAGTTTGCAAAACCTATTGAGCTCAGATTGAATTCACTCGTGTGCCTAAAAGAAAAACAATTTCATCAAAACAGTAGTAGAAGGTCCACTTTTCATTTTGATTTACTGAAACATGATTTGGAGTCACACAAGCTGCTTAAGCTGCCGATCTATGTATGGAAAGAAGATTTTGAATGAGGAATTAATGCAATCAGAATCTTGAACTGGAACAAAAGAACATGCAGCAAAACAAATGGCAAAACAGTCGGTATTGTTTAAGCAACCAAAATAAAAATCACATGCAAACGAAACCTTGAAATCCCAAATATGCACGTCTGAGAAACAAATAGATGCACACGGCGAAGAATTAGGAAGGCAGAAACTCGAATGAAATCAATATAGTTTTATGTCTGATGACTGGATTGTTGTTTTTAGAGAATTAATGTACAGTTTAACTGTATTTTTAAAAGTAAAATCACATTACTGAATGTATTTTAGTCTTACAGTTAACAGCCCAGTGCCATGATATGTGACTCCTTGATGTGTTGGGGACATGCAGTCCTATGTCTTATATGTCCTCTTAAAAAAATTACTGCTTTACAGAATGTGGTGCTAAAGTTGAGCTAATAATTATTTATATTTTTTTTGTTTAGACAGCAAAGACACTAAAAGACTCAAAAGGCTCAAAAATAGATATAAACTTATATGGGCTTATTTTTTAGATATCTTAATTTAGTGTGTAAAATGCTAAGTACAGAGAATATGGTCAAGAATACATTAGCGAGAAAGACGTCACTGAAATCAGTCCAGTGTTATACAAAGGTGCCAAGTGCATGCAATGTGTGAAATGTAAGGCAAAAAGGTCCTCCCAAAAAAAAAAAGAAAAGAAAAAATGGACAAACAGACAAAAACAGTAAAGTAAATCAAAGAAACTTGGCACAAATGCTCATAAGAATACATCATTACACAATCAAAGTAAATCCAACATGCAACACAGGCATTAACGATTCTGTTTCTCCTCTCCTTCCTTCTCCACTTCGTTCCATCTCACCTGCAGCCCCAGACGGACTCGTTTGGTGACTGCTGTCTCGGGAAACGTGGCCTGGACCATCGGCACTAGTTTACTTGTCAGGGAGCCTCCTTCCGGGCCAATCAGGTCACTTTCTTGTTGCACTCGTGACACAACGGCAAAATAAAGGGGGAAGTCGGTAGAGATGATGCGGCGGATTCGCTTCTTCCCAAGTTCTTCTTGGCTTTCTAAATCTGAAGGGAGAAGAAGTGGTTGCGTTTGTTTAACAATGACACTAGGCCGCGGCTTAACTGAGTGTCAGCCTGAGATCAGCCTTTAAACTCTTACCCTCATCCATCCCGTTGAGGATTGTTTCTAGCACCTCGTCCCCGTAACGGTTGCGGTGTTCTTTCCAGACCGAGCCATTCTCACTCCTCAGCACTACGAGCTCCCGGTCACCACGACTGAGAGCAGCAAAGTGGGGGATCTCCACAATCACCGGTCTGCCACACATACAGAATTACACATGAGTAGAGAAACCCTTTTCTAACAATACATAAAACACTTTAAAAAAAAAGAAAAAAAAGAAGCTTCCTCACCCCAGAAACTGCATCCCTGCAGGACCCAGGGAAATGATTCTGCTGGCCAGCCCCTCTCCCTCCACCAGTGGAGGGGGGCTGGTCAGCTTCTGCGGCTTCACCAGGCGGCAGGTAATGCGGGTGGGTGCAGCACACGTCCGCGGAGGTATGATGACACGCAGACCATTATGCCTGCTGCCTCGCATTGAACCGCCACGCGCATCCACCATAAAACTGACCAGGAACCTGTTATCGGACAGCGATTGTGACGGTTAGTTTTCCGATCAGATTGTAAGCAGAGATGAAGTGATTCTTATGCTTGCAGTGCTGACCCCGTGTGTATGGGACTGGCGACTGGGCTGACATTGTCTGACGTCTCAGTCGCAGGGCTGCTGGGAATCAGTGAGTCCTCGTCGTATTCTTTGGGCAGTGGAAGTGGAGTGTGTTGCTACAACAGACATAAACAAATAAATGATTTAAATAACTAAAAACTTTTATTACTTATTAAAAAAAAAAAAGGAATGAGAAGCTATATGATGGGTACTGAAAACCTGTGTTTATAGTCACTAAAATTCTAGTTTTACAGGGAATGTTGAGAAGACATTTTGGCAATGACTAAAAGGAGGGTTTTATGTCATGTTACAGAAATGCTGAAACAAATGAACCAGAAATCAAAACTGTGTGTTTACACATTTTAAAACAACATATTTTTTCGTGTATATGAAATATGTCTTATAATAACTCTGAAAGTCACTTACATTTCTTATACTAAATAATATTCACTGCCTTCTTAAAATTATGCGTGGGAATAATTTTTAAAGAGGAAACTTTGACTCTGCCATTGCAGCACTTTGTTCTTTTCTGTTGTAGATTTGCTGCTGTGCTTGGGATCATTGTTTTGTTGCATGACCCAGTTTGGGCCAAGCTTCAGCTGTTGGTCAGATGGCCTCACATTTAACTGTAGAATACGTTGGTATACACATGAATCGATGATGATTTCAATGACTGTAAGTTGCCCAAGGCCGGTGGCCACAAAGCAAGCCCAAATCATCGCCGCTCCACCGCCCGCATGACAGGTGGATAGTTTGACCTTGAGTTGAATTTGCTGGGAAGTCTATTCCTGGGAAGACTGATGAGTGTGTTGAATGTTTTCCACAGAATGACCAACTCCAAATTGTTTGGAAATAGCCTCATAACCCTTCCCAGATTTATGTTTAATGACTTTACTCCTGAATGCTAGACCAGAAAACTGCCAAAACCTATGTTTTTATAGAGGTGCTCACACTTACTGATGATCAATTAATCAAGTGCATTTAATTGAAAGCACCTGGCTGCTACTTATGCTCTTAATTCCTATGGAAAATATATGTAAGGGTTTTCTTGTTGTATACCCTTAAACTTGCTTTTTCATATAGCTGTACAATGCAACTATAGGTTGATTCATACTTGATTTTAATAATTATGTTGGCTTTGAATGGGGCCATTTTCAAGAGTAAATAACAGTATAACACATAAAATAGCTATAAAACCTTTTCCCCCCTGTTTTTTTCCCCTTTTTTATGCAGGAGCAGAAAGAGGTAGACTAATACTAAAGAGTCTGGCTTTCTCTGCTGCTCCGATTTTGTCATCTGATGATTTTATGAAAGTGCAATAAAAGCATTTACTATTTTAGGTTTTCTGTATCTCAGTGATACTGCTCTGTAGTACCTGATCTATCTCATGTTCTCTCAGGATAACAGGCTCTGGAGAGACACGAGGGATCCGTGGAATGGCTGGCGAATAATTTCTGTTGTAGGAAAAAAGGAAAAAAAAAAAGTCAGATTTAAGACATTTCTTTGCATCTCCTCCCAAGTGTTCATCCTGGTGTTTAATGTGTGTGTGTCTATGGTGCAACCCCTACGATCCATCCACCTATTAGCTTAAGGTTACTAGCTTGGCTCTCTCCCCTGCTTCCCCGACCAGCCCCCCTTACGCTGTGCCCAGCCCTCTCTCGTACTCCAGTGATTTCTTGGGGGAGAGGAAATCGTCATCATGGTCTTTCATGTCATCCATCTTCATGTACCTGGCCCCTTCTGTCCCCAAGAGCTCCTCTCCTTCAGAGAACAACATGCCAAAGAGAGCGAACAGACCGTGGTCAGGTTGGTGAAACAGCATCAGAGAAAGAGAGAAAGAAGAGAACAGGGTTGTTAACCAGCTGTGAGAAGTGTTAGACAACATGATATCCCAGCTGATGGCTCTGCTATGTGGTGGTTAGACTGGTGAAATGAAACATCGGTGAAAATGATCTGGCCTTATTATAGCGAGTCAGCAGCACAAACACAAACATATTTTTATCCAGGATACAATAGTAGAATTAAAGCTGCACAGTTGTTCCCACTTTTTGAATAGAAAGGAGTAGATGAAACATTTTCTCCACACAAAACTGGAATTTAAGGGAAATTGTGAAAAAGATGAAATATATGACACACTGGTGGAAAAAACTAAACACAAAGGGATGTGAGAACATGGTTTGAGTGGGAATTTTTTAAAGGACCCAAAAAAGTTGCCTTTCACTGAGAATCTTCTCTTTTCTAACTTGGAGAAACACTGCTAACTGTAGCAACAGAGAAATGGATCAAGCTTTTGGAAATTTGTTCCGGAATAGGAAAAAAGGCATCCATTATTCTGACCTGATTCATTTTTATATGTTTTTGACTAAAAAGCAAAAAAAGGTTTTGTTAAGTGAACTCTAATTTTGAAATCATCACTGAGAGTCATGAACTGATTGTATGAGATGATCTTCCCATGCCTTGTTATCAGGGAGGGAAAGACAAGAACTAACTCTAAGTTGAAGGAAGTGTTTTCCATGTCAGAATCCTTTAAGCTACTCCCAACAATAACGGAGAGGAGAAATAATCTTTTATTGTTAAGTACAAGTCCTGGATTTAGGACATGACAAAGAGATTGAATGCATCGCCTGACAACAGCAGCCTGTTAAGAATTGAGACCATCAGTAAAACCTTTTTGTACCAGTTTGGGGAGAGCACTTAAGTGATATTCAGGAGAGGTCACTATGTGGGTAAAAGTACTGTTATCAAATAGATAAATAATTGACCAGTACAAGAATAATACGATATGCAGAAACCAAAAAACATCTATGGACGTAATAAATGGACAACAAACTGTTAAAAACGGGTTGTTAAAACTACAAGCATATATTCACTTATAATAAAGGGTTAGGCTATAAAATGCCTGCAGTAATCAACAATCTGCTGTTATTATCAAATAAAAACCAGTAAGCAGTAAATTCGACTTCTATTAAACAAAATTGCCACCCCTCTGGCTTTGGAATTAAAAGCTGAGTGAAAGACATCACCCACTCATCGACACCGGAGACTAATGGGATCTCTAATGGGAACGAGATGTCAGCATTTAAGTGTTTCAGATGAGAGAATACCTTTGACAGTCTAGCTGGATTGTTCATACCTTTAATATTCAAGCTCAGGGGCCTGATACAAGATTCAGCATCTGGGTTTTAAGGTGTTAATTTAAGGTGTCACAAGAATGGGGACAAGGCAAAGAGGGGGAAATGAGCAACATAATTCCTTGATGGGGTTGTGTTTATGGCTAATTGTTGGACAAAAGATGTGACGTAGGATGAAAGGAGAAAAAAACGTATTACTGGAATAAACAGTGAAGTGGCCTGAATTAAATGGAAGAAAGTTTCAGTTGTTTTTACTACCTACTATAAAGAATTGTGATTTTTACAGTGGGTTCAATGTAGGAATTAAAAATAAAATTGACATTCTGTCAATTAACAAAAACTTTTTTATAATTATAAGAGAGACTGCGCAATGAGCTAATGAGCTTCCTTACAATTTAAGCCCCAAACAGCATTTCGTTATCATGTGGAAAAACTGAGATGTATTCTTATATTAAAATATCTCAGGGTGTGGTTAAACTTCTTCACTCCTCTGACCCACGAAAGATCAGAGCGGGCTGCATGTGGCCTCCAATGTAAAATGAGTCTCACATCCTTGCTCTAACAGAACACTTCTGCTCCTATAGCTGATCAAATTGCTGGTGAGGACAATAATAATAAACCATCTTATACTATAATATGGGAAATATGGGTGGAGTCACTGCTACAGAGAGCCGATCTGAGGACATCAACAATACAGCAGGACACTGTGGGCAGCTGATTCAGATTAACTGATCTTTACTACATCTGAATAAAAAGATAAAAATGTGCTCTTGACTTTGGAAAAGTTCATAAAATCCAGCTAGAGACAACACTGTTACTGATGAGCAGAGGGTGCATCAGAGCACGGAGCAGCATAATTTAATTTCTAACATTTTAGACAGCCGCTGCTTCAGAGAGTGATGCTGGAGGCGATTTGCTCTAAAAGAGATGAACACAAACACAGAGACAAGCAGAACAACAGAATTTCACTCCACGTATAACACCAACAGTGCAAGTTGCTCTCTGCTGTCCTTAGAACAAAGCACATATCTAGAAGTGAATTGAGGTGCTCTTCAGTTACTTACCCCCCAAAACAGGCGATAATGTTAAAGTGTTAATCAGCATCAAATGGAAATCTTCCCCGTGTGCGTGAATTAGTGACTGCAGCAGCCTGTGTGTCTGCATGAGGTCCCAGAGCCACAGTGATGTCGTAGTTATCATTACACCACATTTGACTCCATGAGTGCGCTACCCACAGGTTCACAAGTTAGCTCATGTCCTGCGTATCCTCTGTCTTGTGTGCCATGCATGTGTTGAGTAGGCGAAGCAGTCTGCTAATATCAGTTTACCAATCCGGATGTGAGATGTGTCTTTAAGACGGCGACTCAGCTACTTTCTATATTTAGAGCCACACTGACAAACTGTTGGTTGAATTATCAGGGGCCTAAAAATATCAAGACATGATATCCCATGACATTATTGTCAGCGGTATTGTAAACTTCAGGCGTTAAACCTGAGAAACCTTAAACCTGTCATAAGTGATTTTTTTTGGGCCACACGGGGGCAGCAGAAAATAGCTGTGACCTGACCAACGGTTCATCTGTGACACGACACAACCATAGCATTTTTTTTATCCTGCTTTTCTTTTTACTCATAATTCTACGTCCTCTGCTTAATCATGCGCGTAAATGTCTTTTTGTTTAATAGCTCCGTAGCTAACAGTATTCTGCAAAAGTCTCAAGCTATCTCTCATTTCCTTATATTCTGCTTCCAAGTTTCTAAAGTGGTCTTGAACAGTAGTTAGGAGTAGGAACTTTATTTGATTCTATTTTTTAAGCCACTGATGTGGGGTGGAAGAAGTGGAGGACAAGCCTAAAAAACTACCTATAGGAGTGAAGAGTAGCTGAAAGTCAAGTCCTTAAGTGACATGAAAAGATCCAGCAAAGAGCTGACACAAGACCTGAGAGCATCTGACCCTTCAGGTGATTCATCTACTGTTCACCTGAACAACACGTCGTATGGAGTGATGAAATTTTTGGGCTCTATGTATGTACGGAAGACAGGAGATATGATCCTGAGTGTCTGGATCCATCCGTAAAACACGGTGGAGGCTCTGTCATGGTTTGGGGCTGCATTTCAGGTAGTAGTGTTAGTCAACAGAAAAGTACTATCAAGTTTTGATCCACCATGCAGTACTCTCTGAAAACACCTGATTTTCAGCATGACAATGATCTAAAACACAGAAGTGAAAAAAAGGCAGCCAACATCCAAATAAGAGTTTTGAATGTCCTAGTTAGAGATATGACAAGGGAGCTGCCTATGAGAGTTCAGGCTGTGTCAAAGAATAAAGGTGGTAATACCAAATACTGAGCAATTGTAACAAGCTTGAAAATCAAACTCTGTTTTTGCCTTATATACCGTATATTACACATACAACAAGCTGGCAAAGCAAACCATTAGCTGAAAGTGACTCTAACCATGAGGGCAACAGTGGTGTGATAATCATAAGCAACTCCTATTAGAACCTGGTCATGTGACATATTATTAATGCTAATAGACCTTTGAGCATTTCTAAGAATCTCTAAGCCCCCAACCCAACAACCAATCAGCCAGCAAACACAGGTCACATGACAGAAACACAAGACAGTAATAAACGATGCAATACATAGAGGCAGATTCACATGGCGATACGGTTACAGTCACACATGTTTCAAATGAATATTAAAAATATGTATATATGACACTAAAATCTAAGTTATTAAAACTCACAAAGAAGGTTTTTTTTTGTGTTTTCCTAACTAAAGATTTATATTTGATTTAATATTATTAACAATGAAGGGCTTATGTCAAAGGCACCTGGAGAGTCAGAGAATGAGCGTGTTAGCACTGGGACATATCGAGGTTACAGACATGGGTGCTATGGGTGCATGCCAGTGAGAAACCAGAGCCACCACCACAGAGGGGAACGAAGGAGAGAGAGAAAAGCAGTGGCACAAAGATGGCGTGAGTCTGAAATGGAGCCACACACGTAAGAAACAGACATTCATACCTAATGTTAGCTGTGCAATTCCTAAAAAAAAAAAAAAAGAGCAAAAGGCAAAAAAATGAGTCGTGAGGGGAAAAATGTTTACATCATCAAACAGTTACAGTGTTCCTGCTGTTTTATTTCAGTGATAATAATGATAATACCTTCATCCTCAGACACATCCAGTATTTCATCCACTGTCTCTGGGAAACTCATGCGATGTTTCTCTGTGGTCGTCTTTTGGGCATGGAGAAAAGAAAACAGTTACCGACAACAGCAAAAGGGAAGGTTCAACTTTTCATACAATATGTTCCCATGTGATTATCACCACCCCTTTTCTGAACATCTCACCATGGAAACTGTCTCCTCAGTGACAAGTTTTAGGACGTCAATCACCGAGATGTAGCCTAACCTCTTCGCGATAGCCAGAGCTGACGTGCCATGCTAAAAGAGAGAGAGTGGGACATCGATGAACACCAAACTTTACGAATGAGGATGATGAAGAGATAATCGCACTCACTGTAGTGGTCTCATTGGGCTGGGCGCCATGCTTCAGCAACAGTGTCACAATATCCGTGTGTCCCTGTTGGGCTGCCTGATGCAGAGGAGTGTAACCAAGCTGTGAGAGAAAAAATACACAAAAGTGTAAAAGTCGCTGTAAACACTAGAATTTCTGTGAGATTTCTAAAGACCACGTTCACGGTAGTCAACAAAAGCTAAACTAAGCCAGATGTGAAAAAACACAGACTTATGAACCAAACGGAAATAAAATAAAACTTACATACGTACATACAAAACTAATAAAAATAAAATGAAAATATTGTAGGAATGTTTTGTCAGTTTGCTTAAATTTGTGATGAGCCTTGATGCCTGAGTTTACTGAGACTGAGACATTACTGTAAGTGATGTAAAAGAAAAATACCCACTACATTATATTAAAAAATAAAGGAAAAGCTTAACATTTTAAGCAAAAATAGACTGCAACGAGCAGCCAACTGAGAAAAAAAAACAAAGAATGTCATATGTGAAAAAGCTGATTAGTCGGTTCATTGCAGCCCTACAGTACATCCCACCTTTTCTTATAGTTGCTTTTTTCCTCTAGCATCTTCATATGAATATGGATAAACGCACACCAGCTTGAAACAGTTACTCTATGTATTACAGCAAACCATGTTTTCAAACATTTATTCCCTTATGAGCAAAAAACTCCTCTATGTCCTATTAAATCATTTTACACTAACAGCGGGGAAACCCAGCCATCACGAGCTGTGTGTTAACACACTGTAACCGTGGTTACTGACAGACTGTACTGAAGCTCTATGACTCATTCCCATCCGGCTTTAGCTGTAGTTTTCGTCCAGAGCCAGAGGGAGGCACTCACCCTTGTTTTGCTGTTCACGTTGGCCTGTTGCTGCAGGAGGAACTTCACCATCTTGATGTTGCCATAGTGACAAGCTACATGGAGTGGGGTGTAGCCCATCTGAAAGTGGAGAAAACACAGTGAAGGTCGTAACCGGGATCGTAATGATCCCACATGGAGGTTGAGTGTTTTATGAAAAACGTTTTAGAACTGCATACTATGTTTTTGAAATGGTTAAAGTGTTTCAAGAAAAGAAGATTGATTCAAAAATTGATACAAAAAAAATTATTTTAGGAATTAACAAACAGCGATTGGACCAAAATATAACCAGACAAATCAAAGCTACTCAGACATTTTCTCTTTCAGCTCAAAGACAAAACACCGCGTGATGAAAAGGTCTTACCCGTGTTGCGGCATAGACTGACGCGCCCTGCTTCACCAAGATATCAGCGATCCCAACGTGTCCTTCCTGTGCCACCAGGTGGAGGGGTGTTAACCCACTCTGTTTGTCAGGGTGAAAAGACAAAGGTCAAAAACAGCAAAAACAACATAGACTATAGTTTATTTTACAGTAACATTTCTTTCATTTTTTAAATTTTATCTGTCTTTGCCTTGTTGCCGAGGTTGACGTTGGCCTGTTTGGAGATGAGCAGGGACACCATGTCAGGCCTTCCTTCCTGTGAGGCCAGGTGGAGAGGTGTGACACCCTGTAGTGACTCAGCATTGGCTGATGCTCCATACTGCAGCAGGCTGTTGGCCACCTCCACCTGGTTCTGCTTGGATGCTATATGTAGGGCAGTGTAGCCATTCTAGAAAACAGATGTGGTTTTCTTTTAGAATGACATGAATTCACACACAATACTAAACCATCTGCCTGACCTTGTGTCTATATACGTGTATTTTTAATTTGATTTACCCTGGCTGCACTGTGTGGTGATCCTCCTTTGCTAACAAGAAGGTTAACAACATCCAGGTTGTTGTGATGTACAGCAACGTGCAGCGGAGTGAGACCATTCTGTAGAAAGGGATTCAAACATTAATCAGACTGTGGTAGTTCAAACAAGGATTTATTTAGTTCTTCTTCCAAACACGCAAGCCCATTATGATTTCCTCACTTTTCCGGCAGCATTTGGGTTGGCTCCTCTTTCCAGAAGCAGCTCTGCTACGTCCACCTTCCCATACTTGGAGGCCACATGGAGTGGAGTGAAGCCTTTCTGCAGACGCACCAACAGGAAAGTGTATAAAACATCAGGTAGGGGTTTTTAGCATTTGGGCAGACAGTTTAAAATTTCACAGCAGAAGGTTGAGCAGGAAGTCTTTACCTTGGTCATCTTAGTCTGTTGAGCCTCCATGTCCAGGAGGATCCGTACAGTTTGCACATGACCTTCCCGGGCCGCGATATGCAGAGGTGTGTGTCCTGCTGTGGTGGTGGAGTTGGGGTTGGCCTTTTGCTCCAGCAGAAGCTTCACTAGCTCCTTGTGGCCCATCCGAGCTGCACAGTGCAGGGGTGTCTGGTCATCCTGTACAGGAGGGAAATTAGCACGTGGATGCAAAACTCGGTCAGCTTCATCTGCCGGTATTCGTGTATCACATTTATTTACAGGACGTTTATGCTTCGGTGTGTAACATCTCTACCTTGGCTTTGGCGTCCACTGGGGCTCCATTCTGCAATAAAAACTCTGCCACCTCATAGTGTCCTGCCCGGGATGCCATATGGAGAGGTGTTTCCACTTTCTGTTCACACACAAACCAAAGAGTCAAATCAATAATGCTCTCAGGAATATGAATTGGTTATTTGAGTTGGACTTGAAATTTCAGTTAGGTACCCACCACATTAGAAGCACTGGGAGAAGCACCTTTCTGCAGCAGGATCTTCACAATGTTGAGATGACCCATAAATGATGCTACGTGCAAAGGGGTTAAGCCGGACTATAAAAAAGGGAGCACAGGATTACAAGAATTAGAAATGATCTTGGGGATTTATTAAATCATCTATATAACTTCACATCTATCTATTTGAACTGTTCTTACCTCAGTCACAGCCTCTAATGACGCCGAGTGTTTGAGCAGGAGATCCATCACACGCATGTGGTTCTTTTTACAAGCAATATGCAAAGGGGTAAAGCCGTTCTGTGAAAGCAAACAGTTATCATTACTACCAAGGTAAAGAGCAACTTTGACTCGTATGACTTAATAAGCTGATCTGGCCTTATTAGAGTATGTTTGTCACTAACCAGAGCCCGAGAGTTGGGTTTGGCCCCTTTGTCCAGCAATACTTTGGCCATACGGTGGTGACCGCAGTGTGCCGCCACATGCAGAGGGGTGAGGTGGTCCAGTGTGATGTCATCAATCTCTGCGTTGTACTGTAGAAGCTGTTTGACGCAGTCCATGTGGTCGCCCTGCGCTGCCATGTGGATTGGAGACAGGCCATTCTGCAAAATAAATAAATAGATAGATAAATAAATATGTTGATTCTTTATTATCTCCAATGGCAGGAAGAAATTTTTCAGATTAAAAACAGAAAATTAAAAAAAAAGCTCCCAGATTTGTACTTATGACCAAACGAAAGAGTGAAATTCAGAAACACTGTAAGTCATGCTGAAGCAACAGCTTCTCAAACCAAAGCAGGTATGTTGGGCACACATGTCCTCTCTCTTCACATTTCATTTACAAATATAAAAGGCAAGACCACAACCATTACCCCACTCATCAAAATACATCAATTTAGATAGTATGCCACAGTAAGCCAAAGGATTGAGTCTTTCACAATCAGTTGAAAAGATGACGGTTTTTGAATTCTTTCCCGTCTTACTGTTAAAAATAAAACCTTTAAGAGACTTAAAGAATTTTCTTGACGCCTGTAGGGGTTTACCTTAGTCTTTGCATTAATGGGGGCTCCATGGTCCAGCAGGATTTCTATAATCCTAACATGGCCATTTCTTGCTGCACAGTGCAGAGGAGTCAGCTCATCCTAGAGGGGAGTGATTGTTAGTGATTTAGTTAATGAACCATCTAAGTAGGACAATACAGTCAGAGCTTTGGAAACACTAAAGCTTTGAGATGAGAGCTTTGGAAACCTTGGTCTTGGCATCAATCTGAGCCCCTCTGTCCAGGAGGAGTCGGACCATGATCACGTTACCCCGTCTGGATGCAATGTGCAGAGGGGTGATACCGTTCTGTAGAACAGACACAGATGAGTTTAGACAAAAAACTAAAAGAACAGAGAGCAAGTCATGTGACTGACCTTCAGTGACAATTAGTTTTCCCCTACCTTTGGGGTGAAGTTGACATTGGCTCCTCTATTGAGCAGCAGTTGAGCTACGTTCAAGTTTTCATAGTGCGCAGCAATGTGGAGGGGTGTGAATCCAGTCTGCAGGGACACATAAGGTTAACACCATGCTACTTTCATTCCCTTTGCACTTAAGAAACAAACAGCTAAAACACACCAATTACAGACATTCCTGTTCCATTCTGTACACACACACACCTTGCTTAGCACATCAGGATTGGGGTCGTTCTGCAGAAGCACTGCGGCTGTGCGTGTATCATCGTTACGTGCTGCAATGTGCAGCGCAGGGAGGCGGACCTTTCCTTTGGTGCCATAGTTGATGAGCAGGGCTACAACATTTTCATGCCCCTGCTGAAGAGCCACGGCGAGAGGAGTGAATCCATCCTGCAACACACCGGAGAGAACCAGAAGAGAGGTTGACTCATGGAAGGAAAATGAGAGCGATGTAAGGAGAGAGGCTAATGAGAACAAAAACGGAATGAAAACACAGCGGGTGTGGATCAGCAGAGATAGGACTGAGCAATTTGGGAGATAACTCTTCAAAAATGTCTCTCAGCTTAGTGGTACCTCAGTTGGAATGCTCTGATTGGCTCCATTCTCCAGAAGAAACTTCACAACCTCTAGATGGTTTTCTTGTGCAGCCATGTAGAGTGGAGTGAAACCCTTCTGTCTCAGAAAGACACAACAGGCACGCACACACCCACAACAGCAGCAGAGCAGACACACAAGCACAGCACCAGAGAGACAGTCACAGATGCACACACAGAGATGTAGACAGAGAGGGAACAGCAACACACAGAAATATTGGAACAGAGACACATGTTAACAGATGGAATTGCAATAGTTACTACAGTGGTTTCACAATAGTTAGCCTGAAGAGAAGCCTCTGTGGATTCAGTGACGACTGCTTTGAAAGGCAGCTCTGTCTCACCTGCGACTGAGCGTTGACATTGGCCCCATAGTTAACCAGCTCTTGGACCACCTGCTCCTGCCCTGCCAGGGCTGCGATGTGCAGGGCCGTGTTCCCTTTCTGGTAAAACACAGAAACATGAGAACACAAGCAAACATTTACATGAAATATTACAGGTGAATTCAAAGTGCAAAGTGTTTTTTTGTTTTTTTGAGAACTGGCAGCATTACAAGGTGTTAAGTTATCTGTATTGGTGTTGTTCCTGCATCATCACAATAATGTTGCATCAGCATTGCAACTGACCAGTCACGCTGTTGTGATGTCATAGCTTCGCAGTGTGTTAAAAAAAAAAAAGCGAAGAAAAACATTTCTTTAATTTTTTTTATAAAATTCTCTTCCAGAACAAATGGTAAGCATTTCAAGTGTTATCTTTATTATGTTGTACAACATAAAAAGAAGTATTATCAAGTCAGGTTTGCTGTTTACCAAATTTTGGTTACTAAGTTTGGTTTGCTTGTGATAGTATTTCATAGCATTAGCTAACTTCTTGGCTAATGCTAACTAAACTAATCAGACAGCGTTATTGGTTGGTTGGGTTGCAGTGTTGATCCTGGGTCAACGTTATGATGATGATGCAGGAATAACACAAACGCATGGATGTCAGCTTGTGCTCATTACGACTATAAAAGATCAGACATTAAAACATTTTTTGACAGGGGCAGCATGTTCCTGCAGTCCTAGCTGGTTCATCACCAACCTCACAGCAGCAAATGACTCAAGGAAGAGTCTTCTTGTCTCAAAACATTAGGCATGTTTCCGAGAAATGTATCTGATATTAAAGCATCTATGATTTTTTTCTTTTTTCCCCACAAGTGATTTTTGAGGGGTTAAGGTTGCAACACTTATTTTTACCTTCGTGGTGGTTTCCAGTACGATCCCATTATGGAGTAGCTCCAGCACCATTTTGACGTGGCCTTCTTTTGAGGCCAGATGAAGCCCATTGAGCCCATTCTGAATGAAAGGGAGAGAAGAGTAGACCTCACACTGAAGGGTCCTACACACACTAAGAGCAGTTTCCTCTAATGGAAAAAAATAAACCAAACAGACAGTATATATATATACACACAAACACTTGAAGACCATGCCAACTGACACTGTTATCACAGTGACTGAATCACTCACAAACCATAGCATGCACATACTTACACTGGACACCATGCATGCGGTACTCTCAGAATCAGAGTGGCCATTAGCAAAAACACTGTCTACAGGGATGAAAATCAAGATGAAAAATCTTTCATTTGATTAATGATCATGAAAGGAGGAGGGTGACGGGAGGGAGATGGCAGGCCGCTGGTCTCGTGGCCGGGAAGAATACGAGCCGTGTGGGATAGGTCTGACCTCACACAGCCTTCCTTCAGCCGCACAGGACATGTGAGGTTGGACCTTTCCCACACCACTGATATTATTCCTCTGAGTGGAGAGACCACAGCACACCATCACTCTACTGCAGACAAAGGAGGGAAGAAAAGGGGGGAGGTAGGTAAAAAAGGTAAAAATAAAAATCAAGACAAAAAGGAGGCGAGTTAGAAAACAGTAGATAAACAGGCAAAGAGAGATGGCAGTGGAGGATCAGTTAGACTGAGAGGGACAGGGAGGGAAGAAAATATAGTGAGGGAGGGGCTGGAGTGAGGCAGCGTGCTGGCGAGTGAGCCATGGCAGAGGTATCCACACAAAGAAGGAACAGTTAAGCCTCCACCTGGCCAAATTCCCACCATACTGACTCAAACTGTCACACAACCACTGAGGTTTAAGGGACAATCTACAGCTTTTGCCAGATAGCCTGTCGCTCTGTGCGTGTTCCAGCAATGACAGCAATGGCAATACACATAATAATAATAATAGCTTACATTTGGTCGAAGCTATTGGTGTAAGCCATGTGAAGTAAAAGACTAGGTTTGCTTGGTTTTTATCCAAAAAACAATGTAAAACGGTTTAAAATAAGACACAAAGCAGACACCAGTTATTCCAATATGTCATGAATAAATTCCACATTTAGGGACCGTAACTGTAAGTGAAACACGAATGCTGTAGATTATCTCTGTAGGTCAAAAACATTTGATGCCAAACAGTAAAAAGACAAAACAACTTCATGTTGAGTATCTACAACACAATGAAATGAAAGTGTGTCATTCAGGAAAACACATCTACCATGGTATCGTAGTTTTTCTGCATGTACATAGTCACATTTTTAATCAGTGGGGTGTATCCCTTTGTCATTGTAGAGCCGTTTTCCAGTAATGGTCGGGACAGTGCCATTTTATACAAATAAACCTGTCATTATGTGGGGTCTGTTGCGGTGATGGTGAATAGGGCTCACAGAAATCCTGACAGGAGCATTACCGCCAAATAATTAGAAAGTGCTGAGGGCACCATACAGTAAGCGAATGGAAGGGAAACCATGACTAAGTTAGATTAATGAGCCATAGTATTCTCTCGTGCGCACATACAGGTTTTGGCCAAGTTTCTGTAGCCTGCGGGCCTCACTCCTAGCCCACTAACACTATCTCTTCCTGGACGCTGTCAGCATAAAGGAGGATGGAAATGGGGCGAAGGAAAAGCCCCTGCCCCATTTATTACCTCCTCTGGAGACCCTTTAAAACCCGACCTGTCACCTTCAGCCACTGATTAACAGTCTAACCGAGCGTACACATACAGTGCACTGGATGGCACACAAATTTAGTAGTCAGTTTAGAGACTTCATGCACACTGAACACAACACACATATGCAGTAAACATTGGTAACACAGAGAAAATCTGAGGAGAACATAATTGGGTTAGGGATTTTATTTTAAATGGCGCCACCTACTCGTTGTATCTATCCCACTGTAACCTATAGGAGAAACTTAAAAGTACTGCAGGTACTACTCAGTGCAGAGCTACAAAAATACCTAATTTTATTTCATTTTTGGAGACACTGCTACTACACCATCCATTCACACTTTTTTATAGTGAGCAGTCCACCAATATCCTAAAAATTTAATTTAATGAGTTAGAAAGCAGATAGTGAGCCAGGAGACTAAAACCCTGGCAGGATTTGACTGTGGGCACATGAAAAGTAATAAATAAAGTTCGGTTTCTACTTTTGTGCACTACAGCACAATATGTTTAAAGACCAGGTTTGCTGATAAGCAAAATTACATAACGTGAATTAAGAACCAAGAAAACCACGTGCAGTCTGAATAAAAGTGACTGGCAGGTAGTTAGATATGCACGCCAGTCTAGATATTTAATCTGGTGAATGAGTTCTCTCACCTGATTGGCTGTATTTATATCAATGCCATTTTTGATGTGTTCCAAGGCCTTGTCCAGGTTGCCAGAACGGGCTGCTCGGAGAAAACTGTTGCCAGCATCTGCCTGCAACAGAAACAGGGAGAGAGGAGGAAAGAGGGGGATAAAGGGGTACAAGAGAAAGTGAGAGACGCATAAAAGTAGAGGACAAGAGAGGGAAAATGGAGAGAGAGAGAGACAGTGTTTGGTTATTTTTGGGAAAAATGCATTATAAGGACTGAGAGCGATAGCGTGATGGCAGTCGTCCATCAGTTTTCCTCTCATTTCACTCCTCCCTTGGGTATTTTGGACAGTGCAGTTTGAAAATCTACATCGTGAATCTACACATATGGGTGTGTCAGAGGGTTTGTTGGGCATGTAGGCAAATGTATTAGAAAATATTGGCCACAAGTCTTTCTTTCACTCAGGTGATAAGGCAAGTGTGATGACACCAGTAGTCTGTGGTGTATTTGTGATGCCAGCAGATTGTTGGCTCTCTGTGTGCGTGTGTGTGTGTGTGTGTG
This sequence comes from Astatotilapia calliptera, assembly GCF_964374335.1. Classification (NCBI taxonomy): domain Eukaryota; kingdom Metazoa; phylum Chordata; class Actinopteri; order Cichliformes; family Cichlidae; genus Astatotilapia; species Astatotilapia calliptera. Next base: position 21,700,208 of record NC_137433.1, read on the forward strand.
TGTGTGTGTGTGTGTGTGTGTGTGTGTGTGTGTGTGTGTGTGTGTGTGTGTGTGTGTGTGTGTGTGTGTGTGTGTGTGTGTGAATGAAAGAGACAAAGGTAAAAGGAGAAAGGACAGAGAGTGTGTGAGGCTTTGGTGAGCTCTGGCTCACAGGCCGGCACATGGCATGTTCTCTGTTTTTGTCTGTGTTGTTTTTTTCTGTGTCTGAGGGCTTCATGCCTCTTCCAGGCAGGAAGCCAGGCAGGGGTGCCGCTGAAACAGGATCACTCATGTGGCACGGGGGGGAAGCAAGGGAGAGGAACAGAAGCAGGAGCATGAGCGACCGAGGGAGAACCACAGGGAGAAAGTCGACTGCAGCAAAGCCCCACACCTTTTTATTTCATTTACATAATCTCCTCTCTTGGCTATCCCTTCCTTACATCCTCTTCCCATCTGAATGGACATCTCAACATGCTGGTCAGGAAGAATAAACAGCTGTTCACTGTATGCATTTGCATAAGCACAAATAATAAAGTTATTGACTGTACAAATCCCTCGTTTTTTGTTCCAAAAGAAAAACACCAAATGCTGCTGCGCACTACAAAAGATGGTTTCCTCAGTGCTTTATGCTGTGTTGACTATTGTAGTGACAGGGTTGTTGGTCCTCTTTTGACAGAGAGAGAGCAGGCCGGGGTATAAAAGAGAAAGGATCCACATGCCTGAAGTAGAGGCATAGCAACAAATGACACCACACACCCTCAGCATGACACCAATGGCACAGCGCTGCGCAAAGAGAGAGGTCACTTTAAAACAAAAAAGAAAAAAGAGGAGAAACGACAATGGAAGGGAAACAGAAAACCTTTAAAGGAAAAGCTGCTTCCAGCTGACTGTGGCAGCAAAACAACAGTCCCGAGTATCAGAGATTGAATCTACTCAGTGGCAAAGTTTCCACTTATCAGATGAACCTCGTGCAGCAAGCAGCACCCTGAGCGTGAAGTATTAAACACTGGGCTTCTGAGTACACCCACTCCTCCAGAGCCATTTGCTCTGGAGTTGCAGTACAACTTCTCATATACATGTGTGTTTTAAAAGGGAACGTGCCAGTTAGATAGTCCCACAATAAAAGAAAACAAATCATGGATGTACCAGAAAGCAAACTGACTTATAAATACATGATATCATATCTAGATCTTAATTCATGGCAGTTATATTTACTGAAAAAATATCAAAATGACATCAAAAAGCAATAAAAATAAACATAATACACTAATAATTAGGAATAAATCATTAGTTATACGTGACAGCTTTAATACTCACAGATCCTAAGTTAACTTGGTTCACCATCTTCCTGCTGAGTTACTCCAAGACTTTCTCATCCTCTTTCACTTTGAAGAAGATAACAACCCACAAACCCCTCCCTCTACACAGCTGCGATCAGACTGACCTCCACATACAAACACCTGTCACTGGAGTTCTGATCACCACACTCTAAACACACGTGCATACCTCCCTTTATTCATTTCATTAATGTAATTCAAATAGAGGTTGTACGTTTAATAATTGCCCATATCTCATTTAGTTAAACTTGCGCATGTCTATGCAACAGCTGAATATAAATATCAGACGGCACAAAATTTACATAATGTAACAGAGTGCATGTGAGGTTTCTGTTGCATGCGAGGTTTGCAGACCATGGTGACACACAGAGACACTCTCATCAAAGTAAAGGCAAATACAGCTGATGCAAACACACACCCAACACAATATACATGGTCTCACAGCAAATGGTAACACCATAGTGACCCCGGCTGAGGCCCCTCTACAGTTGTCCAACCCATCTGCCACCCACCCCATTGCTTCTCTTTAAGGTGAGGCTTTCCTAGTCCTGCAGGCTCACATGTGTCTGTATGTTTCTCTAACTATCTGCTTGCGTCAAGAAGTGAGTGTGTGGTGTGCTAAGATAAAGATGCAGGGTAACCGCACCCATCTGCCAAACTCAGAGACAAGCAGGTACAGAGCTCATACACAGAGCAGAGAAAACACATGCAGTCTAAAAGCTGCTGTGTGGTTTTTCTCGTGTTGCACTCTGCTGGATCGTGTTACGAGTTAGATGAATGAATCCCTCCACGATTATTCCCAAAGAGAATGGACGAGCTTACGACTCCTGGGCTGCGCAGAAATGAGCAGACACATTAATCATACTGCTTGAAGCAAACGACGCAGACAATAACCTGTTCAGAAGCTCCACGGTTAACATTAGCAGTATCAACGCACGGTGTCATGCAGTGTGCATGCAGCTGTCCTCGGGCTGAGACAGTGCAAGGCTCGTTATAATGAAGCTCAAAATTACCAAGTAAAATTATTCCCCTATCATCACTCATCACAGAAAATCCTCTACCCTGAGCTCCCCTACTCGCCCTGCCCCTATCTCAGCTTTTCTTTCCTGTTGCTTTCTTTCCCTCCTCTACCCCCTGCTCCTTACCCGTCTATCCCCCCCCACCTTCGCTTGCCTCCTCTGCTGGTTTTGCAGCAGACAGGATGACATCATCCCCTCGCCAGTGGACTGCAGTGTTCAAAGACTCAAAGTGTGCATATGTGCTTGTATGCACATGTCGGATATTAATTTCTTATCCCATTGACTGAGGCCCTAAAACTCACCTGAACATTCATTATTTTCTTTTTGCAGCTATTTCACATTAAAGGGTTTTTATGACCAGTCTGGATGAAGTCAGACTGAATGGGGAAGTAAAAACAATGCAAGGCATGAATGGGAAGTCTGCCTGCTGGAGAGTACCAGATACTTCTAATAGAAATCTAACAGCATAATTCAGGAAAACAGCCATTGTGACCCCTTAAAGGTTAGTCTGTATCTGCCAAAAACTTTTATTGCACCCTTTTTTTCTTTTTGATGCCTTTAGTGGTGGATCTTATTTATTTTAGGAATCACTGATTCTAGACTGGTTAGCCCGAGTCTGGCCTAGTCTCAATGCTGCGCAAAAAAAAAGAAAGAACTCAAAATATTTTACGAGTACAATCAACAGACAAATCCTGAATCTCTTCCACAGGATGTCAACAAAATAATCAGACTTATAACCAGTTTCAGAAAATCTCAATATTTCTATCAAAATTAGCACAAAATCTACAAAACAGACACAGTCCCCTTCCTCTCAAACACGCTAACACACGCATACACACACTTACACACAGGTATGCAAACAGCACAGTATGAATCTGCAGACACAGCACCAGGTGCAAATCATAAATATTTTAAGTGCCACCACAGCTATTTGTGCTACCAGCAGAAAGGTGAAAATAAGGTGCCTGCGTATGTTCAGTGTGTCACAAGTACTGCTTTTCTTGCAATAATAATTTCCTGAACTTTAAACAACATGAACTGTGTAAGCACACCAAACTCTAGATGATGTCTAGTGTTTTTCCCTTCCTAAACTCAGTGCCTCGATGTGTTTGGGCTAACACTGGAATCTGGGAGTTTCTGTACATTTTCAGGGGACACTGAAAAACATATGGAAATTCCAAGCAAAATGCTTAAACAGCAATTTCAACAGTATTTTCTGCTGACTTGCATTTGCTCAGAAAATCTTTTTTTTTTCCCCCTCTGTCCCTTTTTCTGTGCTCTCCCTCTTTGCTTTTAGATCTCAGGCTGCCTGGAGTGCTTGAGCAGGCAGCAGGTTGTTTCTGTCTGAAGAGATGTAGCAAGTGCAGAGTCTGTCAGATGGAGACCCTCAGGACTGCTGGGTTCTGGACACATTAACAGGAAACGAATGAGAGGGGCACAACTGGGATGAAGCTGTTACATTCCCCAACTCAGCTCTGTCAGTCTGCATGTAAATGTGCCCCCCTGTCCAATCATTTGTCTCTCTGCGGATATTCCTTGTATGTGACAAAGCGTATTGTCCCATTTTTACTATTTACTTTCTCACACTCCGAGCCCCCCCTCCCACTCCACAGCCCACTGTTTGTCCCTGCCAAACTCGATGATTGTCTCTTTATATTTGGGCCTGCTGAAGCCTCTGCATTTGTAGATGAGATTGTCATGGTTATTATTGCCATGGTTATTGTGATGTTTTTGACAGAGGACAAAGGGAGTGAAAGCCATAGGATGACGATAGGTTTTGCAACTGATTGCAAACACACACTCTCACACACACACACACACACACACACACACACACACACACACACACACACACACACACACACACACACACACACACACACACAAATATATATATTATATCTATATCTATATTTATTTATTTTTAAATCTACCACTGTAGAACTGCCTTTGTATAAATCTTTGTTGTACACTGAGTATTGCTTCAGTATTGCAGCTTAATCAATCGCTACAGAAACCCAGTAAACCTCATGTTGTAGGTTTTTTGTTTTGTTTTTTTTGCTGGGCTTTTACACTTTTTTTTTTATTACATTTACATTACAACTCCTAATTTTTTTTAACTGGAAACATTGTATTTTTCTTTCTTGACCACATTTATATGACTGTAATAGTAACTACTGCCTTTTCCCTGAATTTACCTATAAAATATGCAATAATTTTATATGGACTTCATGTTTTTCTCATAAATTAAACTACTGATGCGCAAAACCACACATTTTTTACATCTTAACCAGCTGCTGCATTAAAATGCTTTCTAGATGTTAAAAGTAGCAGTTAGAGATAGCAAGAAATGGGTCTTCTTCATAATTCATTTTTAAAAATATAGAGTACTTTTAGCTAAGTAAAATATCAAACTTGTAAGTAAACATAGCCTTACCCCTAATGATATATTATATTATATTATATTATATTATATTATATTATATTATATTATAAAGAAAAATAAAGTGACTTTTGGAATATAATCAAATAGTTTTCTAACTAAAACACGTCAGTTAAAATTCATCTATGTTTGCTCCCTTATTGCCAAGACTCCACAAATTTTATATTCAGATCAGGGTCTCTTTTCATCATTGATGAAGACTTGGATCTCAGAGAGGATAAAAGCCCAACTTTACTTTATATATTTACCCTTTATTAGTTACTTTTTCTATTTGGCAATTCACTTTGGCAAGGTCTAATTGTACAGACACTAATAGAAGTGGAAAAAAAAAACCTCCAGACAGTGGATGGTTCTGAGAAGTTTAACCTTCACTGATTGCATGGTGACTATATCTGTAGTTCATCCTCACGCCAATAAACGACACATAGAAGCTGCATCGTCAAGAGTAAACTCTTACAATCACTTCTTCTTTTACTGCAGATAAACTCCAGGAAACACAAAAAAAGCACACGAACTCAAGTAGTAAGGCCTTGTGAGTCTGTGCCCTGTGTTGCCATTACCTGCACTGGGTGAGCACATGAAAGCCACACTTAAAGCTCTCATTAACCGACCCTCTAATCAGTTTTACCGACCTCTGGTTTACTTACCGCAGCTAATCCTGGTACAATCTGAACATCAAACAGACAAATTAAGTCAAAAACAAGATTAAGGTTGGAAACAGAACATGACACACACCCACATGTATACGCACTTACACTAATCTTGGGTGCACATGCATGACAATTTTCAAAGATACTCCCAAGCAACCAAACTCACTCCCACGTCTAAATAGGCTGTTTTTCTAGCACTCAATCACCTCTATAGATGTTTGATTAAAACCGCATGAAGCTGGTGTGTAGTCCATAAAGAACAGATCAGATTCTCAATGAGCAGAATCAATGTTTACTCCTCCAGGACTTGTGTTACTTTTTCTCTTCTTAAAAACAAGGCCCTGTTCAGGACTGAAAAGGAGAGGCAGTGAAAGCAGCGCTGAAGACAACGCTCCCAAACAGTTAATGTGGACAGACAGAGAATAAGAATGGCACTTTGCAAACAGACAGCCAACAGAAAGAGCCGTGTGCTGAATAAAATGAGCTGAAACAAATACCAATACATCAATATTCATGTGTGAGATAAAGAAAATATGAAAGGAAAGGATTTAAAACAGGGAGCAAAGCCAGCGAGAAAAAGGTACTGGACCATCACAGTGTGATGTAGAAAGGTTAAGAGAGGGAACGCTGGCAGGTGCATTACAGCTGAGAAAATGCAATGATTTTACAGTGGAGCAAAATGCTATTAAAAAAGACAGCAGAACGAGTATTAGAGAGACATACAGTCATATGAAGAGACAGGAATAGTTACAGGACAAGAGATACAGTACGAGTGCAGCAAGAAGAAGGTGAGACAGAGAACAGCAGAGTCTGTGTACTCACTCCAAAAGTGACGCTCTTGACTGGCATGCCTGTTGGCCCTCCACTCTCTCTTTCTTACGTTTTCTGTTTCTCTCAAACACACAGCTGTCTTTTCTGTTGCCCCCTGCAAGTGCTGCGGTACAGGGCACGTAGACCCCCATCCAACGTAAACACGAAAACCACTCACACACACATATACACACGCCCAGACACACACACTTGAGTAAGCATGGTGGGTGGAGATATTGGGTAGGGTGGGGGTTGAGGGGATGGGGGGCCCAGGGGTTTATCTCTGGAGGAATGCTGCCTGTATCTAAGGACACACATTTCACACGCAGCCGAAAACAAATGGGCACCCCCACACTCTGCCCGTGGATTTCCTGCCTCCATCCGTGTTCCTTCTCGGCTCCATTTCCACTCATAGTTTGAACTATCCTTACTTTTCTCATGTACCCCACCCGTTTCGTGCCCTTTTTCGGTCTTCCATCACACTCTGCTCTGCTGTCCACCTCTTCTGTCCCCTCCACCTTTCACATTTGTTGCACCCCGACACTCTGTGTCACCCCAACTTTATCCCTCCTTTCTCCTGTCCCTGCTTGCCCGCATGTCACGCCCATCGCTGTGTCTCCTGTATGTTTTGTGACAGCCAGACAATCAATTTTTTTCTAAGACCAGGCAGAATACCAGAATAGTGCAGAGTTACTGTGGCGAATGGGTGTGTTTTTTCCGAGTGGGTCCGTTTCAGTCTGCGAGGTGACTTACAGTGACAAAGCGCCCGGTGGGGGGGTTGCTGCCACCGCCCAGTGACAATGGGGCCAGACACATGGGGTGGAGGGGTGGGGGGGAGCACGGAGGGGCCAGGCTCTCAAAAGGCCCTGCCTCTTTTAATAAAGCGTCCGTCATTCCTCGCTTGAAAGGACCTCCTTTTCTCTCCCTCTCCCCTCCTCTCTCCCTCTCCTGGCTAAATGCTGGGAAAAGCACATCGCTGCCAAAACCATGCAGAGAGATAAATGCTAGTAGGAGAGATGAAGGAGGGGGCATGGCAGAAAGGAGGCTATACACTACTCAGTACCACTGGACCGTGACCTGGGCAAAAACATCACGTGGGACGTCTGTGCTGTCCACAGAATTGAGTTTGGACAGTGACGAGAGCTCCAGTGAAAAAGAATGTTGAGGCAGTGGACAACGAGTACTAATGCCCATGAAGACATGACAAATTATCCCATGCTTCTCCAAGAAGCGTACTAACATCAGCCTACTCTTGCCAAGCCAGCAGAGAGTAACGCAAATTATATGAGGGGAAGAATGATAACCTCTCAGATCCTTGTTGATAAGACTTTTTCCCCAAAGGTGTGGCAGAATTAAGTGAGTGATGAGACCCACCTGAGTTTTTCTCAGCAGGTGCAGTCAGCTTAAAAGTGTCATTGTTACTCATGACACAGTAAGACAATCAAGTAGTCAATAGTTTATGAGGTATTATAGTAGGATTTTTGATTATGGTGCTTTGCAGGCTTTCCTGCAAGACTTTTCTTCCTTTTTAAGTCAACTGTGTGACAGATGTTGTGGGTCAGAACTCACCTGTTCTGCTTACCGGTACTAACCATACAGCTTAAATCTGTAAGAGCACTCTTGCAGGTGGCCTCATAGCGAACTAGTGGCCGACCAACTTTTCTTGTCCCTTCAGCCAGCTGCCCATTTATCAGGGTTTGATTGGCCAGTCATCATCCATGCGGCAAACATGGCCCATCCAATATAGGTGATTTCCAAACAATTTGATCTTTATGTCCTCTACGCTGGCATTTTCTAGGACTTCCTTATTTTAGACAAAATGATCCCATTTGATTCGTCACATAGACCTCAACCTTTAAAAGCTAATAACACATGAAGGATTCAACAAGGATAAATATATGTAAAGCATTGCTGTGCTTTATTTCTAATGCAGGTGAGAGTTTTTAAAGCTGTGTTATCAATCATTTAGTCCCCATCTAGGCTGTAACTCTTACACCCTTGCACAAAGATGTATTCTTATTTATTCTCTTAAAGAGACAGAGATCTAACTGAGAGTGATTTCAGGTCATTGTCGAGCTCAGGCCACACTGCTGTTTTGTAACAGGGTTGATTTAAGTTGGAGACAGACATGCCCTCTGCACCCTGTGTCACGCTCCTCTTGTTTGCAGGATAAAGGGTTGCGACTGTCCACGTGTGGTGCTTGTGGTGGTTTATTGCCCGTGTCCTGATGCTTCAGAGAACAGTGATCAGAGAGAAAAAAAACTGTAAAGAAAAAAAGCCACATACTGTAGTCTGTACCTATTCTCACTATTTCACATCACAGACCTAAAGTTAGCATTTTAGGATCAAACATATGAAGTAGCAATAGCAGTAGGAACTATACTGGTGGAAACCGGAGAGGATTCATTTGGAAAAAAAGAAGGAAAAAAAATCTTTAAGTAAAAATAACAAAATGCATTCTCTGAAGGCAACATTTTCAAAGCAGAAAACACGTGCATTATCAGTCATAATGACAAAACTCTATACCATATTCTCTTTGAATTCCAACATAATGCTATTTCTATGTAAGGTTGCACAGGTTCAGAATGCTGTAATGCCCCTCTAGTGGCAGCACAATGCTCTGCAGCTTTGGCCAGTAGCAGCTTCATATCAGGGATGGGGTGGGTTGGGCTGATACTGCAGCCTTGGCAAAAACCTTACAGTCTCTCTCTCTCATACACACCCACAAGTACACACACAAAACACACACATTCAGTGGCTTATCCTGTACTTCAGCACTTCCACACATTAAGCTTGCCTGGCTTCTGAACTGAGAAAAGAGCTATTTAATTCAGCATAGGTAGCTCACGCTCATATACATACATAGTCAGGCGTACGGTCACCTGAACAAACGCACATGCGCCTCAATGTGACAAAGCCAGACTGACCTGTGGAAGACAAAAAACAGGAAGTTAGAAATACTCGAGGAAGGATAGCAGAAAAGATGAAAGCAATAGAGAAGAATGACAGCCGCAATATGTCAGCACAGGACCGGGCTCCTATTAATCTTCATAAGTGGACAAGTAGAGTCAGGGAAATACAGAGGGAGGATGTGCACGAGGCGAGAGAAAGAGAATCACTGTGGAGAGAATATATGTCTTCACAACTCTCCATGTCTCCCTCTCTTGTTTTGTATGTACGCAGTGCCGGAGCTCTTGCTGAGAAAATAAAGCATCTTGACCATCACTCACTACTGGGTTTGAGTCAGCCTCAGACAGAATCCGAGCAGCCAGACCATAATTCAATCAGTCTGATTAATAGACATAGAGGTGAAGTGGCCTGAGTTTTTAAACTCTATTCAGAACTAATGTACTGTCCTGAAACTACAAGATATGAACCCCACCAGGACGACGAGTTCACCTTCCAATGCTGATTTAACTCAATTTAAGTTGGGCATAATGCAATAAGATTGTAAGACCCTGAAGAATATAAACTCCATTGTTCCTCTGAGAAAGAGAAGCAGAGCAAGAAGTAAAACACTACATAACATTTTATTGTTACTTAGCTTCTGTCTTTAATGTCTAATTATTTTAGAGCTTTCTTGATGAAGGTTACAATGTGACAATAAGAGTTTCATTTTTCTTTTATGTAGGCAAACTAAACTAAAGCCATTTTTAAAATAATAAAAACAATAATAAGAGGGCAATTTCTTGTTATTAATCAGCTAACTCATACAAAGACATAAATACCGTTCAAATCAGCAGGTTACTTTTCGGAAATTTATCTTTAACAAACTTTGTATATTGTTTATGTGGTAACTGCATAGTTACTACACTGTTGTGACAGCTACCTAGCTAGATTGTTACTGCAATATCTTCTTCTGTTTTCCATTTAATTTCCTGGTATGTCAGATGGTTACATAACAAAAGGACCAAACTCAGCCAAATGAGTTCAGTTAATGTATGACTGAAAAAAGTAGAATTACAAAATAATTTATTAATACACTTTAAAAAGGATTATATGCACAGTGACTGCCCGTGTCTTTCTGCACTGGGGTATGTTTTAAACCGGTCTAGGTCTTGTAGCATGTCATTAACATTTGTACAGGGACAGTGACATTTCCAAACATTCGTTTTCGGTTTGCCTTGCACCATCAGTCCCATTCCTCACCCCAGAGAGAGGAAGCAGCAAAGAATCCAAAGATGAAAGAGGAGACGAGTGGAAAGAGCAAGAGGTGCGCAACAAAGCGGAAACAAAGGGGTCCGGTGATAAATAAACACGCCTTGGGAGCGTCAGTGAGTCTGTGCTGCAGTGGATTTGTGCACAACATCTTCATTTGTTGCACAGTCTTGTTGACAGTATGACAGCATAATCTGCATTGCTTTGCTGAGTCAGACACCCACAACTCTATATGCATAAACTTCCTGTGTTATTGAAACTAAACTGGTGGAGCGACTGCCAACAGCAGTAAATGACCCATTCATACCCAAATACACAGGCTGCTCTTGATTAAAAAATGAATACATATTTGATGTGTCTATCATGTCGTTTTCCACTTCAGCATTTAATATCTTGCCTCTGGGGACAGATGTTGCAATTAAGGGAGACGCTCTTATCAATCAGTGCAAGTGGAGTCCAAAGAAGTCTTTTAAAGCTGGAGTCAATCACTCAGCTGCCTCTACTCAACAACTTTAGCACTGCCTTACATTTACAGATCCAAACACTCACACACTCATAGAAATACCTGCATCAATTAACACCACACACACACACACACACACACACACACACACACACACACACACACACACTTTCACCCACAGCGCATTACATGCAGGTGCACACACCCTTTTCATTCAGCACACACACATACCCCAATCAACCACAACATTAAAACCACCACCTGCCTAATATTGTGTCAGCCCCCATCATACTGCCAAAACGGGTCCACAGGACCTCTGGGGGTGTCTGCTGTGCCAGGCACTGGGATGTTGGCAGCTGATCATTTGGATCCTGTGGGTTATGGGTTGTGGCCTTTTTGTATTCGGCTTGTTCTGACGTTCCTGGGGATAATTAGTTGGATTAGGATCTCGGAAGCTTGAAGCTAGGTCAATACTTGGGGTTCTCGGTCCTAACTTTAATTCCTGTTCATTTTTAGGCTGCGGCAGAGGTCAGCGTTCTGCTGGGAAATGCTGCTGCCATTGCCATATGGGCTCTGCTTGGTACAAGTGGACAGTTGGTGGCATATATTTAAGTAAGATCTGCATAAAAGCAAAAGGAGACGCATTTTCCCGAAACTGAAGTATTGATATTTCTTTCTCCTGTCAGTAGCTTTAATGTTGTGGCTGAGGGGTGTACGTAGCTCACAGCAACCTTCCATAATGCAAGCATTCAATTCGGGCAGCGGTATACTCAAACTGAACAATGTCGTGCAACGTATCATCAAACAATGTTTGTAGGGACGTTTAGATGTTTATATATTTTCTTACAACATTTGGGGGTGTTGAGAGATGCTGGTAATTAAAGTAGGGTGAGTGCATTTAAACCTGGATGTACAATCAAATGTGGCAGATATGCAACTCTGCCCAAACCATTAGGGGCCCAAGGCAGACACAAATTTCCATCAAGCTCGTTTTGCCTTTTTCTGAAGAACCAGGTTGAGGTGGCCATAAACATCAGAAATGAGTCAGAAATCAGAACTTCAGAACTTGTACTTATAAACAACTTTATTCTGAAATTTAAACCAGATATCTGTAAGTCAAATCACTTTTTTTTGGCTCTTTAATTTGAACTTCTGGTAGAGTTGGCCTAAACTAAAATACAGGAAGAGACTGTTTTACAATAACGGGAACTGATTTAATGACACAATCTACTGTGTTTATTAAGATATTTTTATGGTGATGAATGAATGAAAATAAAATGCTGCATAACAAAATGCACTTAGAGTGTCTGAATTTGTTTGAGCATCTTATTTACTTCCTTGTGATTAAAAGCTGTCGAGGTATAGCTATAGCCTGTTTTACCTGTTTGTAAATTCAAATGAAACCATATGAAAATGACTGAATATCACTGGTGTAGAGAGCAGAGAGACTGGATTTCCTCCCCTGGTCTGCGCTGAACATTCACGGGGTTCACATGAAAATGTCAAACAGGGAGATTCTGTCTGTGAAACACTGAGGCGATGTATCCTGGCCATTGTTAACGTATATATATGTATTTCACTTTTTCACTTTTTATTTCAGTCTTTCTCTGCTGGAACTATTTTTAGGCAGGTCACCAGGTCTTCATCACTGATAATGCAGACAGTGTGGAAGTAAGAATATGGGTACATGTTGAGGACGGGGAAGCCCACCATTACACCTCCTGTGTATAAAAGCATAAAGTATCTAACAAACTGTTGAATTCAGAGGGCTTTCAGCGGGCATTTTCTTTTTGGAGTATACTTCCACCTTTAACCATGCACTCTGCACATTCATCTTAAACACATGCACATGCACGCATGCATGCACATTAATTGTTGCTCACATTCTCTTTCTCACTGTCTTTTTGTCAGGTAAGGATACATATAAATAGTGGTGATGATATCTAAGATGCCTTTGGGTTTAAATGGACACAAACAAAAACAAATAGTGCAGTTGGAAAGTCCAACCAATGTAAAAAAAAAAGTATATAAAAGAAGTAGTGGGTAAAGGTATTTGAGTTATGGAAGTCATCATTTGAAGGCAAATAATCCCATAAACAGAGGAGTGTAATATTGTGGGGTTAAGCTAAAAAAAGAAGTTTTAAAAAACGTGTGAGCAGAAAGAGACATCTGGTCCTGGCTTCATTAAATCTTTAAAAGTTCAGCCTTAAGGTTATCATGTCAGAAATGTATGTTTACACTTACGTAGAATGGAAACAACATTTTGATTTATAAAAGATTGGATGAGGGACATACATATTCAGTGACCTAGCTTAGTATGGCTCCACTGAAATCATTCTTTACAGGCCAGATTGTTCCCGTGAGGGATCTCACTATAGCAAAAAGCCAGAAATGATCAGTTCCTAATGGGTCAGCAAGACGAGGAGAGTCCTGCTCTCCTGTCTCCTCTTTAACGTTGGGCTGAGGCCAACTGAGACATTACACAACTTCTGCAGTCTGGCACAAAAGCAGTAAACCTTTAATCTGAATTCTGTGAAGCTGGTATCAGTAACCCTGGGACAAAAACCAGAGTTACAATATTTGAATGCGCCATGGCCTTTCACATGTAAATTACACTCTGCCCCCCTAGCCGAAACAAATTACAGCCAACTGCTGGTGGCTGGATATGAATGGGCTTCCTAATGTAGTCTACATCTACAGTGGGCCAGGGAGCAGCTGGAAAAAAGAAACTGAGACGGAGGAGAATTTATGTGACAGAGCAGGGTGTGATAGTTTGCTTTATTTCATATTAAATCTACAATGCAGCCGTACTGTGACGAATGGGGCTTGGCTCTCTGAGCATCTGTCTCCAAGGACTCACTGAGGGGTAATTAGAGCTGTGGGATGATAAGGGATATTCTCCAGCCCGGCCCAGCCCAGCCCTATCAATGGTGGCACAAGGGTTGGGGCTTTACACAAATCTGTGTACAGGAGGGGGCAGGGTAGGGTGGAGCACTGGATGAAGGGCTGGATTTTTTGTAAATTACATCAGCTCAGGGTAAGAGTCATGGTTTGTGGGACCTGTCTGAGTTTTATATCACCAAGCCAATCTGCATGATGCTGCTTAATGCTTTTGGACTTATTTGGGGTGACAGCTATGAACAAAACTAGCTGGAGTGAGCTTGCAGCAATATACAATGTAGGTTCATTCATTTTTGTAGCTTTGGTTCTACTGATTAAACATGTGCTAAAACTAGGTCTGACCAGGTCATAAAACAAAGTTACTATGATTTCAATATATGACACACGTCCAGTTCACTGCTAATTGTGAAGTATTTGCATAAAAGAAGCAGTTATTCAGGTTCACCCAGAATGTAAAAAGTCTTTACATTTCATTGGCTGGTTGTTCAGTTGCAAGAATTATTTTTACACACCAGCAAAGCTTTACAAAAACAAAACTGGGGGGAAAAAAGAAGCTGCTTGTAGCCAAACTGTGAGAAAGACTTTATGTCATGTTTAGCACTAAACAAGTTAACCTATTGTAGCTGTGAGTCTGATTCTGAATTCTGATTTCTCTTCTTTGCATTTATGTTTAAGACAGTTTTTCAAATGTCCTCCAAACGAGACTCAGACCGATGTTATAAGGCCCAACATAACAGCAGAAATGTGTTTACAGTTTGGCCTTTTTTTACAGGCTTAAAATTCGTTCTTAAAGTGTGCAATAATAGATGAGTGGCTGTTCTGACAAACACGCAGATGCTAGCAAAGATGACTGAAGCTGTGAGGCTTCTGATAGGCTTCTTCACTAACTATGGAATCGCTGAACTGGACCTTTTCAAGGTTTTGGTGTCTTTTAGTGCCTTTTGATGCAATGACCTGGCCAGATTTATTGTTTGCTATATCTTTAATTGCACATGAGTGCTCCACTTTTGGCTAGTGAAATTTTATTATTATATTTGGATGTTTATTTGTATATATTTTTGTCTGTGTGATGATCATCACATGCAGTTACAAGATCTATATGGATGCAAATCGCTAATAAAGCTTTATGTGTTAGCTTGCCAGAATTCCTGACTCCTAAAAATCATCATAGCAGTGGCCAAGATGCAAAAATGAGTTTTTTCTATTGGACTTTTATGTATATTGTCTATGATTAAAACAAACTAATTGTTTAGAACCTGAATAATCAAAATCCTCACATTTGTTGCTTTGTTAGATTTTGTCAGTTTTATTACATTTTCAGACCTACAGTGTTAGAGACTGATAAGTGGGAAGCAGACATCTTTTTGCAGGAGCTTGGTTTATGCCACTACTGCTTTCCTCTGCTGCAATAGCTAAGGGCACGTGAGAAGACTTTTACTCAGGTAACAGGTGCTTAAATGTTCATGCTTACAGCCAGCAATCACACTAACCCTTCCCAAAAAGACTTAGGAACTCTTTATTGTACAACCCACTTGATGATTATTATGTTTACGTAAGCCATCAGGGTTTTTCCAAAGTGGTAATATTTATAACCAGATAAATGCAACGCTATATGGACAATGACTACAAACCTAACAATATATTTCTAGCTGTGACAGAGAGAAATAAATAAATAAAATATCAGCTTTCACACATTCAAACAAAAGATAAAAGAACATTCAAAACAATAAAGGAAAAATACAACTGGCCAGTGCACACGCATTCAAGAGCATAACCAAGGGAAGGACTCCATATTGTTGTATGCTGGGCTGCTTTTCATGATGGTGTGTTTTCTTGACGGTGTTCAATGTGCTCAGCTCACCTTGTTTTTTTAAATATATTTGTTCTTAAGTCGCTGCACTTCCAAATGGTTTACGTACTTAACTGTGTAAGATGAGAAAAGTTTAACTGGGTTTCTGTGAAGGGTAACCCAATAGTGCTCCAAAGTGTTTGGGAGCAATATGGAGGTAAGGAGAATAGCTTTAGGAATTTCACACGGGAGCAAGGGGGAGCTAGGATCTGAGGGGAAATCATCAGGGGCAAGAGTCGTCTGGAGCAAGTTTCCCAGCAGCCTTATTGCACTTAGATGATCTTTCCTCCAACAAGGGACAACGGATTCAAGATCATCTACTAGATGTGGTGCAATAACACCTTGGGCAAACCTATCCCAGACTGTTTAAACAGATAAAAACAGACAAAACACAGGAACAGCACATGACAAACATAGTGACACATAAAATACGCACAGACACAATACACAACACTGACACATCAAAGGCACGGGCAAAGGCAGGCAACCAGGCAAGACCACAACACTGACAGCACTTAACAGGAACATCACAGGACAGACATTCAGACTTTCTTCTAATACACAGATCGAAGCCATGCAAGGACGGAAAAGCATGCACACAAACTCACAGGACAAAGAGATCAACTCCAAAGCACATCCCCGCACTCTCGCTCTCACACACACCCACACGAACTTTAAACTAACCCTAAACACGAACACAGAATGACACAAGCATATTTTAGAAATCAGAAGAACCCACAGGAAAAATACTTGGACTGTTGTCTGTTATCTCTACTGTGAACTGTTGTGCAAAGTACTTTTTTTTCCATAGCAGGAAGCGCATACCTATTTGTAACTCGTATGAAGCATTTTAAAAGTACATCAAAGCTATATTTTCCCCGTGGACTCTTGTCTTGTAATATGCTGCTTGAGAACATTAATTTCAGAGAAATCACAGAGACGATATCCAGATTAATATCCACACAAATACACACTAAGGTTATATGTATTACGTTTAACTGAAAAGAAGGAACGCAAAAACAATAACAAACCAAATCAAATAAATTAGGAACAGCACGTTAGTACGATACGTCAAGCAAAGACAGGAACAAAGAAAAAGCTCCAGCCTGATCCCACGACACCTGACTGAATCAGCTCACATCACAACGGCAACACTAGAAAGTCAAAGGAATCAGAACTACAGTACCATAAAGCAACACATCACAAAAAGAAACAAGAGAGATAAAGATAAAAAACAACAACAACAGCAGAGCAACAACAGTGACACAAACTTTAAGTGACAGATACAACATTTGTCATAAATACATAATATATACATATAGATATAAAGAAAGAGGAAAAGCCAGATATACGTGTTGCAGATATTTACTTCATCATCATAGTGCCATACTCCTTGGCCATCCGGCATCTCAGAGCTCACACTACTGTCCTGATCGATTAGCCAGCGATGCACGGCGTGGGCCTAAAAGGACATACGACATAAAGACAGAGCCCGGTTAATCGCAGCAGTGAGAAGCAGAGATGGAGAGACAGAAAGGAAGAGGGAGGGTAGAGGAGGAGAAGCAGCACGGACAGAAAACAATGACAAGGAAATGATCAAAAGATTCAGGAGGAGGAACAGGTGAACATCAAATTGAGACACGGAGAGAAAACTAGGTGGAGCGAGAGGAGGACGAGGAAACCAACCCCACCCTGCCCCAACCTATCCCATCCCACCTTGCGTGTCAAACCCCACCCCAACCCCAGGAAAGAACTCCCCTGTGGGAAACAGGCCAGGTTACAATGAGTGGTATGAGCGAGATGTAGCACGACACGAGGTGGGAGGTAGGCAACACCGCTATGATGGCGATGGAGGTGGGTCTGGTGTTGGTGGTTTTTGGCTCACAGATGGATCGAGTGCGTCACTGTGGGAGAGCTGCAACTTACACACCGGAGTGAGTCGGGATTCCTTCATATCACACTTGTGCGAGTGGCACCGGGACAAAACTGCAGTGTACTTACCCTGAATGTTCATATAGAAATGCGTAACCACACAGAGTATGTGCCGTACAACACAACACCACAGGAAAAGACACCGAGCAATCTTAAGCACAGAAAGAAAAATAACATAAAGACACCAATGACAGTGTGAGTGCCTCCACATTAACACAGATACATCAGTAAATCCACAAAGGTGTGAAACAGCAAGAGTGGCTCAGCCAAAAGTAATTTAGGAAAACAGCCAACAAAACTGCATGAACTCTTGACCAGATAACCAGATAACATTTGGGTTTTTTTTCCAGGACAACTGTCTGCTCCTCTCAGAGAATCAAAGTACAATAAAAGAGACAGTGTCCCAAACTTCTCCAGACAGACAGATAGCGAGACGTCTGCTCAGACTCCTTCAGCTAACATTTAAATCAAGCACATACTGCAGCCGGTCTAGTCCCGGTCACCCTGAAACACACATACAGGATCTCATACGCATGCACCAAACCCCATCTGTTACCCTCGACTGTTGTCGTGTCAGCACCAAAAACAACCGAACACAGCTCCTTTCGCGAGGCTTGCTGCCCCATGTGGCAGAAATACTTGTCAAAATATGCAATGGGGTGAAATCGCAGAATGCAGGGATTAATTACCCTGTCATAGCTGCTACTGCACATTTACTATTTACTTTACGCAAGCAACTTTACAGTTTTTAAGATGCAGTGATGCAGGCTGTCATACCAATGGGCATTTAGCACATAAACTGTCGGCTGTCGGCATAAACTGTCCGGCTACTTTAATACTGAACACAGAGAGGGAGAGTGAGGGTGTTACATAACCACATACGAGGGTACACACATCACAAAACACACTCCCGGGCGGCTGTCTTGTTTAAGCCTTCAACAAACCCATTTGACTTCCAAGAGATCTGTAGCCTAACCACGTAGACTGGCTCCTGCAAATCTCGCCCCAGTGCAAACTTGACTTTAAATACAAAATCAAAACACAGTCCAAATGTATTTTATACTGTAACTTGGTGTTAACCATGATTATAATTTAAACCCATATTCTAGCATGCGAAAAAATCCCTTTAAAGGATAAAACCTGTTTGTTTTTCCTCATGCGTCATATTTGTAAGGAATATTTGACACGAGAAGCAAACAGACACAGAGGGGTCAGGACCTTCTCCATCAGGTTTTGTGACTGCAATGACAGATACTGTTAAACACATAGCAGGGAAGAGGAGGGCACCACACAGGAATAGACAGAGCCAGCTCAAGGGTATAGTGAATCAAACGGTGACAGCAGAGGCCAAAGCCTCTGTTAGGACACCTGAAAATAGACAAAAACTAGCAGAAAAAGGCAGCCAGAAGGCACTGTAATTTTCGCTTTGCAGGAGCCAGCTATAAAATATAACTGCCGTATCGGGGCTTGGTCTCAGGCCGTACATGGGAAAGCAGGTGTGGAGGAGATTGCTTGCATATGTGTTAATGTCTGTGTGAGTGTGCATGTGTGGATTTGATGCACAGGGGCGTCAAGAGTTTGTGGTGAGTTACTGAGCGTGTCAGCTTAGAAGAATAATTGGATTAAGTAGCAGACGGCTAGTGATGACAGCGAGAGGGGAGTTGAAGGAGTTGAGGGGGAAGAAGAGGAGGAGTAGGGTAGACAGACTGAGGCAGAGGGGGGAGAGAGGTACTGATAAGTAAGTATAACAGGCCACTTGCTGTGGAGCCTCTGGGAGCCACGGGACAGTGAACAGACACGCAGAGGGAGCTCAAACCGTTACGCTGAAGATTAGAGCAATAAAGGAACAACACTCATAGTCTCTGAACAACTAACTAGCAGCCTCTCGGGATTTAGCATGCTTTACATCAAACTCCAAGACCAAAAGAAGACAACCGATTTGAGTCACGAAAGAGAAAGTAGATATTTATTTGCTTTCTATATGATAAAGAGTACCGGAGCAGAGTCGTTCTGGAGACTGTTACCCTTCCACATTTGCAGATTGTCCTCCACAGTGTCAGCTGGCGAGGCAGCACTGATCATACAATTTATGACCACAGCCAAAGGAAAAGGACTGTGAGTCCAAGAAAGTGTTGTATTAAAGAGAAGATAAGTATGGAAACCGTGAATCTACTCGTTAAATCCACAGACACCGCAAACATAATTCAAAATTCCCTTTATGATTGTTTTGTTTGTTACCAAAGGTGATTTGTAACTGTAGGTTACTGAGGTACAACGTCTTACAGTCAGATGACAAAATGACACCATTAAATGAACAAGACAAAGATATAGACTACATCTGCTAAACGATGGCTAGTCAGCTGTTCATGGACTTACATGATGCAGATGATTACAATCAATCACAGATTGGTCCACTGCACTTCCAGTTACTTTCCCACACAGGCTCTTACAGAGTCACCATCTCGTAAACTGGAAGAGGTTTTAAATATACAACAATTCATAAAAAAATGTCAACTGTTTATGCAGTCGGATGACTGCTTAAGTGAACTGCACTGTCACTGTTTTTTGCTTCACCAACCAGTTAAGGCATCAGTCACGCAAGCCTACTGGTGACCGATCAGAGACACCATGGTAACCACCGGTTGCTAGGGGAAAGTTAATATCCGCTGACCAGTTGTTAGGTGAAACCAGTGGAAAAGTGGTATGTGGCGCTGCACCTAAAACCTCCTTGTGATTGCTTTGGCTGTTTGCTTTCATTGGCTGTAGTTTCTATGAAAGACGCCAACTTGTCTGCAAACATTTGCATACCACTTGCTAACTGGTAGTGAAAACTGTGAAGAGCACAGCACAGATTGGAAACTGAGACAGCTTACCTTCACGGTAAAAGCTGTGTGTTCTGAAACATTTTAAGAACAACTATCACTCTGAAGGTAAACGTTCTCCATCTCAGGTTTTCCCTAGCGACAGGAGGTTGAGATTTAAACCTTTGAATCAAATGAAATCACTTAAATTTTCTCACAATCTGCAGATAAATTCTTGAGTTTAGCCCAAAAACCTGAATTGTGAAGTCACAGTGATAATAAAGCATGAATTCTTCTTGCACTTTTTAGTACAAGACGATACAAAAACGTGCTGTTTATTGCCCATGTTCAATTTTTTTTCACTCACATCTTGGTAACTGTGACTTCACAATGAGTCTTAATGATGAAAGTCTCAAAATAAAGAAAACCGAAGAAACATTTAACTCAAAGTTCAAAGATGAACTTTTCTTTAACTTCATGATCTCAATGGCTTGTGTACTAAAGCTTGGAAACAAAAACAGAAGCAAATTAATCATTATACTCGTAAAGAAAAAAAACAGGTTGCTTGTACTATAACGGCATTTTCTCAGATTCCCCGATTTAAAAAAATAATGAAATCAAAATCAAGTCAAGGTCAAACATAAGCAGCCAGTCTCATTATTAGCATATTTGAAATGCTATATAACTGACTGAGCTTGTGTTCACTCAGCAGAGAAGTGGTGTGCACAAAGCTTTGCTCCAATTTAATAAGCATGCTACACATAAAGAGCTGCTCTCTGGTGCTCAGTGAATCTGCACAGCTTCAGTATCTCTTTATGAAAATAGTCCATATGAGAAAATTACCGACTCATTAGGAAGCAAGTACCTTTCTCAAAAGAGCTACTCATTGTTCCCGTTTGTTTTGGTCCTGAAGTGCAGCGGCTTCTCTCTTGATCGTCCACCTTCCTGCCCATTATCCCCGAGTACAGAATAAATGTCAAGTAATCAAGCTCTTAATGTCACAGGTCAAAGTAGGCCAAGAGTTCCTTGTGAAAGGCTGACACAGTATCTAAACTAAATGGATCTCTACTAAATAATTCAAACAATCAAGCAAAGTTATAACAAGAGCACATTTTCATTGAGGTGGCGGATGGCAGAGCGCTACTAGGAATACCGTAAGACACCTGATTTATCTGGTCTCCGATTCTGGTTTCAACACGATCTAAACGACCACAGCAGGAAAGCATAGGGGACATGAGATGTGATAAACAACACAGGTGATTAAAGAGGAGAAATTGGTGTGTGGAGCTCAACGGAGAGTAGAGAAGTGGGAACAAACAAACAGGAAACCTTAGAAAATGCACTGAAAAGGTTAAGCAGATTTAGAATCACTTTTTTTCTGCAGCTATTTCCAGTAAGGCTGGCTGATAAAATACAAAAATTTTACATACAGTGGCCACATGAATCAATGCAAATATGCTCCTTTAAAATCAATCAGCCATATCACCAATTTGTCTGTGTTCCTATTAAAGAGGGAAAGGCATGCTTAACAATGTCATAAAATGATCCAATTATTATTTTACTTATGGTCTCAGAGCTCACACTCGCAAATCCCTTGTTATCTAGAACCAGCTGCTCTTGAATATTCCCAGATCCAGGTTTCATGTATAATTAATGTTGTTAGTGGCTGTAATACATATAGTATATTTTATATCGCATGGACACCAGTTTGGTCACCTGAAGCTGTTTAAAATGTGCTATACAAATAAACTTTAACTTGACTACATATATATGTTGCGCTGTCCTTACAAAACAACTTAATCCTCAAGTGATGCAATGCTGTCATTACAGATTTTTTTTGCTGCTCTATATAAAAAAGGACAATCTTATAATCCCCTCCAAACAAATAAATAAAACATTGCTGCTTGAAAGAGCCGGGCAAGAGGTTTTACATG
This sequence comes from Astatotilapia calliptera, assembly GCF_964374335.1. NCBI lineage: Eukaryota > Metazoa > Chordata > Actinopteri > Cichliformes > Cichlidae > Astatotilapia > Astatotilapia calliptera. Next base: position 21,722,484 of record NC_137433.1, read on the forward strand.
TTAGCAAGCATAAATGAGTGCAGATATAGAAGAGGAGTCTTCCAGAGTAAGAGAGTAAAAAGTCCATCGAGAAAGAGCGAGAGAGGAGGAACAGGAGAGTGCTGCAGATCTCAGCCTGATTAATAATGCATCGCAGGGAACTGCCAGCTCTGTGCCCAGCAGCAACTAGCCTGAGCTCCATCAGCAGAAGAGAGGCACTTTCTGGAGGGACACAGGTGGAACTGCCAGGTGGGATGAAAGGAAAGGTTGGTGCAGTCCCCTCCACCTCTCACCTCTATCCTCACTTTCTATCTAGCGCTCCATCTGGGTTCATATTCTGTCTGTGTTTGGTGCGCACTGGTGTGTGAGCATGATCAAAGTCACTCTCTAAATCCTTTAGCCCCCATTTCAACTTTTAACTCACACATTCAGATTTCACAAAGATGAAAAAAGCGCAAATACTGGAGAGTAAGACAGACACAAACACAGCTCAGGAATCAGTAATGCTGTTGGATTTTTAAAAAAGCAGAGGTTTATGATTGTGACTGATTATCGACCTCATAAGGTGAAATTATATCAGTGTTGTGTGCAACCCAAGTGTTAAAAAAAGGCTTTATTGCATGTTTAAGCAAAGGTCCCCAGCTACCCATGTGCTGTAGCTGTGTTTTCCTGGTTTGACCTAGCCTTCACTGTCACATTTAATTGCACTGGATTGCATTACACACTAAGAAGGTCTCCCTTTCTGTCCACACCTTCTCAAATCCTCCTCTCCTCCCGTCTGCTTCTGTCCCTATGGAGGTCAGAGGTCATCAAAGCAAAAAGATTACAAAAGATTAAGAAAGAAAGATCACAGCACACAGACTCCAGACTGCTTTGATGTCCTCTGCAGAAGAAACAAAGTGCACCATCTTCTGATCTTCTGTTTTATTTCCTAATTTTCTTTTTTCTCTGGGGATTGTTGAGGCGGTTAGTAGAAGCTTCTGTTGTAACAAGAAACAACCTTTTGAGCACTCGTACGTGTGACAGCGCCATTTCTAATGTAAATAATTATAATGGTGCAGCAGTGGTAATGAATACTGTAATATTTTAAGTTCTGTTAAAGTAAGAAGGTATAAAAACAAAGAAGACACAAAATTGAATAATGGGAGGGTAAGGGAAGCTATTTTAAATGAGATTATGGGTTTTATCAATGACATGACATACCCCTCCCCTTCTATTTTTTCCTCTTCTCACTGAAAGCCGTTGCTCGTCCATCACATATTCTTTATATCCAACATTTCATTACCATAATAGAAAACATGCATGGAAAAAAAAGATAAATTCAAAGAGACAGCGCAGCCAAAATCCTGGATTTGAGGGGCTTATTTTCATCTTTCTTTCTTGTCTTCTATTCTTTTATGTTGCTCTTTTCTTTTCGCTCACAGAAATGGAAAGAGACATGCCTTTTCTTCCAGCCTGTGCCTCATTATGATGCTTTTCAGGTCTGCTCTTTTGTATGGGGCCAGCCCAGAGCCATGCACATGCATAGCGGAGCAGCCGGTGGATTACCCAGGCTCACGTCAACACTTCAACAGAACCACCTACCACTCCAGCGAACGCCGCTGCCAAGTGTACCGTGAATGTTATATGCTTTAATAAGTGTAGCCAAAAAGCGATGCCAAGACTAAACCAACGGGAGCTGCAGCTGTACCACAGACATCAGCATGGACAATAGATCTAGGTCTTTAAACCAGGGCACAGCCGTCACAATGCCGGACAGAATGCATCACAGTTCAGCAATGGTCTAGTCACATGGAGCATCTAACAGTCTCTAACTGAATGCCAATAAGATTGGATTTTTTTTTCGTTACTGAAAAGCCTGAGGTCATTGTCTGCTTTGAAGCTTTCAGCTTATAATCAAACATTATTCATCAAACGTGGTCAAATGATGCATTTTAATAGAAAAGTCTGGAGGCAACGCAAAGCAAAAGAAATGATAGACGATAAAAAAGAAATATGATAAATACAGGTGGTCGGTGTAAAGTTAAAAATTGCTGTAAAAAGCAAAGAAAAAGACAAAAAAAATCCTGCTACGTTTTTCAGCACTGAGACGCATAACTCTGGATTTATCTGTGTCAGCAATTTTTCACGTGGTTACAAGAGCAGCTACTCACATTATGAGGTGCTTTCAGGCAAAGATATCCCCGCATAAAGCTGTATATCCCTGTGCAAAGGAGAAGCTGTAAAACCAGTGGCATGCTAACAAAGAGAAAATATTACCAACTAGCTGGTGAATGCAGAGATTCATTTAGCGGCAAAAGAGCTCTATTATATGCTTGAAGCAAAACAGAGGAAAAACTAACTTAATGAAAGTTTAATATGCAAAAATGACACATTTTGCTCTCACACGCTGGTACAGGAAGAAATACTAGGCTGCATTTTCTAAGAGTATGTGTGCATGTTCTTATTCATGTGTGCATATATTTTACGTGTGTACACCTGTGCTCAGCAGTTATCCAAACAGAGCAGGAGGATTTGGCGCTCATTTGTCACACCTGCACTATCACCTTCTGTGGCTTCCTCCTGGGACAGAGAGACGGATGCTCTCTCTATCGCTGCTACATGTAACGCTTGTTAAACCCCTTAGCTGTAGCAAGTTGCCCTTTCTCCATCTCACGACTGTATTTTTTTGTTTCAGCACGCACGCATAGACTACACAGATCCATGCATGTAAACACACATATGGTCACTGCACAAATAGAATATTTAATATGTTTTGAACCCACAGTTTTGAGGAACTTTTTTAAGTGTTCCAAACATTCAGACTCATCATTATTAAAGAGAACTGCACCTGTTTTGCTCTGCACATCTAAGCCTGACTCCAGGAAATCATCATTTGAGGTAAATGACCAGATATCACACATCTCCCTCAGGAGCCACAAAGGTTTCATGCAGACATGCTGTAGCTCTGTCTTTTACCAAACACAACTTAAATGCACCTAAAGTAAATCCTGGCATCTGGAATTTTCAACACTCCTGAGACTGTTCATATAATACGAGTGCAGGCAAAAAGCTGACATAGATGGCCGCCGCAGTGCTCTTAAGATGAAACTTTATTGTGAGCATCCTTGATTAGATTCACACTGGGGAAATTGAATCTGAAGGGTAATATTCTCAGGAGGGAAAACGGACAAAAACTGCAGCCAGTGAGCTATGAGGGTGAGAGACAAAGCATTAAGTCTGTCAAACCCCACAGAAAAACTGATTTGTCTTCCAAACTTTCTAAGAAAGAAAAGCATACAAACCGAGCTCTCACATCAGAAACTGTGACAGGGAAAGAAAATTACATTCAGAAAGCTTTAATGTGACACCTACAAGTTTGACGGAAAGCTTTCGCCATTTGCATTGTTGTGTTTGTCTGTATGGTTCATTCATAAGATAAAAAATATAGCAGTGAATTATCACAAATACTCTTCCTGACAGCTTTATCATCAACTGTGTACTTTTACTCACTGATTGGATTCCCACAAAGCTGGTAACTAGCTTTCTTGTTAACAATTTAATATAGATTTAAAAAGACATATAATTACCTGTTCAAGATGAAAATCAAAGTCAAAAATAAGCATCAGAATGGGGAAGAAAAGTGATTGAAGTGACTCTGAATGTGGCGATGGTTGTTGGTGACAGATAAGCTGGTCTGAGTATTTCACAAGCTACTGATTTACTGGGATTTTTCAGATTTTTATACTCAGCCTACCTGAGTATAACTGCTGCCCGTGTCCATTAGGGCTGTACCATATCATATCGTGCACAATAATATTGATATAAAAGGTACTTGAAAGGCGTACCTAATAAAGTGTCTATTGAGTGTAGAAACACTATTTTGAAAAGGAAAGGAGAGAAATATTCTGTAGACGTACTGAGGTGAGACAAAAGTTGTCCCTCCTGCTGTTACCAGTCTGACTTTAGAGAGACTCCTCCATGTGCCAACTCCTGCTTTATGTCTGTGAGGCTGCAGTACTGCTGCCACTGGTAAAGGTTTCTGTGCTTCTCTGCATGTGTGAGAGCAAGGATATGAACACACAGGGAGTCATGATGAAAACGCACAATGTTACATTAGAAATATCATCAAGCTGTAAAAGAGTCTGAGAGGAGGACACAACAAAATCACCCAAAAAATGGCCCACATTTCTGCAGCTCAGGGCGATGCCACAGCTGTGACAGCCACAGAAAGCTAGTGCGTTTATTACTTCTAGTAGACCTCTGCCCATGTGAAAGAGTCTAAGTGCACAATATTAGGCGATATATGATGGGTTTGAAATGATGGGCAATAAAGATTTTTGGGGATTCGCATGCAGCCAAATTCTTTAGAGGAAATCGAGACAGATTAATAGAAGATAACAACAAAGGTATGCAAAAGAGCAGCTCGTAACTGAATCGGCAGGAGGTATGTGTTTGAAAGACGTCATTGGATTGCTTTACTGATCAGCTGGTGAAGATGAAAAACAGATCAAAGGGTGGCAATCTGTTTTTGAAACTAATTTGAATAAATCATGACTATTTTGTTTGTTTTCTGTGGCAAAGAGAATAAAAAGAGTTTTACATTCAAAACATGTAAAACTGAACATAGCAAGTAACACAACAAACAGTCGGTACTTTGGGGAGTGACTGGTTCATTTTAGTGGTAGTTTCAGCATCACAAATATCAAGTCAACTGTCATTTAAGTAATTTAAGCAGTTGTACAAGTCCATGTACCGCAAGTCTGTATTTTTTTTTTAAATGAAATGTACTCTGACTCACTGTATAAGGACCACAATTGTACTGCATGTACACCTCTCTTTGATTTCTCGCCTTTTACGGTGCATCACTCTTACACTCTTTCTGCAGTCTTTTTTCACATATCTACCTGCAGTATTGACACACACACACACACACACCGATGAGCTGTTGCAAAGCCGTTCATGAAGAGGGCACGTTGAGCTCCTCACTGCAGTTCTTCCCTGACTCTGTAGTCAGCACAAACGGCACGTGGCTTAAATCCACACCCATGTGAGAAACACAGGCACACTCTCATACCTTCACATTCAACTTAACAGTGCTGCAGCCACGCACGAGCCTGCACAGATTACCTGCGTGTAAATCAGCGTCCTCGTAAAGAAACGTCTAATTGCTCACATGCAGTCACACACAGCGAGCAAGCTGAATGCATCTAAAAATAGCAACCCACTGGCACCCCCACCATCATCACTATTCTATTCATCATCCCTTATCAGCAGTGTGGGGCTCAGTTGTTGGACAGTCAAACCGCTTTCATGGAGCTTTCCTAGTCTCTCCATTGGCACAGACAGTGATATCACCATACCCTCTTTTCAATTCTTGTCCTCCATCTCTTCTCTCTGATATTTCCGTCTTGTATCCCTAAGCCCCTTCCCTTTTCTTTCCCCTCATCCTCTCTTTTTCTCTCTCTGGATTCTTAGTGGGAATGACATTCACTAAAGTGCAGAAAGAAAGATGAGGGAGAACAGGAGGTGACATCCCAGAGGACAACTTTTACCTTGGATGAGTAGACCTATAGAGACAGAAGATGTCATAACTACTACTAACATAACAGATAAAAGCAGATGCATCAAAGAGATGAATAAGGGAGTCCTTTTTATTGGAGAACCAACCCTGAGAAGAACAGCTGGTTTCTGTAATGGAGTAATCTGCTTATATCAAGTGATTAATCTTTACAGTAAGTCTGAATTATCAGGAAACGCTAAAAAAAAAAAAAAAAAAAAAAAAAAAGGACTGAGATGACATTTTGGTATTGTTTGATGAACAGCTACAACTAAAAAATGTTAGGTATACTGACACAACATGTATCAAATGCTCAGTATTGAGAAGCATTTTTCATCCACTTTCCCAGTTCCAGGTTGCGGGCAGGGGGACTGGAGGCTGTCCCATCTGTCACAGGGCGAAAGGCAGGGTACACCCCCTAAAGGTCAGCAGTAACACTGAGTTACTTCTGACAATTTACCTTCAGAGTGCCTTTAATAAATTATTATACTCAATACCCAAGAACATCATCTCCTGGTCAAAATGGTCGTGCTATGATTCCCAAAACTGAACCATAGACGGACGAATGATGATGTTGTTTCATCTGAGAATAAACATGTAGTAAAAATGACTCTTACAAAGTGAGAAACATGGTTCAGATTAATGCAAAGAAAAGGTTATATGCATTTGTGTTTGTTCTTTTTCATTTGTTGTACAGTGACGTTAACACACTGCCACTTTCTGGCTGTAATATCAGCATCATAAACTCAGGGATGCTATCTAAGGTCGGGCGATTGGACGAATATATTGACTATTGATGATAGGCTTTCACTGATCATTTTCACAAGGGCAATTTATTTAATTATGTATTTATAATACATGCATTTCTATTACATGTCCAAAGACATGCAGTTAGTGGGGATAGGCTAATTGATCAATCTAAATTGTATAGGTGTGAATGCGGGAGTGAATGTGAGCACGAATGGTTGTCGGTCACTGTGTGTTGGCCCTGCGACAGACTGACAACCTGCCCAGGGTGTACCCCGCCTCTCGCCCAATGACAGCTGTCATAGGCTCCAGCATCCCCTGCAAACCTGAAAAGGATAAGTGGAAGCGAATGTATGGATGTATTTATTTGCCCATGAGTACGTTTGCTAAAAATGTTGGGTGAAGCTCAGAGAAGCAGCCAACGGAAAAAATAATAGCGCTCTTCCAGCTGTGAGCAAATGCACCCTCCCCAGATGGCGCCCAAATGTAGCGATTCATTTGCTCAAACTCATGACAGACGGAAAGAAAGGTAGTCGCCCATGTTCAGAAAAAAAATGTATTTAAATTTTAAAAAAAAACCCATAATGGTGGGGAGGGAATCAAAGAGAACTGTGCTTACAGGCCGATCCAGTGTTTGTCTGTCTTACACACTTGACCACACAACAAATACAAAATAAAACAAAAAGCAAGTTAAAAATCCAAATGTCTCTTCCAGCGAACATAAAAAAATCTCAGACGTAAAGTTAGGTCTTTTGTGCAATCTCAAATAAGTATATAAATAAGTAAATAAATAAATAAATGAATAAATGAATAATCCAAAAAGTAATTAATCCTGAAACAAACAAAGAAGATAAAATATTCCCTCCAAACAAAACGTATAGAGTCTAAATGCGCAAAGCAGTCCGTGCACAATTACATTGCTCCGCCCATCAAAAGTCACCTGCTCGAATGTATCGCCTATCGTTGGTTATTGGACTGACGATTGACAATTTTTCCCTTTTTTTTCTTGCTAGAACATCTAACAAGCATGTCTGGGAAAACCTTCATTTTGGGATTTCTTTTGTCAGTTCACTACTCTGACAAGATACAAGTCCTCTGCAAAAGTGTTATCTAAAAAAAAAAAATCCAAAACAAATCCAATTCCACACCCAGACTTCAAAGATTATTCATCGCACATTGTTCAGCTCCACAACATGTTTCACAAAATGCGGCGGGAAAAATGTTCTTCCTGGCTGACAAGCGCAAACAAAACAGAAATAACCGGAAAATGAAAAATACCTCATCGGAGTAACAGCGGGTTATAAAAAAATAGTCTTTGCTTTAAAGTTATGCAGAATCGAATAGTTATAAGACTAATATATCACTTGATTTGGTGGGTTGCCTACAAAATGCAAATATGATTTCAAAATACAATTTACTTGTTACACATGATTGATGCTTATAAAATAGAGCAATGATGATACCGCAGTTGCACCTGGAAGAAAAGAAACTGGAAAAAGGAAAAGAAAAGAAAAAAACAAGTCTGAGTCATTTTATAACAGCCAGAAATGATGCATGATGTTGGCTGCAGGTGTGAATCGGCTCCAAAAGTAGGTTAATAAACCTAATGGTGAAAAACGAGGTGACAATAAACTAATTGGCTGACAGAGCTCTTTTGAAGAAGTTTATACTTCCACTAAAATGAGGCGCATCCATTTTAAGCTGTCAGATTAGCAGTCTGAAGAGTCTGAAGTTCCAGCAAACTCTGCATCTTATGAGCCTTTTTTTTTTCTCTGCAGTACCGTCTTCTCGGATTTTGGACATCATCTACGTGCAGATCCTTTACATGGTGGCCTTGAGAAATGAAACAGGCCAATATGGACCTCAAAGTAAAAAATGACTTCAACAAACCCGTGACGATCCTTTTTGGGGGATCAAATAGTTCATCTAAATGAATATCACCGTTTCTACAGATCCCTTTGTGTCACACCGACAGTGAACTCACAAACCCCTGTCACTCAGTATCTAAATTAACTTCCCCCTCACACTATTTGAAGATGAAAACACACATACAATAAGCTCTCTCCACTAATGCACACCTGTGGCCTGAGAAGAAAAATACATTTCTGTTCTCACAAAACATGTTTTCCCCTTTTAAAGGAGACACATACCGACCACAAAGAAGTCCCTAACCCTCAGCAGGACCCACTGAAACAGGAAGAGAGCACTTGAGTTGGGATTTTTTGGGTAAGTGTGGCTTAAGGGGGTTGTCCACACTGAAGACGTATAAAGAGGCGCACATGGAAAGGCTGGGGTCAGTTCAAGGGCTAAAGAGAAAGAAAAGCAGCAGAGAGTAAAAAAAGATTTGAGCATCTTAGAAACTGGAGAGCTGCGAAGAAACAGGGGGAAAAGTACAAAGGAGAGGGGAGAGAGCAGTAGGTTTTTGGATGTGATGAGAGTGCACATTGTAAGTGAAGCTGTACACGATAAGAGGGGTCAAGAGGGAGAAAAACAGCGAAAAGGTGATATACTGTTGGCCCTACAGAGGCGGCGTGTTTTCACTGGGAAACACAATGTGTGGGAAAATACTCTGAAAAAAAATTATCATCAGTGAGAGGTGGGATACCAGGTACAAATATTTTGGATCAAAGTAAGTGAACTGGCAAATCAGCAATTAGTTCTGTAATTCAAAATGAGAAAGGAAACAGCGTGCTCTGAAAAAAGCTGCGAGCTTCTGTTGGAAATATCTAAGACATGGTACGACAGAGCAACATCACAGGAGTGTCCCGCTCAGTGAAGATAACACACAGCAGTGCTAACAGATTAAAATTCACAGGAAATATCGAGATTTAAAATATCAAACTGTTCTTTTATTGCAGAGCTTTTAAACTGGGTAGAATAACAAAAGCTCCCAACACTGTGCAACAACTTTGACTGCACTCTTCTTAGCAGGCTCAAACACAATACCTTTAAATAGTGATAACCTTAGACAGGATGAAAATGTAAATAAATAGAGCGTTCAGGTTGAAGTGTCACAGTTTGGTGTTTGTGTGAATTAGTAGAGGATAATGCTGGAAGCAGCAGGTTAACATAATCAAGACAATCACAAGGAGGGAAGCTCAAAGTAAGACACATGAAGCCACTAATTATGAAGTAAAACAGGAAATAACAAGAGAACCCAAATAAAAGCACTGAGGAGGCAATAATGATAATAACCTGAAGGCAAAAACCAAAATATAGTGTCATAAAAACAAGAGTAATAAAAATAACAATAATCAAATCAGTGAAGTAAAATAAAAACAAATCAACCTTAAATAGAATCAAAACTTAAAATACTAAGACATAGAAAAGAAAAACCCCTCGTACATTAACTAATTGAAAAATATGTGTTCTTGATCCAATTTATAAATTGAAACGTCATTGTGAACATATCCAGGATGGACTTCTTTACACTAAGAGAAATCAAACCAGAACTAGACTTCTGTAGTAGCTCGTCTGGTTTACAATCCATCAGACTTCACAGACCTGTCACTGACCTCGACCTGTGCGCAAGTTTCACTCAAATCTGACCAATACCCTGGAAGAAATGGTGATTCTTAGTCTTCATCACTCCTTCAGCCAAATGAGCTAAAAATGTAGAGACTTGAGATCACTTTGAGTTCTGTGTTGGCCATGAATTAATATGATTTTGATAACACTGATCTGTATACTGTATACATACAGATTATTTGAATAAGGTGTAAATAGGAGTAGCGTACTGTCAGCGCTCTGCTGGTCAAACTATGTAATGACGCCTCATAACGCACGATTTGAGAAAATGGGTACATTCACTCTGTGTTTTTGTTTTTTGCTCAGATAACTGATATTTCTTTGAATTATCAAATTATCATTGAACAAAAATTTATGAAACTTAAACCAGTTATAACAACAATAAACTGATTCATCACCAAAAACTAATACCAACTGTGATGAGTTGGTATTATTCCTTCTTACTTGCTTCAGTGCAGATAAATCTGTGGCAATCAAAACAAGCATCCTTTACTGAATTATATTAAACACTCGGTGGACACTTTATTCAAATGGCTGTTTGCACAAATACACAATCAGACAATCACATGGCAGCTACATGCATACGTGGTCGACGACACCTGCTGAAGTTCAAACCAAGCACCAAACTAACAGGTGCAATTTCCGTCCATTAAGAACAAAGTGAAAGTGAAGCTAAAATTCACACAGGCTCACCAAAATTGGTCAACGATTTCAGTTTCGATTTACAGATGGCAGCACGAGAATTTGGAGTGATCGACATGAAAGCATGGGTCAGCAAGCGTCAGACAATTGATGGTGATGATGTAAAGCTTCTTAGTAGCAACTGAACATCATTTAAATGCCGCAGCAGGCGCATGCCAATATCAACAGATTAAATAAGGAGGTCTATATATCCGTCAGCATCTCTCCGGATCATAAATGCCTGTATGCATCTGCAGAGGCAAAGGACGAAACTTACCTCTCCTCCCATTAAATCATTCATGACCCCGCAGTGCTGTGGACCACACAGTGCCAGACCTGCCTCCACTAATCTGTCTCCACTTTGACAGTAAGCGCACACACCATTAGACTCATTGTTTTAAGCTCTGCAGTGAAATACGGCTTCTTGGACAGCAATTACAAATGCTCATCCAAGCAGGTAGACATTCAAAAAACTCTCAGGCCGTCAGTGCTTATTTGTGTCTTCCTGCTCCGGCTCCATACACCTGTATCCTCCGCTCACCTCCCTGGCAGTATCCCTCAACAAAATGTCTAAATCTGCTCCTTGCTCTGATAGTCTCTTTCACTGCCTGGCACTTCCCTCACTATCAATCAGTCACACATGTCCATATTCATGAGGTCTGCAGAACATCTAGAAGGGCACACTGGGTACCAATCCATGGATGTTCCCTTAAATACCGTCCTTCTATTTCTGTTAGGTTGTCCTAAGAGCAAATGAACCTTCAAAGCCCTGCTGTCCTTAACTATGTGCTCAAAGACATTTTTTAATTCTGTATTTAAAACAAGAAACAACCCAGAGGAGAACCTTTACTTACAAAAAGCCATCACCACTCTGTCCTAAATAATATACTGTGGTTATTTATAGGATGCACCCAAGTTGTATATGCAGAAAAGATTAAGCCATGGGTTGAGTTGCAGAGAAATAGCGATGATTTACTAACAGTGAGGCAACTTTTGCACCATATGACAAATAAGTCACATCATTTAGATCATATACTGTCAAAATAGCCACTGATTTAAAGTCATTTATACGTATTAGAATCAGTCATCATTCCATTTAAAAAGTTTTACAGAACAACTCACTAAATATTCCATTTTGCTGAGGTTTTGGGGAAATTATATGAATTTTTAACTTCTTTACCCTTCCATCTTCCTGTCTATCAAGCCCATGACTGAACGAGTGCAGAAATCTTTAATGAATAATTGATGACTCTGCGTAACAGTATTGCAGAACAGCGTTGAATTGCTGCACTGGATCAGAGGGAGAGGCGGGTGTGAACACAGCTTGTGTGTGTACTGCACGCTCTGCTGGTATCTGGGGCAATGTGTGACACCGTGTGTGTCGGATAAAGATGGAGTCCTCCTCTACGCAACACAACACAACGCAATCGATTCCTTGTGAAGGAAGTGCGAGTCCTTCACACTTCCTGTCCTCTCGCCGCATTTCGAAGATGATCTCTGACCCGGCTGAGAGCGAGTGACTGCATCACGCTGTGCTGTCAGACTGCTTTAGATCCCGACCAAGTCATAGTGAAGCTGAATGTAAACGAGCTCTGACCTCGCTCTGACCAGCAGAGGGAGCTAAGACCAGCTCATCCCCGCTATTAATCCATCCTCAAGGAATGAAATACGTCAATCCTGATAATCCAAATCACACACGCGCATTAGATGCAGTTTCTTCAGGCAATCAAGGACAAACATCTGGATGGCTCGCCAGATTTATAGCGCCGCATCTCAGTTGTGACACCACATTCATTTCAGTACACATCTCCCTCCAACTTCTATTGTTCTCAGACTCATCCATGCAGCACCATCTGAAAATGCAACTAAGAATATTTCTCATTAATCTTACTACAGATGTCTAAATTGCTGTGCTGAGCCGCATCTTTGGTGGCAGCGCATATATTCATCCTTACTTGCAGCCATACAGTCGGTTATTGTTGCACCCACATCAGTTCTAGTGTATGTAGGTAAAGAAGCTGAATTTGGTTGACAGTTTTAATCTTCCAGTGGTTCAATACGCTTCAGTTTTACAATAAATAACTTTGCTGTGGACAATATATATTTTCATCAGGTTTACTAAAGTTTAGAAAAACAAAACTTAAAACAGATAAATATGACACCAGTGCTGTCAGCTCACAACAAACAAACAAACAAACAAAAAATCCCAAACTGTGCCTAACATTACAGAGTTATTTGGGATTAAAACAGTTTAAGCCACACAGAAAGGATTTTCACTCAGCAGAACTGCTTGCTGCACACCGAGGAGATTTTCACACTCACGCATACACCTCTGCTAAGTAGTGAGGTATTCTGAGCACATTACACAACAGCAGGGCTGAAGTTCAAGGATGTTACAAGCGTGTAAAAAAAAACTAGCATGCGAATCCCGAAAATAAGCACACAGAGGAAATACTGAATCTAGTTCATATTTGGACATTTGGTTCAAATAAGTGAAAGTACACACTTAAAGCTCAAGTTGAGAATTTAACTGGTTTAGCCCAGCTGCATGCTGTGAGGTTTACTATATCGTGCAGTCTGGCACATTAATATTCAGCTCGATGTGACGCATGAGAGAAAACAGGAATCCTGTTAAATATAAATAAGTTATCGAGATAGAAAAGGTTTGAAGAATACTGAGAAAAATGAAAGATCGGAGAAAAGGGTGATGGGGGAAATGGAGCAGTGAAAACAAGGGAGTAAGTGTTGCGATAGATTCAGTTTCATCGACTCAGCAAAATGCAGAACTGACTGGGATGAAGTGACGGTGCGGGATGTGGGGCAGGAAAACTGGTGAATGATGGGAGAACAGCAAGTCTGTGAGGGAAGTTTTTTTATGATAACCTTCAGCTTCCTGAGCAAGGACAAACACGAGAGATGAAGGATAACATGAGAGGGACATCGATGCATTTTGCATTTTAAACTGACAGTTTAAAAAATTTCACAGTCAATAAATAAAAATAATAAATGCTGAGTCTCGTTTAAAGTACTAAACCTACCTACACAATCTCAGACACTAAAGTGAAGTCAGATATCTGGTTTATTCAACCAGCTGGCTTAGCCTCAGTAATATCAGTTTTTTTACACCATGCCAAATTTACCACTAATAACTCTATTTGGGAATCAAAAATACTCTAATGTAGAACTTATTTTGGCATTTATTGTAGATTCAAACATTTGATTAAAGAGAACAATTGATGTGTTTTGTGACAAGCTGGTAGTAACACTGGCACTAAGTAACCTTTGGTTCTTTGCCAAGCTGTCTGCTATGTGCAGACACAACACCAGTTTATCCCCTTGAGTTAGGTGGGGGTTTTTTAATGCTTGAATGATTCATAGGAGAGTCTTAATTGGTTTAACAAATGAACAAAAAAACCATTCCCCTGAATGCCCTTTGAGGGACATTCGGAAAGCCTGGAGAATTATTGTTCAGTACGGCTTCGACAGATCACAAGAAAGTCTGGCTTCTTGGAACTGTAGTGGCTCAAGACTTTTGCACAGTACTGTCTCTGTATGTATCTGTCTGTTGAACATGGGGTTTTGCACTATGTAAGTGAGTGCATGTTTGAGCAACTCTAGGTAAATATGTATCTGTGTAAGTGAATGCATGTTTGCATATATAAATTCTAAGCATGTACACAGGTATGAATGCACATGTGGGACAGGTTGTTTGAAAGGAACGACTCAGTAAATGACTGTTGTCATTTACTAATAGAGAGGAAGACGTAGACCTATACAAGTTTATAGCTCTTCCCTTTCAAGTATAAAATTTGATTACATATACAATATCACCCTTTTCCCTAACAAATATGAATTACATTTTGTTCTTTTAAATATTCTGAATAAACTTTATATATTAGGTTTATAGTAGAAGACTGAACTGTACAGCTGGCTCATTCGATTAAGTCATGAAATTGTCTTAGATTCATTTTGTCCATCAGCTTATGAGTGAATCATTTGATCTCTGAGGAGAACTGCTCCCATGGAAAGGCAGCTCTATACAAAGTTTTTATATTGTTTATCTAAAGCTCACGAGTTAAAGCGCTTACAGCAGTAACACCAGACTTTGTATAACCATCTTAACCATTACAAACATTTACCAAAGATGTCAGTCATATGTGTTCAGTAGATACAGACATGAGCTCCGTGAGCTTTTTATTCCATGACTATCTGCCACACGCTCTACAATTGGAAAGAATATACAACATGCTCACTCTCATACTTTCTCAAGCCTTTCACCAATATGTAGCAATTAAAGGTCTGTGCCTAAGGAAGTGCTGAGGCCAAATTCAAAGTGCTCTATGCTCTGACAAACATTTTCTCCATTACCACCACACTAACTGTCCTGCACTGCTTAAGGCTACACTATATTGGTTAAGACTCTGTAAGGGAGGAAAGGATGAAAAGAATAGTGGCTGCAGAAGTGAGGCAGTCTATGAGTAGACTAAAAAAAGAGCGGAAAAGGAGATGGGGACACGATGAATGTAGCGTCGTCTGTATCTAACTCCAGCCATCAATAAAAATGAGCAAGAGTTCTTTATGGATCTTTCAGGCTCTTTGCATGCCGGTGAACAAACCAGATTTTCAGTGCTGCATGTAGTTGTAATGGCACTCTGCTATGGATGTGTGGCTAAGAGCATGTAATGTTACTGTGCAGGCAACATTTAGAGGACTGCGTTTCTGTGTTTCTGACAGACATAATTAGATCCGTCACTGGGCCAGCTGTTGCCGTTCAGCAGGGTCAGGATCATGCCCCCCCCCCCACACACACACACACACACACACACCCAGAGTAGCAGAGCGATCAAGAGAAGGCAGATCAAACTATCACTGAGAGCAGAAGTTTAGCTTTACTTTCATTTTAAGGACTTTATTCACAAATAGCTTGAAAAGGATTCTTGAAAAAGACTCTTATGGATACGGGCATTTTTAAAATCATGATTTATTAAGAAGAAGTGAGCTGTAGAAGTGGGAATCCAGAAATTATCTGAGGAACACAAAGTGAATGAGATATCATCTTTTCTATCATGATTAGAAAGTCTCTACATTAACACTAGGTGGCGACGTCCAACTCCATTACAGAGCACTGTGCTGACTAAGGGCTGGCTGACAGTAGACGTGTGTGTGTGTGTGTGTGTGTGTGTGTGTGTGTGTGTGTGTGTGTGTGTGTGTGTGTGTGTGTGTGTGTGTGTGTGTGTGTGTGTGTGTGTGTGTGTGTGTCGAGAGTCTACAAACATGTGTGCTTACATGTGATCAAGTACGAGGTGCTGCTGACCTTGTAAGGATGCTGCACACATGCAGATTCTCCTTCACCCTGAGCTGATACCAGTAAAGTGTCCAAGGACTCACCGCCCTCCTCCTCAGCCCAAGCCGTAATTAACAGTGTACTTTTGAGGATGGGTTAAAGGCAGCTTAAACAATATAACATATAAGATCTAAAGTTTTACAAATGTGTGTTGTGGGAGTCGATTATTCCCCGTCTACACACACCACACTTCCGTTTTCCTGCTGACAGAAAACACCAGGCTGTCGTTACAGTAAAAGTGACTCCATCCCTCCCTCCTTCCTCTCACTGTTGCTCACTTAATCTCCCTCGCTTCACTCTCTCTCTCTTTCTCTTAATGTGGATCTATAGAGTTTAGCGCAATCTCAGAAACTGAGAGAGAAGAGAGGGAGCTGTTAGGAATCGAATCCATGATCTTGCAGTGTTGCAAAATGCTGCAAGCAACTGTGGCAGAGAGCGGGGAAGAGAGTAGGGGTAGTGGTCTGCACTAAAAGGGGGGAAATGGTAATGGGATGGATGGAGGAATTTACTCTAGCAGGGACGAAGAAGAGAAAGGGGGTGGACACCTTGCTCTGCATTTACTCTAGAAAAATCTCTGGGGTCAGCCAATTAGAGGCCGGGTGACACCGCTATCCTCCCAGCTAGCCTGTAAATCCTGCTCCACAAGACAACCCACGTGCCTCTGTTCAATGAACACATGGCCTCGTAAAGAGACACATGAGCAAGAAAACAATTAAACACATAGACATTAAAAAATTTAAAAAAAAATCAGTTCTAAGTAAATAATGAAATCACACAAATATGGCCAAATATGAATTCAAGTCAACATTTAATAGGATCACTACCATAGCTGCCCAAACCTGCCACGGTACTATGGGTGATTGTAATATGACTGTGACGTGTGTTTACATGAAAATAGTGCATTTGAAAACTAGACAATTACAAGCAAAAGTTATTTTAAGAATATTTTGCACATTTATAGGAAAATAATAAAATAATATCACATTTTTTCTACTAATCAGACTCTTCACTAAAGTCATTGCTAAAGTAGCCTTGGCAGCTATGACTGTTTTTCTTGGGAATGATCATACAAGCTTGCACTCTTCTGTTTCAAGTTTGCGTCATTCACCTTGAACTGCTCATGCTTGTAGGGGTTGAGCACTGGTGTCGGTGTACAGACATTTTTCAGTCTCTCAGGAAGTGATGCCGGGCGTAAACCACTCCATATGTGTTTTACTTGTGGTCATTGTCTTGTTGAATATAAACCTTCACAGCTGTCTGACATACCTACCTCTTCACAAAAAGATCGCCAATAAGGATTTATGTATATTTTTCCTTCTGTCCTCACTAGTCTCCTGACCCCTGTCGCAGAAAAGCATCCCCACAACGCGATGCTGCCACTGCTGTGCTTGGAAGCAGGGATCGTATTGATGAAGTGATGTTTGGTGCCAGGTTTCCTCAACACACAGATGTCTGCAGGCTCCCAGCAGCGTGTCATGTGCCATTTTGTTAGCAATAGCGTCCTTTTGTCCACTCTACGTGCCCTGATGATTCTATAAGGGTCTCCCATCTCCACAAAGGGTATGCGCAGATCATGACCCTTGGTTTTGGTTTCCTGTCTTGCCTGATTAATCAGTTTGGCTGGGCAGCAATAGAAAGACCGATGATTCCTATTTATCTCTTATTTGCAAATAACAGAGGACTACCTTTCAATACAATCCTGTCTTCAATCTGTCACAGACAATCAAGTGTGATTGTGAGAGATTTCTTTCTTTCTTAACTATGTGCATTAAAATCATTTAGTTACAGGTGTCTGTAAGTTACAGAAGTATCATAAAGACCATTAATAAAAATAGGATTATGATTATATGAGGATTATTTTCAATGAATATATCTAAACACATCAAGAAGGTATTTTAGCTTTGTCTGTTTTAAAATAAGTTTAAAAAAAGGGGGGGGGGGGGATGTTAAAATGACCGAATGCAGTGTGGATATATATATCTAATTGGATACATTTGTTTGTGTTTGCCAGCATTTAGGTATGTAAACGTCGGCGGTTTCTGCACCATTTCACACCATTAACATGTGTTGTACTGACACCGTAATTCTACTGTGAGTGGCGATGATTAGAGCTAGTGCTTACCAAAGAAATATTCCCTTAGAGAAAAATGCATAAATATTTCATCACAAACGTTAACTTAGTTCTTTTAGAGCTTTTAATCACATGAAATAATCTTCCCTACCAGATTGAGATGCTTAAGTGGAAGTGTAAACATCTGTTTACAATGTTTAAATGTAAACAGATGTTTTCAATTTTTTATCATCCAAGGATGATTGTGTTATAAACCAAAAAAACTCCAGGGTGTTAAATTGACCTTATGTTAGAATTTTTTAAAAATTTGTTTCTTTGGTAGCTCCGATCAATATTTTACAGGCTTGTAAATTACCCAGAGTAATCACTGTACTCGAATGGAAGTAAAAATATTTGCTGTTTCAAAGGTCAAAAATATTCTTATTCTCAAACTTTTACCAGTCAGTTTATGAATATCAGGAAAATGTGGGCTATAATAATAAGAGCTTTTAATACCAGTTTTGGATACAAGAAACATGGAGCTAAATCCAAAACTGAGTTTGCTTTGCGATCCAAATGCTCGTGTCTGATCAAACAAAAACACTTCCCTTTCAGTGTAAAACTGTGGCGCTAGCATTTTAGCATCAACACATTTGTACCTTGTACACAAGTGTGAGACTGATTAGTGAAAAGAAATAACACCATGGCCAAATGGATTGTCTGTGCTTTAACACTGAGTTTTTGAGTATTTGAAGAAGTTTCTTTTCTTTTCGGTACTCTCTGGTTTCTTTAGGTTTTGTTTGTCTGTAGTTTTATTTACTGATAGGTTATACTTGAGTCCTAGTTACTGTTTCCATGTGTGGAGATTTTTAGTGCTTTGTGTGTTTCCCTCTGTGTCTTCCTCCTGTGTCTTTCTGCTTAATTTACGTTACTCACGAGTCTGTGTTTCCTTATTTACTTCCTCTTTTAGTTTGAAGTTATTTGTTTCTTGCATTCCCCTTTATTTCCCATCTTGTCTCCTTGTAATGGATTGCAGTCACCTGTGTGATTACCCTCATCTGTGTCTCATTCCCCTGGATAGTTCCACTTCCCTGATTACCCTTGTGTATAAATCGTCCCGTCTTTCCTCTCAGTCTCGTCACAGAGTCTGTTTCCCCCTCCTCTGTGTTTTCCTGCATTACTCCAGCATTTCTGAGAATTTACCTTTGTTTGTTTGACTATTACATCAGCCAAACAAACAACTTGCTTTCTGTTCATCCCGTCATCCCTCCTGAGTGTCTGCATTTGTCTCTCACTCTACATATGAGATCATCCATATAAACATAAGAATTATAAAAGAACTGTTACAGACTCAGCAAAGAAAAAAAGTACAGTACCTAAGTAAGTCTGAATGAAGGTTATTATGGCTGTGCCGTGTGTCACGTTTTGCTCTCAGATTGATCAGTGTCCATTCTCCTGGAGAGGAGAGCAAAACTGTGCATGCTGGGTGGGGTGAGAATTAAAGAGCAACAAATCAAAGTGACACCACTTTCCCTCCAGGGGATTCAGATGAAGAGGGTTACGAATGGCTAAGCTTTTAATAACAGGTCCATGATGCTACAACGCCGCAATGACACACGAGGATCAGATGACTCAAGAAATCTGCACTCCACTCAGTAAGATTTGTCATAAGGGAGCACATGGCGATACTCTGAGACACCAGCCAAGGCCTGGTCTTGTACCATCTTCATATCTAACTCCAAAAGAACACTTACTAAAAGAAAACCTTGAGCCCTTGTTGGGCTTTTTTTTACCATACTACATTTTATACCACCTGCAGGTTTAATCCAGTCAGAAAATTCAGAACCCAAAGTTCAGAACTCAATCTTCTCCTGCTCATCTTATTAAATGAACCAGACATTCTCTATTGTCCGCACTCAGAGAACGGGAACAGAGAATTATAGCTGGGAAGCTATGCCGCTGTAATGACCTAGTGTACCTCTGTGTTTTGAATTGAATTATTTCTCTTCCCTCCGGTCGACAGAAAAAAAAACAAGAATCATCATATCAATTGGGTAAATAAGACACCAGCCATCCAATCCAGAGGAAAAAGGTGCAGAGTCACCCTGGGGTCACCCACAGTCCTCTGATATTTCACTCCTTTTTTGCTTTCACTATCCTTTTCTCCGGCTCTAACCCTTGGCTATATTCCTTCAGTTTTATCACTCATCTTCACACCAAACATTCACAAACAGTCACAGACACATATGGTGCTTCCCACACACACAAAGCAATTTGACATGTTTACCATAAACAGACAAACACACATCTTTTAGCTAAAGTCTAAAAACTGCATGCTTACAATGACAATCTAAGATGCTGATGCTAACGCTGTATGATGTTTACAACATTGGCCATGTTAGTTTGGTATTAAAGCATGCTAGCACTGCTAACAAGAGTAAGTTGCATACTTAACTGAAGTTTACACCAAAATAAATTCAATCAGTATATATAGGCCTACTCTTAAATAAAAACTATAAACATCAGATTGCCACTAGAGAAAAAGTCAGTAATTACTGTCCTCATGTGAACATGAACTGCAAACTTCATTTACAAAACAGATGAAGATGCATTAAACTGCATTAAATTAAATTACACATGGCTAGTTTTGTAAAACTCAAACATGCAGGACGAATAAAATCTTTTTCTACTCGACAAAGTAAAACAAATCAATATTGTAAATGATAGGCTGCACATTGCAGAGGCTCTCATACATCTCACTGTATGAGATGCTGCAGAGTCTGAGGATATAAAGGCAGGAATCCGAGTACCTGGACATGAAACCGCACTAAGCTCCCTATCCCACCCCCTGTCCTTTCCTCTCTCCTCTCCCTCATCAGCAAGAAGGAGCTTAAAGGGAAAGAGCCTTTCCCTTTTCCACAACAAGCTGTCCAGCAATGACTATCACATTCCTCTCCGAGGGTATCACCTCATTCTTTCTCTCTCTCGCTCTTATTTGGGAATGATGAGGATCCATTTCAATAACCCCGATCTCTCAATTCCTGTTTCAGGCAGTTACGTAACGGCTGCACTATCAGAATAACAATTGAGAGAAGAGATTAGCGCAATCGGCCAAGGAGGGTGATAGAGAGAAGATGGGGGGGGGGGGGGGGGGGGGCTGAGAGGAAAATCTAAGGAAGCCCCTCTCAATATGACACATCACTTCATGTGCAGAGGGAGCATAAGCACACAGAGATGCTGCTGCTCGTAATTTTGGAGGTTTACACACACCTCTGTTGGAGACAAATGCTTTTCTGAAAGCACTGCAGTCCTACGTGTCAGCTCAGCTTCATTTACAATCATCAGCCAGGCAACACACCAATAAATGGTCTCTGCCTCCCAGGCTTATGGTGATTATCAAAAACATGCATCAAGCTTTTGTTTCTTACAGCAGGTGCAGATGATTGTGTCATCCTTTTTTTTTTTTTTACCCAAATGAAAGAATGAATCACGGCAGTGAGGTTGAAGCTGGCAACACGGTGAGAAATCTTGATCCCTCATCAACAATTTAAAAATATCCACGGGCTTTGGAGTTTGAGGGAAGCCGAACTCCTGCAGGGATGAGTGCCTGCTGGATGCTTGATGCTATTTTACTCGTGTTCACTCAATTATTTTTTTCTATTTTAACAAAGAATGGATGCCATCTTTTTTGTGTAGGGGAGCTTTCCTCTCTAATGAACCTGAAAGAGTGTGCTTGGGTATTTGCTTTAAGAGTCACTTAGTCTCTGCTAGGTCATAAATAAATTTCATCATGTTAAAGGGGGAGAAAGGGGGAAGCAGAAGGCATTACTTGGTGAATTGGCATCACGTGCCCCATTCCTGCTTTAATTAAAGGAAAGTAGGTTGCGGCTCCTGGCCACCCTGCCCCAGCAGTACTTGCTGTATAGCTGAGAGCTGGACTCAGTCAGGCTCATTCCAAGGCTCCATCAACATGACTGAGTGCCTCAGACTCGGCCTGCTGAGTCATCTGTCTGAGGGGTTCCACAGGGCCACCCGGGCCGCAGACCCGCACACACACACACACACACACACACACACACACACACACACACACACACACACACACACACACACACACACACACACACACACACACACACATTATACTGGATTAACACACATACAGACATGCCTGAAATTTGAGTTTCATGGTCTAATACAATGATACCATAAAGCAGTTCCCTGTCGCGACCGGTTGGGTATGACAGGAGGAAGAAAGGACATAAGACTCGCTATTGAAGAGAGCCAGAGATTAATAAAAACTAATGATTAAATGCAGATTATAGGTATGTAAACACATGGTGAGTGAAAAAGGTGAGTGAAGAAGACACACTCAGTGCATTATGGGAATCCTCCAGCCTTTTACACTTATTGCAGTGTTATTATTGCAACTAAGGAAGGATTAAGGGTCACCTGATCCAGCCGTAACTTTCAGCTTTGCCAAAAAGGAAGGTTTTAAACCTAATCTTGAAGTATTTAGACTCCAAACTGGGAGCTGGTTCCACAGAAGAGGGGCTTTAAGGCTGAAGGCTCTCCCTCCCATTCTGTTTTGGAATAAAACCAGCAGAGAAGAGCTCTATTGGGGTAGTACTAGGAGGTCTTTAAGGTAAGAATGGGCCTGATTATTCAAGATCTTATATCTGAGGAGTAGGATTTTAAATTAGTTTCTGGATTTAAAATATTGGAGTATTTTTTAAACTGCTCATCTCCTTAGCCTTCTCAAACACTGGGCTAAAATGGCTTGTTGATTAGAGAGGTCAGAGGAGGATGGCCATACTAATTGCAGGTGGAAGAAAAGTGACAGAATTACATCTACAGGAAAACACAACAAAAGTTTACAAAGTGCCTTGCAGAAATTAGTCAATAAATAACAGTTTTTGTGCTATCCTTAGTGTTTAACTCTTGTCTTTGCCTTGAGGTGGTAACCAGAGACTTCAGGTGGTTATTAAACACCAACTCTGGTTGTCCAACACTTTGACTGTCAGGTAGGAAAAAAGATACACAAAGTTTAAGATTTTAAAGTGGACCATTTGGGATACGTTCACCAATAGGTGTACCAGGCTATGACAGTCACACAATCAGGTTCTTTTACTCTGACTTTGATTTTCTAGCTTCAAACATCTGACATGAAAGCAATAAGTTGTCTGCTTCAGAATAAGTACATTTCGGTTTATCACAATAACTTCACTTTGATCACAGCAGCTGTGGTAAAGGCACACAGGGATGATCAGCAAACAGGTGCTAGACCTGGTACTGATGGGCTTAGTTGCTTCTGCAGCACCTCTGCCTCTGCACGTCTGCCACACATAAACCCCATCAAGGGCTCTGCTTTCTCTTCAGGTGGGGAGGGTAAGGGATTTTGGAGGGCAGACAGAGACAGGGCTGGAATGCTGATCTACTGCTGCCTTTTCTGTTTTACACAAAAATTGTAGCATGAACATGGGGCACCGAGGTAGCACTTTCAACACTGCAATACTCCCAGGCAGCCATATCAGCTGCACAAGTGCTGCATTTTGAAGAACTCTACGCTGCAGAATTTTAGTCCTAGGACGGCTGATGAGCTGCTACAATAGAAATCTGCAACCAAGACAGTGTTAGACTATATACATGACAAAAAAGCCATACATTTTGACCACACCTTTTTACCCATGTCTGAGCAGCAGCACTACAAGGTAAACGGATGATGGGTAAATCCTCAGCTCCTCTGGACTATGAGAGCTATAAAAGCCATATGTGAACACCGGTGATGTTGTTGGTGGGGCGAGTGTTTTTTCTTGTTTTATGTCAGAAATAAATACAACTTGGGGTTTTGAACTGTTGGTTTAAACAAAGACATCTGATAGCCAGCGCATACGCTTGGCACCTTACTTGATCTATAAATGTCCAGTTAAGCAATGATAGCTTAGATATTTCTCTAATTTATAGAGATTTACAATCAGTGATGTGATAAACAGTTACTCCCAGTAAATGTTGATTCAGACATTAAGAAGCTGACTTCTGTTGTAATTTTTCTTTCCGTTCCTGGTATGCAAAGGTAAATTTTGAAGTTTTGATTTGACTTCTATGACAATAAACTAAATAAGTGCTAAATAACTAAATAACTAACAGTGCTTAAAGGCAACGAGGAACAAGGAAAATGGATTTCAATGCACAGGGTTACAGCTCTAAAAATCATCCTGAATGGATCCAGTGGGTACATTAACCATTTGAGAATTAATAAGTGATCCCATAACGTCGAAAATTACTAAGTAAATCAACAAATTATCAGAAAAAGTCCAACTTCAATTCGCTTAGTTGATCTTTTTGTTAGGAAACTACAATTACAGTAGATGTTACATTTTTAATCTTCTCATAAATGCAAGAATACTTTATGATAATTAATATCAAAAGTGCAATATCAAAACTGATTCAATCTTTGAGCACTTAAGACTGTTTTTGATCAGGATGCTGTTAAAGCAGAGATACTAAAATGAAAAGATAAAAACAAAAATTGCATTTACAGGAAAAAGCTTTTACTCATCTGCTACTACAATTAAGCTGAAAATATATTTTCCATGCAAGGGAAAATAAGGCTAATAACTATAAATGAATAAATAAAAGGACGTTTTATCTTTAATACCCATTTAGATATACACTAAATTTCCAATGTTTTTTTTTCAGTGAACTTGGAGCAGTCCTTAAACTCTAGAAATGTAAACAGCCCACACTAAATGCACTGTCTGGTGTCCAAGCAACGCAACAAACCACTATTTCATACTTCAGGGCCACTGTCACCAGTTCAGCCACTTCACATTAAAGCAGGTATAAATGTAGATACAAACGCACACATTGAATGAGGTGAAAAGAGGTGCTGACTGGGACAATGGGGCTTTGTTCACATCCTGACAATGCTCATTTTTCAAGAGGAGCAAACTCATCAATAAAAGTAATTTGAGGACAACATTATAAACTGCTCAGCAACTGACCAGTTCTGCATAATGCCACTACACTGAGAAGCCAGTTAAAAATGCACTTTCACCCTATAATGACGAGGACAGATCATTGTGTCCTCACTGGGACACGGTGGGAACAATCATTAAGGTCAACGTACGTCAAACCACCCAAAACATCTAAAAATTGAACCAACACGGAAGATAAATATAACAGTTATGTTTTTAAAGACAAATAAATAAATGTTGCTAAAAACTGATGCAATTATACTCAGTAGACTCAAAATGTACCCAAAGAGCAGTGAACATTGCCTCCCTTTCAGAGCTTTGTACTCCGTCTATTAAAGTAAAAATACCCAAAGAACAATAAATGATCCTTTACACCATAAACTGAATCACTCCTTAATCAAAGAAGCTAAGAGTGAGTTTTCATACAAACAAATGTTTGATTAAATTGCCCCCAAACTCTTGCTTAAAGGCAGCCGGAAAAATACGATGATCATTCATGAGTGTTAAATGTTCAGAAATAAAAAATGCAGTCCTGCCACAAAGAGTTGACCTTCTGTACAAAGCAAGGATAGAAGCACTCCTGAGCCACCAAAAAAAAGAACAGGTGTTGGCTGGTTTCTTTGTTAGCTACAAAGTGGGATAAGGAATAACACTCACTGTATTACAGAGTGCAGAAACTGAAGAGGTAGCTACACGCATCAGAAAGGAAACAAAGGAAGATGAAGGGAGAAGAGAATTTCCCCAGTGTTAACATCTGTTCCAGAAACCAGGAATGCTATAAGCCGGTGTTTAAAAAAGGAAGAGAGATTGAGAGGGGAGGTGGAAAGGAGTGAGGAAGCTTATTTGAAAGACTTAAGCTGCATGGTTACGTAAGTGATATGGGATCCTCTGAAACTACACTCTTTCAGTCAAAGTTATTCTGCATTAGCACCGTCAGACATCTCGTCCATGTTTCGTCCAACGGTTAGAGCTGCAGGCTCTCTCTTCTTAAACCTCATCCTTCCAGACATGCATACGCTGCACTCACTCACACACATACACATACTAAACATGCACAAAGGCATCTGTGCACTGGCATTCACCCTCTGGTTGTAATGTCCGTGTGTAGCTATTAAGTACAAAGGCTGTGTAAATATACACATGTAGCCCTGTGCTGTATCGGGTCTTGATGAGTTAAACAGGTGAAGAATGTGATGAAACTTTAACTCCAGAGTCATTCCTTTGCATCAGTCACTGCAGGCTACGCGGTGCCGTGTGTGTCTGTGCAACGAGTCTGACTCTCCAACAAAAACAGTTAAATAGCGAGCCCCTGCTGACAGAAAACCACCCAGGTGTATCTGAGTCATACCACCTTCCATTCACCTAAAGCTCTCTCTGTTTTCCTCTGTGTCTTTTTCTCAAATACACCTAATAACCTTGTCACCCTACCTGTATAGAACACACAAAAAAAAGAAAGAAAAATCGGATCCGTATATCAGCCTTACAGTCCTGTCTTCCTTCTGTGGGAGAGTGGAAGCTGTACTGTGTTCCTGTCTCTACTGCATCAGCATCAGATTGGTTTACAGCCAGCCTGGCACAGAGCTGGCTCACAGGGCGGCTGGACTCGGTTACCGAGGACCAATTTGCCATCAATACACAATCTGCGGATGACTCATTTGCATTAATGAGTTTGAGCAAAAGGCGACAAGCAACCAGAGGCATAAAGTAGACTGGATGATATTTCTCTGCAGTCGGTGACTGGCGGAGCAAAGATTTATTGTTTACAACGAACCTTGCCAGCTCTGCCTGGTACTTCTCAGTCAGAAGCCTGCAAGTACTGCTCTGCAGTAATTACAGTGCCACACAGAGAAAATAATGGACAGAAAACAAGAACATGCTTTTGGAAAAACAGGCAGGTTATGGTCCTCATGGAAGATCAGCACTTTAGTCAGATTTTTGCTCACTAATACCTTACTGCAGTGTAAAAAAAACGAAAGAAAAAAGAAGAGACGGAGCACAAGACAGAAATGTGAAGAGGGACTGTCACACAGTGAGAGATAGAGTACTACTCTGCCTTATCAGACGGCTCAGACAGGACAGTCAATAAAGCAGGTATAAAGCAGTCCAGAGGAGTAGGAAAGCATGCAGTGTGTTATAACGTTTCCCCGTGTCTGTATGCACAGGACATACATGTGTGCAGGGAGACTGTGTACACACAGTAGAAACACGCTCATCACCAGGTTTCCATGTGTGCCCCAGCACCCCTGACCATAGCATGACAGAAGAACAAGAAGAAGTGAGGGGGGCGTCTCAACCTTCCTGCCCCCTTCTCCAGGCTACACCTCCCCTCCTCACGCCAACCCCATCGCCCCACCCCACCCCTGACTACCCCACCTGTGAATATCCCAGTACCTTGCGCTTTTTATCCCGTGACCGACTCCTCTTTTTGGCCCTCTCCTCCTCCTTCTCTTTGCGCTCCTGCTCTGCTAGAGCTTCTAAATCCTTGTTCTTACGAAGATGTTTGGCCGCTTGTGCCATGGCGTTGGTAGTTGGGGTCTCGGTGGCGTTGGCGTGTCCAGATCTTACAGCAGTGGTTTGCGGGTCGACGGCACTGGCACTTTACCTGGCGTGGGCCAACACTAGCGCTGCCGCTGTGTGCTCCTCTATGGCCCTGCAAAGTGTGCGAGCGTGCTCACCCTCTGCCTCCTCCTCCTCTTCAGCAGTGCAGTCACACACACACAAACACACCGGCAGTCCTCATCCGTCTGCTGTGGGATGCTACTGCAGCGCAGCTCTCTTTCGCTCTCCCTCCCTCTCTCTCTCTCCCTCCTGCTTTGATGCTTGCACTCTCCTGCTCTCTCACTTCTTCCGTTCAATTCCTCTGCTCTCCTCCTTTCTGGTCTCCATTCGTTTCTGTGGAGAAGAAAAGGATAACAGCAAACAAACAGCTTTTCCTTCTTTTTCAGTTGTTTTCCTTCCCTACATCTCTCTTCTGTTCACTGCTTTAATGCATTGTGAAACTGCTTCGACCCACCCACCCTGACACACACACACACACTAACATGTGCGCGTCAACAAAGATTAAAAAGGGATGAACTGACAGTCAGTTAAGAAATAGCTTGAGCTGCTTTAAATCAAAGTCAGCTCTTCCTCCTCACATTGCATTGATTTCGTTTCCTTTTCCAGCATTTAATTTCTCAGTATCTCCTGGTCCTGCTGCGTATCCATCTGTGTAGGATCACCAGGTTGCACAGCGAACCCGTCGTCCCCACAGCCAATCACACTATCACTCATAAACATACACACAGTCCACGAAACCAGAGAAAAGAAAAAACAAAAAAACTAAAACATGCATGAGGGAAAAGCTGCCTCTTACTTGTTTACCTCTCTCTCCCTTTCTCTCTCTCCCTCTCTCTCTCTCTCTCTCTGCTCCCTCCTCCCTCTCCACTGTTCAGGCGCTGCAGCAGACAGAATTGGTACCCAAGCAAGGATGTTGGTGCAGTATGCTTTTGTATGTAAGAATGATGCTGGGAGCATTAAATGTCTAAATTCCCCATCATTGCTTGACTGGCTATTGTGAGTTCCTGATTCCCTCTCCTTGAATCTCCTCTCACAGTTTTGCATACAATAAAAGACAAAGGGCACTATATTTACTGTAGTAAAAACAGCTTCTCATGTACACTGTGAGAGCGAGCATGGAGCTGGCACCTGTTTACTGATATTGCTCTCTCCCTCTTCCTCTCTTGGTTTCTCCTCTCCCTCTCTCTCTCTCTCCCCCTCATCTTTCCTCCACCCCACAAAACTGCTGACGCAGGCAGAAACGATCATTTAACATCTCTCTTTGCCCAGCTTGCTATACATCACACATACAGTTCACACTGACATTGTAGACACACAAACACAGCACACACATGCCACCACATGTGCTTCAGTGCCCCCCCCCCCCCACACACACACACACACACACACAGGAGAGGGACAGCTGGTGAATGGTGTTTTTTTTTTTGTTTTTTTGCAGCCAGCTCTTAATTTTTGGCTTATTTTATTATCCGTCATTAGTTATTTCAAAACAAGTCATTACAAAACACATAAAACAGCCAAGATATCATTGCACACTTCTTTAATCATATTTCCTATTTTTACATTTCTTATCAGCTTCTTATTTAAGGAGTGACTTGTATACACTGATTATCTTTGAAAATAACACCAATTTGTGAGGCATTTTGGCTGCCCCCAGTCCACATCTCTGCACTTGCTAAGATTTATCCATAACTATGTTTTTCTCTGCTCTCCAGCCATGGCTTTCCCTGATCTGATAGCAGCTTGCTCTCTCTCCACACTGCAGCATGCTAATGAATAGGAGTGGTGATATTCTCCTCTGTCTGCAATGCTACTAAACAAATCACTTGCTCGTGTGCCCTAGCTATGAAACAAACACAAACACAGACAGGCTGACAGCTTTGTGACAAGAGATCCATCACAATACTGAACCCCTGGGGAATGTGTCTGAATGAGTCACCAGCAGGACTGACTGCCCTGATAATAAGGAGGGGTTTTTTTTTGCTTGGGCAGCCAGACTGGTATTGTTAACCACTTGTCGAGTGAATGGATGGGCAGTTTTACATTGGACTTCAACACACCTACTGTGACCAGTTATAGTTGTATTACCATTCAATGCAGTGCCTAGTCAAAACCTGTGTACAAGAGGGCATCCCATACCCATGAAATATGGAAAATCTTCCTGATTAACAAACAGTGTTTCATATTAGACAAAAGGTTCTGACAGAGTGCAGTTTCACAGGACACATGTAACTGCTTTATGCTTAAATCAGTAGAAACCGACAGCAAACAGATCAATCTAAATAAACACGGCCTGCTTTAGAAAGTAATATAGGTACTTATGGTTATAAGATAATCAACCAATCACGGCAGGTTTATGATCTGAGGTTGCTTCAGCTAGTCAAAGGTACAGCAACGTTATGTGCCAAAAAATGGGGTCACCTGACTACCTGACTAATCAGAATGATCACGTTTTGTTCCCTGATTGCATGGGCATGTTCAAAGATGATGATGTCAGAATTCACTTGACTCAAATTGTGAAAGAGCGGTGCAGGGAGTGTAAGACATCGTTTATCAACAGTCTCCAGACCTTAAACCCACTGAGAGTCTTTGGAAGAGTTCACGCAGTGGTCCAACTCTACATCATCAACACAAGATCTTGGTGACAAATTAATGCAACTCTGGATGGAAATAAATGCAGTGACATAGAATAAGCTCACTGAAACAATGCCAAAGTGAATGCTTGCTGTCATCAAAGCTAAAGGCGACCCAGTGAAATATGAGAGTGTGAGACTTTTTTTTTTGGCTGGGAATTGCATTTTTCAACACAAATGATTTTGTGGTTTCAGCTGTATACAAACACACTTTCGAGTTGACAAATATGATGAATATGGGTATAAGGTGCAGACTTTAAGGATTCTATGAAAAATATTACAATAATCACTAATTAATCGTAACCATTTATCCACATTTTCCTATTTTTGGATAATTGCACAATTCTTTCGAAAGCTGTTTCATGGCCAAATGGGAGCAGTTTCTTAAATATTTCTTCATAAATTTAGAAAGGTCTGTAGTTGTTTCAAAGTGTGGCATTTCCATTTGGAAGCTGTTGAACCCACAAATATGCAGCAAAAGAGCTCAAACAGGAGATTTCTTGGCCACACAAACACAAAGAAAACTGTCAGATAGGTGGGGCATTATGAGGGGCTGCATCAACAGTTCTGTACATTTTGGCGGAAGATTGAAGGAACCTCTTCACAACATCTATCCAAACGGTTGAACCTGTACTGGAATGTTAGGTAGAGAAAAATAAAGAAAAGGCTTGGATCTCTTTATTATTTGAACTACTAATACTACATCACCTTTAGGAGGCAGTGTGATGTATGGGTATGTATTGTTTCCAATGGCGCTGGGTCACTGGTGTTTATTGATTATGTGACACAAGACAAAAGCAGTCAGATGGATTGTGAAATGTACATTCCTCGGATTCAGCCATATGCAGTAAAGTAATTGCATGGCACCTCAC
The DNA here is from genome assembly GCF_964374335.1 of Astatotilapia calliptera. NCBI lineage: Eukaryota > Metazoa > Chordata > Actinopteri > Cichliformes > Cichlidae > Astatotilapia > Astatotilapia calliptera. The sequence continues at coordinate 21,753,393 of NC_137433.1, forward strand.
AGTGCAGATGGACAACGGCCTGAAGCATACGGCGACAGCACGCTGTGAGTTTTAAAGGTAAAGAAGTGAATTATTAACAATGCTCGGGGTCTATTAGCTGGTATGACCCTACTTGTTTCACTTCGTGCATCAAAAACTCAATACAGAAACACCAAAAAAAACAAATAACTGAAGACAGGCAGGATTCTTAAGGGTTAAATCTACAACTTTAAATAAACACTGTTATATAGTGTCCAGTTAGATTTAAAAAAAAAAATAGGGAACTGTGTAGAAAACTTTACTATAATTCCTGATTAGTTATGCAGTATTTGTCATGGTCCTCGAGTCCTCCTATGCATCTCCGCCATTTCTCTCTTTACCCTTTGTTTTCCTTGTCTCTCTCTCTGTATTTGTGATTTCTGCTCTGTGTGTAGGTGCGTTGACCTACTTTACAGGGCTGGGATCCTCTTCTGGACGCGCCTGTGCATCCCTATGATGCAGTGCTTCCGGCTCCAAAGGACCTGCCCCGGAAGAGCCTGGGACCCCAAACTTGGATTGACCATGGAGAATAACCGATGCAGCTCTGTTGTACCGATCTCTCCTTGCTAGAATGCCTGAGATGCAGGTGAGTGCCCCTAGTGACCCATTTAATTAACATGCATCTTTGTCGGCCAAAAAAGAGCCCCCGGCAGTGACAGTATGGATACTGGTGGGCAAAACTGAAAATAATTCATCCCTACTTGATTTGCTTGTCTTTGCTAAGCTCTCCTTCCAGTCTCTTTCACGCCCCCTGCAGGCTCTTATTAACTCCATGCTTGAGCAAAGCTTCCAGGATGGGGCTCTGGCTGCAGAACTCAGCCTCCCCCTTAAGCATTACCTGAACCTCTTCATGTTTCCTCCCTTGATGGCACCTGTCGCCCAGATATCAGTCATCGCATACTCCCTGTAAATCATCTTGTCTGGTAACCATAACGAACACATTCAGCTATACATTTCTGAAGCACCTAATAATCCACTCATCCTTGGACACCCATGGCTCAGCAAACATAACCCCCAAATTGACTGGGAAAATAATGCCATCATGGGATAGTGTCTGTCTTGTCACCAGTTTTGTTTCAAGTCTGCTTTTCCTTCTACGGCCCCGCCAGAAAACTACCCGAGCCGCCTGACCTTTCTGTGGTGCCTTTGCTTACCATATCTTGCAAAGGTATTCCGCAAAGACCATCTCTTCACCTCATCAGTTGTACAACTACGCCATAGATTTTTTTCCCAGGAACACCACTTCTAACAAGTAGGTTAGTCTTTTCAAACCTGAAGCTTCCAAACCTGAAGCTATCCATCACTAGCTCACTGGCATTATCCGTCCATCATCCTCTCTTTTGGGGCAGGGCCTTCCTTTGAAGTAAAGGACAAAACTCTATGTACATTGATTTTTGAGGACTTGATGACATCACTGCTAAAAAATAAATGCCCTTTGCCATTTCTCAACTCTCCCTTTGTGTTATTACAGGGAGCTACTGTGTTCAACAAGTTGGATCTTCAGAATGTCTATCATCTGGTACGGATCCAAGAAGGCGATGAGTGGAAAATTCGGTCTAACACCCACTTAGGGCATTCCTGTATAGTTGGTTAACTTACCTGGCAGAGTGAGTCCCTGTTCCAGAACACCCAGCAGGATGAACCCTGGCAGCGGTCCTGCTAACTAGCTGCTCATTCCTTTGGCTGAAAAGTTGTTAGCTCTCCTGTTAGACTCTTTCAACCACTACCCACACCTGGATGTCTCTGGCCTCATGGCTCCCTGATCTTCATCATTGGCCTTCCACCAGCTGCAGGTAACACAGTCATTTTAAACACTGTAGAACGATTCTCTAAAGCAGCACACTTCATTACCCTTCCCAAGCTTCTGTTTGGAGACAGCCCAACTCATCACAGACCACATGTTTCGGCTTCATGGGATCCTGGTGATAGTTTCTGATCGGGGTCCATAGTTTACTTCTCACATGTGGAAGGAGTTCTGCTGTTCGCTCGGAGCCTGTCACTGTCATGGTCCTCCTGGACGAACCTGCAGATTGTCTGGCAATCAGCTGTCTGCCATTTAAGCTGGGGTCTGACCTTCAGCCTTTATCTGAGCGTTATCTAACTGCGGTAGTCTTCACCTCACCTCTCCATAAGTCTGTTTCAGTTTGGTCACTGAAGATTTCTGTGTTTCTTCCTGTGACTAGGACGGCCCAGCAGATTTCTGAGTATTTGTTGCTTGGTGGCGTTAGGACAGGGGTGGGCAATCTCAGTCCACGAGGGCCGGTGTCCCTGCAGGTTTTAGATCTCACCTTGGGTCAACACACCTGAATCACATGATTAGTTCGTTACCAGGCCTCTGGAGAACTTCAGGACATGTTGAGGAGCTAATTTAGCAATTTAAATCAGCTGTGTTGGTTCGAGGACACATCTAAAGGAACCTTTAGAAGGAACCTTTAGAACAGAATCTCCTAACGGTTAGGAGATTCTGTTCGGGAGACTCAGAGGATCGGGGAATGGGATTCATAGAACCTTCCTTCTACGGCAAGTCATATTTTATGATCTTTGCCACATAGCCATGGAATTTTGACATGCTCGAACCATTTTTCCTGAGTGTATATAGAAGGCAGGAAAAGGTGGTTAAAATAACTGAGGAACATGGGAATTTGACACCAAGCAACTGTTTCACAAAAACAATCAAACTTTAGTATACCAGCTGTAATGCCATGCTCTACAAACATGATGGACCACTTCCAAACGTGCACGAATGTAAGTCATATTTTTTCGTTAATATGCTCTGTATTAATATGCCTGAAGAGTGTAAAAACACAAGAATAAGGCTTTTTTTTGAAAAGGCATTTTTTGTGCTTCTGAGTGCACCCAGTGAATAAGGACTGCCCCCGGGGGTGGTCCTGCCTAAGACACAAAGGGACAGGTTGTGTGGACCTAGGGATAGAAAGAAACACACAGCTACTGCCCAAGCTCCCTTCAGTGTGACGGCCAGCACCCGCCAGCACATTACCCGCTCCACTGCTCCTCTAAAAACAGTGTACGGGACCCGGCAGAGGCACATACACACAAACTCACTACAGTGAAAAGAGACAGAAGAGAGAGCCTATTCAACACATGGAAGCATACTGTATATAACCTTGCTATGCAACGCAGGAAGTCAGTCAAGTATTTTGGACATGTGACATTTCTGAACTTAAAACTTGACCCCTAATTATTTGCTGGAAGCAGGTGAAACTATATGGCAGGTCAAAAGGTACAATTAAAAAGTGAGAAGACAGTCCTCAGACTGAGCTTTCTTCCCACTCATGCTTCAGAGACACAGCGCTACACTAATTTCTACAGTCATGCTACAGGTGAAACTCTTGGGACAAAATTCTAATTTCCTGCTCTAATTTAGTCTCTCTCAACTGGGACAAGTCACAGAGCCGTTTTTCAAACAAAGGCTTCATCAGATCAAACATGGCAGCAATGACAGGGAAGCTAATAATGTTGTTTATTGCTTTGCATCAGTCATATTCAGGGTCATTGATAGCAACAGCAGCTCATGTACAGATACAGCTAACTGTGCTGCTGGTTTTCAATATGCTGCTCGTGTTGAATCCACCTCAACAGTTCTAATACGGAGAGTCTCCAGTGTGTTTGCTGGCAGCGGTCCACAGCCTACAGTGAGAAACAGTATTCTGCGAGCCTGTGCCATCCTCTGCACCATCGACTGTGGAGTTATTTTAGCAGCAGCGTTAGTCACTTTCAGCCAAAATAAGATGAGGAGATGAACCAAACAGCTGCTGTGCTTGTGCTAAAACAATATGGGTGAATACTGAGGACCATTTTGTGATTTCAAGCAGATCAAAGGATCATAATGCTGTCCTTTTAGCCACGTGAAACAGCTTACGGCTGGTAGTGAATTGAAAAGGCAACATATATAGAAGTTAAACAGCACCCTCTATTGATGAGTAAGTAGCACTGCAGTAGACAAAGATGTAAGACCCTGTTACAAACCTGCTGTGCATTTTTTTTATCATGAGGGGGATTTAAAAACAACATACTTTAATATAATAATATTGAAAAGAATGAATTTGACTGAAATTTTAAAGAAACAACAGTGGAACCACTGCTGAGGCAGAGATATCAAGTACGGCAGAAATGGGAGTAATCCATAAAACTACACCACGGCTCATAGTGCCCCCCGTAGGAGACTTTTACAATAGTGTGAGGAAGCTCAACACTGCACTGCAGTACACAGACAAGTCAGAGCCACAACATGGGACTGCACGGGTCAGCACTGCACTGATGGGAGAAGACATCTTTCAGATATAATCACAAGACCAAATGAGCAGGTTGAATTCTATCTAAATGTAATAACAATGATAAAAAATGCTTTACAGTTTGAATAAAAGGAACACATTAAAGCAAAGCCAGTTTATTTATATAGCACCTTTCAAACACTTGCTTTACAAGATAAAATTAAAACCAAAAATAAATGAGGTAATAAAGGCAGAAATAATACGAGTAGTAGTAACAGCAACAACAATAAAAAGAACAAAAATAAAAATATTATTATATTTCCCGGTACAGCTATCTGTTTAGTTTAAACCACTTGTGAATCAAGCTGTTTTTAGCTTCTTTTTTAAAAAAGTAGTTGAGTTGTTGTAGAGGTGGTTCCAGCTGTGGGCAGCATAGCAGCTAAATGCCTTATTACCCTGTTTAGTTTCAGATCTGTGCACTACTACATGACCTTAACGTCCTACTGGGTCTGTATCCATTAAACATCCCAAATATATTTTTAGAACTCAGGTCATGTAACGATGCATAAACCGTCACTAATACTTTAAATTCAGCTCAGCATTTTACTTGGAGCTGAGAACTGGAGTGATATTTTCTCTCTCCTCCTTGTTTTTGTTCTAGCTTTAAAGATAAGTACACGCCTTCCAGCATACAGACACATAAGCAACAGTCACACACTCATTCCAACATATACACTTCCATGCATGCAGATAGATCCAAACTAGAATATTGGTTAACATCACGCTGACAATTTCACTGAAGTAACACTTTCAACTGATTTCAAATGCATGAGCACACGTTGCTTTTGACTGGTAAATATTCTCTACAATATAAAACATTTTTCTTTTTTCGTCTGTTTGTGTGAATGTGAGTAATGAAAATGAAAGGAAGCCAAAGTGCATTCTTATGGGAGTCTTCTTCCTCTTAAGTATTCTCCTTTTTATCTCAATAACCTTTAAATAGCAACTTATTAACTTTTATTTCAGTTGCTCTTTTGACTAGTAATCATTTGGGTTTCAGTGGAGAGGCATTCATCAACGGGCACATCTCGATGTTTTTGTGAGTTTCAAATAACTGAAAACATGAAGAAAACCTTTCATCTGCCTCACTCGGTTATTAAATGTTTTCCTTTCTTTATTGAAGTTGCTTTGTTGTCATTTCCATCATATTCTCCTGAAATGCAGCACATAACGAAGAACACCTTGTCCCTCTAACTGTATGAGTAAAACAAAATTCAGGTATTGCTGTTTAAACACTGAAGTTCTGCGTGTCTTTATAAGCAAGTCTACATTTTCAAGTGAGGTGAGCAGGGTTACAACATACAATAAATCAAGTGATGTGCGACACCAGCACAGCCTAAGGTGTCAAAGAAAGACTGAAATGAATCAGAAAATTTGTTCATTGAACTGATATACACTCATGCTGTTAGGTACACCTTATCAACTGCTTGTAAGAGCAAATATCTAATCAGCCAATCACAAGACAGTAGCTCAATACATGTCGGCATGTAGACACAGTCAAGACGAGCTGCTGAAGGTCAAATGGGGAAGAAAGGTGGTTTAAGAGATTCTCCAATACAACAATCTTGGCTCATTCTCAGTAAAAACAAATATCCTGTGAGTGGCAGATCTTTGAGTAAAAATGGCTTGTTGATGCTAGAGGTCAGAGGAGAAATTGCTTTGAGCTGATAGAAAGGAAACAGTAACAGTATCAGAACATCTCTGAGATCACAACACATTAAACATTGAAGCAGATGGACTACAGCAGCAGAAGACCACACCAGGTGTAACTCCTGTCAGCTAAGACCAGGAAACTGAGGCTACAGTTCACTAAAGCTCACTAAAACTGGACCACAGAAGACTGAAAAAATGTCGCCTGGTCTGATGGGTAACACTAGAGTCTTAGATTCAATAGAGAGAAGTCGCTTGCTTTGTGCACGCTGCTGAAAAAAAGACATCTAGCTAAGTTCATATCTGCTCTGTTTCATCAAAATCCCAGTTTCAATAGCTGGGCCCACATCCTCATTTTAGGTTTGACAGCGTTTCAGAAGGTAAAAGTGAACGCTTTGACATGAATTGAGCTGTGGTTTGGGGAAGGGGAAGGGATTGGCAATGGCTCCCGAGCCTGGCAGATCCCCATGTACTAAATACAAATGAAGAAGTTAAAGAATTGAGAACAAGGAGGGAGGGATGGAGGGTGGGGCACGTAAACGAGAATGACCAGCTTGCAGAACTGGAGGAACCTATATAGATGACAACCGGAAGGAGCGTGTTTGGAGGCGTGGTCCTGCTCCTGAAATTCCGATACATAATCTCCAAATTGCTGAGGAACAGAAACAAGTGAGTCTGGGAACACTCAACATGAGGAATCCAAGTCAGTTGCACTCATTCTGACAACATCTCCTCATCTGATTGCAAATAAACACCCCTAAAAGCAACTATCACAACTGCAACAGCCTTTTTTTTTTTCAGTATGAAACTTAGTAAATTGTGCTGATAAATTGCATTTGTGTGATTCATTTGAATGTCCTTCTCTTGAAAGGGAAGTCCTGCAAATACATATAAGGTAAGGCCAGTATAGTGTGGCGAAGTAAGATGTGTGATTTGTAGTCCATCTTCTGCACGTTGTAGTTTCAGCACCCCAAACACCTGGTGTCACATTGTTAAGGACACTAATGTAAAGTTGTCCTTTTCTAATTCTTTATCAGTTTTCTTATAGGCCTTTCCTTGACCTCAATGACCTTTTTATTGAGGTCAAGGAATCTAATTTTTTAGATTTATTTCGTCCACATAATCCAAATACCTTAATCCTAAATGGATCCCAAGCAACTGCTAATGACATTAATGTTTAGAGTGTTTTGCTTGTCCCCAGCAGTTGTTATGGCTGGTGGAGCATGAAGAGAAGTTTAATCCAGTTAATTCAGAAATCTGAAACTTTGCTTTGAAAAATCTCTCTCTCACACACACAAACACACACAATGTGTCTCTCCTTTTCTCTCCTCTCTACTGGATCTGTACCAGCAGAAACAGCACTGATTTGGAGAGCCATATGGCAGGCAACAAAGCGAGGGTAGGCTTCATGTCCACACTGTGCTGTTGCTCGGGCATCCTGCCACCTCATCTAAAGGGCTCATCGGACTTGGCTCAGCATTTGAGGGAAGTATGCAGACCAGGGATCAGTGTAAATACGCCACGAGTGACACTGACATAGCAGTGTCACCAGCTCAGTGGTGAGAACAGCAGTTCAGAGCAGTCGTAGAGTTTCACACTGGGAAGTGAATATCACAGTCTCACCGAATGGGAATACACAGCTTGTGCTGACTGAGAACCACCACTGTTGTGTGCTGTGAGCTCAGCAGCGTGCAGGCAACACAATACTGTGCTGTTCCCAGCTGTTTGGCCTCGTCTGGTGATTAAAACAATTACATTATGTTCGCTAGCATTTTATTATGCAGGGGGGGAATTTAGAATTGTATTGCGAAAAATAGCTTACAGAGACTTTCTTAGTTTTTGTGGGTTATTTTAGTGAAGGTCTGACTGAACAAACAACAGCAGCTGTGGGAAAAGTGGTACAACAGAAGAAGAGTGACACTGTTTTGTCTTCCATGGTATATTTAATAAGGGATTCAAGTCTAATAACAAACTTTTCCAATAAACTTTTTGTCAAAGTTACTCTCTGACTGTTCTGTATTCAGCGCCCTGAAATGCAACAATCAGCAACAGGGGGCGCTCGTGCACAGGAAAGCGCACTATATCAATACACATGGTCCATGTGGATAAATTCAGAAGATTTTTTTTTAATACTTGTTTTAAAAGACACTTAAAATAGTCTTTTTTGTCTCTATTTTGTTTGGTGTTTGTTTGGCAGACACTTGAGCTTCTGAGCAGACGTTAAATGCTGCAGGAACTTCTGCAGGAACTTCTTTCCTTCTAGTTTCCAGCAAAAAGACGTTTTTTAGCACAACCATGCTCTGTTTCTTCCTTACACGCAAAAACCAATCCACGGGCCTCTGTAGTGCACTATGCACCAACCACAGGAGCTGGTAGCTTTGGGATTTCTGCCCCTGTTTTCACTGTTTTGTAGCATTTTCAGAGTCTTCCTCTATCGTCATTATGTTTATGTACAGAGACATCCACTTTCACATCATTTAACAAGCTAGTGCAGTGATTAATGTGACTTCCCTGGCACTGCCTGACACAGAATTTGAGGAAAAGACTTCAGAAGAACACTGAACAAACAAACTTTCTTAGGAATTAGGCTCTCTGTCTTTAAAACATCAGAAGAACAGCTCTACAGAAAGACTAAAGAATTGTACCACTGTGTATTTTTCAAAAGACTGATTGGAGCATTTTTCACATAGGTCTTGTCTACTGAATAAACACTGGGAACATAAAAGACAGTTGGCAGGCTTGTGTGATACTTTAAATCACAGTTACAACTGCTGAATGGCTTACTTCTGCCATCTAGTGGCAGATGAGCAGTATATATAACAAAGCTATGGTTAAGATTGTTGAGTGATGCTGTCTGAACTTCTGACTGAAACACCAATGTTATGATCAGGGGCAGGCTATCAGCTGTGTAATCGAACAAAAGCCTTCTGCTAGTATTAGGATCTACAATTTATGTAACGCAACACCAATTCCAAAAAAGTTTGCACAGGGTCATGTTTACCACTCTGCCTTTAACAAGTCTGTAAACATCTGGGAATTGCAGAGACCAGCTGCTGGACTGTTGTGAGAGGAATGTTGTCCCATTCTTGTCTGATATGGATTCTAACTTCTCAACAGTCTTTTGTCAGCTTTGCTGTATTTTTCATTTCATGATCGATCAGATTGAACCTGTTGGCAGGCAGATCAGTTCAGCACTCTTGTCTAAATCCCTGCTGTTGTAATTGATGCAGTATGCAATTTCGCATTGCTTTGCTGAAATATACAAGTTCTTCCCTCAAAAACACATCTGAATGGGAGTATATGTTGTTGTAAAAACGATGTACCTTTCAGGATTTTGAGATGTGCTACCTGTCAATTGCATAGGTATTAATGCACCCCCATGTGATCAGACATGCAGGCTTTTGAACTGAGCAGTAATAAGAATCCAGGTGGTCCCTCTCCTCTTTAGTTCAGAGGATGAAATTTTGATTTCTTGCCTTCAAATCTTGGCCACAAGATCAGCCACTGTTTTAGTTTCTGCTAGCATGGGGTGGCAATCAGCTTGCCCACACTATCATATCATTCACAATACCACCACCATAATTTTTTACGTGACATGAAAGTGCCAGTAAGATAATATCAATGATATAGCTACAGCACGCAATTATATTTCCTTGCCTGCACAACAACGAAACAAACCCAGACATGTTTGACAGCAAGAGCTGCATGTCAGCCTCTGACAATTTAGTAACAAGGGCACTACATCAACAAACTCAAACAAAACACAACGATTTGCAAAATACACAGGAAAATTGTTTCCATTAAAGCTAGAAAAAACAGCAAACTTACTCATTGCAGTTTGCTGCATTGAGTACAACTGGGCTAAAAAGGAGGAGATACTAGCAGCTGGTGATTGTATACCAAAAGTAAATAAATGACGCAACCAAACATTGCTGGAACACTTGCTAGCTGCACTCCATACGACATGAGGAGCAAACGGTGGATGGAAATTACTGATGTGGTTACATGGTGGTAAATGAGGGCTTTAAGCAGCTGGTTAAAAAGCCTGGTTTAAGATACATGTAGAGAATAATTTTCAGTGTTATTATGAAAAATATTGTGCAGACTTCTGAGGAGTTACAAGATTAGTTATTGTTATTTTGAGAGTTAATAAGTTCTATTTTTACTTAAAGGTTAAGAGAGAATATTTGCAACCTGATGTCACGGCAAAGCGTGTAATGCACACTTTTCTCACTGGTTCAGTTAACAGAGTTTGACTGACCGGACTGGAGACGCTGGAGGGGTAAAGAGGGAGTATTAAGAGAAGGAAGGAAATAGAACAGGAAATGCAAAGAAGGAGGAGGGCCGGAGGCTGGTGTTGCCCCAGCAGTAGAGACCGGTCCCCCGGAGTCCAATTCCCTTCCTCTTATTTTTCCACTCCTGTCATTTCTCATCTCATCGTGTACCCTATCGCTTTACCTATGTGTATTTTTGTTTTCCTTACACATGCCTTCTACACATGCCTTCTGTGGACCCACTCCATCCTCTTCACAGCTCCATCCATCTTATTGCTCACAGGTGGTGAACTAACACTATAAAAACAGTCCCTGCTTGCATGCTCTCTCTGTAGTCGGAGCTCGCTTGCCTCTTGAACTTGTTGAAATGAATCTGTTGCTGTAACAAATAGTGGACATATCCTTCTAGTTTGAGTCACATTAAAGCCAAACAAAACAACATCTGCTGGTACTATTTAAAACCCCCGACACCTCAGAATACAGGAAGAGCCTCTGTGGAACGTTAGAGAGTAATTACTGGATATCTTTTACAAGATGTAACTAGAGCCAAAATAGACAGTGCTCGTGACACCCAGCTAGTCCTCACTTTGTCCCAATCTGTTCTTTTCGATGTACAGCCCGCCTCCTCCCACCTGTCTCCCATTATTCTTTTCTAATCAGGCGTCCATGCCAATCAATTTTATCGCCATGACAACATTTTGCATGACGCCCCCTCCAAACACCGCCGCCACAGCCACCGCACACCCCTATAAACAAAAACAAAACAAAATAAATAAAAAAAACAGAAGCTGGATTCCGACAGCTCAGGATTGATGAGGGGGAGTCCTGTCAAAGGCCAGAGATTAGATTAGGAGTGAAGGAAACACACACACACACACACACACACACCACAGCTCAGAGGCAGCAGGTGCTTTTGGTTAAACCTTAATTACATGATCTCTGATTTCTCTAATTGATATGGTAATGACTATGTAATTAATGCAAAAGCAGAAATACCAGCAGCTCACCTAATGAATGGATTTATTTGATTAGATATCCTTCTGCATATTTATGCATGCTGGTAAACAGAGGACACCAAAATACAGAAAATGGTTATTTGGGGCGGTTGTGATAGTGTTGCTACTGATGAGAAGCCACTGCTACAACACTGATAGAATTTACACAGGTAGAAATTTGAGCACAAATGAAACTGCTAAAAAAAGAAAAAAAGAGTAAAACTTTAACTAAATACATTTGCTGCTTTGAACTGTAGCTCAAAGCAGCTGTAGCTGTAGACTAACTAGCACAAAGACTGTTTAAAAGAAGAGCAAAGGAGGCAAAGGAAGAGGAACTCCAGCCCTGTTCTCTCACAGGTAGGTGGTGCTATGGGGCTACCTCACACTCACAGTTTATGAGCCACAGTTTGCATAAATGAAGATGATCATGAATGGTGCTGATGAGCACTCTCCAGTCTTCAAATCACTAAATATATGTACATATTTTTTATTCAAAGTCTACACGCTGCTCCAATAAATCCCAAAGCTCACAGACTCTGATGCCTTCACCCTTTCGTAGACGTATACATACTCAACTATAACTTCACCGTGACATCTAGATGTGACCCAGCTGCCTTTACTCTCTGCTTTAGCAGCAAACCTCACAGGGAGGGAGGAGACCGGATATTTGGGGAAAGATTCCAGTATGAAAAGTCACCTTCTGGGGATGAGAAATCATCTCTCCCGCTTACATCCAAACGCCTGCACTGCTCGCTGACTTTAAAATATGTCTCCATATATCTTCTCTTCATGTGAGATATCTGGGGGTCTGCTGCATGGGGTGGGAGGCAGGAAGAGGTCAAGTGAAAGCACATGTGGGCCCAGGCCAGGTCTGAAGAACGGAGACCTCGTGGTTCTCCATTTTTGTGTATAAGGTATAACCACACAACCCAGACACTCCTCTGGACGCTATTACACCTGTGTGTGTTTTTTATATTATTATACAACAATAATAATAATATTCATTCATATAGTACTGTTTGATTGCATTCATTTTTTTTCTAAGAAGTTAGAAGTACTAGAATATAAGTAAACTAAATAAATCATAAAAGTGCGGTGAAACTGCTTTGGGTTTTTTCATCAAATTAGCAACTTAGATGATAAAACACTGGAACAAATGCTAAAAACTGGCGTGTTCTGCCGTTTCCTTTGGGTCTACAAACCTCAGCTTCTGTACTTGTATAAGTTTTCGGGGGACAATCTATTAAAACAACAACGACCACACAAAATAACATTTTACACTAGCTTAGCTTTGATTGCGCATGCCTCCAGTGTTGTAGCGCACGACGCGCTGGTTTTCTGAGACAGACAGGAGAGGACCTAATACCATTAATGAACGGTGGAGCGCTAGTTGGTTAACTAACTTACCTCTGAATAATGTGTTTCTTACGGGGCCACTCGGGCCACGGTTGATGGATGGCCTTACAGAAGCCGGGTCAATTAGCCAGGCTGGATTTCCCTGCATGTCGGCTGTAGACAGCACCGGGAGAGCTCCCAGCTCTGTCACACGGGCCTGGCGGTAATTAATCACCAGCGTGGGGCCTTCTCACCTCACACAGGCGCGCAAAAGCAGCCAATACATACGTTTGGTCCAAATTACATCCCCACTCTTCTAATCTGGCTAATTGTCAATAACGCACCCAGAGGAGACGAGGGATCGTTACATAAAACAGAGTCCGACCATCAAACGCGGACCATCCCCAACAACACGGAACAATGTACAGTAAGAAAAAAAGAAAGAAACCACGTTTTATTGTAGCAATAGCTGCTTTAGTTAGTTTATATTTGCTCAACAGTCTGCAGTAAAACTTCTCTGCTTTAATTACCTGAAGATACAGTCTGTGGGACAACCAGGTTGGGACACTGGTATCAAAATTCAATAACAGAACATCAAACACACCAACAACAGCGTTGTTGGTGTGTTTGATGTAAATGTTTCCATTAGTCAGGGTTTGATTAAAAGCAGCACATACAGAAGTTCTACATGGACTCAAAAGCAATGAGATGAAAATGACCGATGACCTTTAAAATGTATTCAAAACTGAATATTTTCTTAAATCAGGACCAGGAGCTCAGTGTCAGCATGACAGGAGGGACATGTAATCACTTTTGAATTGAAAATTGTCTTGGAAATGTCATTTTAGCTACAGCTCTCATCCCAAAAAGCTGTTTCTCTTTCTCTCTCCCTCACAAACACACACACAGGTAGACAGAGCACAGATTGAGAGGCAGGGACAGAGACGTCACTCTGTGTTCACAGCATAAACTCCTGTGGTCTGGACAAAAGCAGCAGGCTGGCAGATGAGGTTTGTGTCTGGGGGCAGGGGAGCAGTGTAGCACTGCTGTGCTTTGTGTGTGTCTGTGCACAGTGTGCGTGTTGTTCTTATGAATTTGTGCATGTGTGTACGTCTGAGCGTGTGTGTGTGTGTGTGTGTGTGTGTGTGCATGCATTTATGTTTGTACCTACATGTGAATGCACACGTGTGTGTATTTTGTTGGGGGGGGGGGTTGGTCTCATGGGGCAGCTCTGTGTCGGTCCCATCTGCCACCCCACTCTACTGACACCCAAGGGAATGGCAGAAGGGGTGGGGGATTCATTTTGGAAAAAGGAATCGGGGTCCAGTGGTCTAATGGGCAACAATGCTGGTTTTACTGATGGGCCAAAGGCAAAGGACACTGACTGGGTGTGTGGAAGCCAATCTACCCATCTATTTGACAAAACAGTGGGCCACCCCTGTCAAGCGCTGCCTCAGCCTGCCTAATAAGGCACGCACACCCATGAAATTATGCCTTATATGAGAAAGGGGTGTATATTTTACACACATGCACACATAGACCTGGGGCTAATGTCAGCCCTAATGCATGGCCACGCTGTGGCCAGAGGGCTAATTGGGTATATAAACACAAACACATCCCTTGAGAGGGAAGAAGGCAAGGGTGCATTTTGTGCTCACTCTTTTGTGAGGGTGACAGTACTTTAACTAAAACAGCAGTATCTATAATAAAAGATGACGCAGTTGCTCTCTAGCAGTTATGCTCATTTGCAGCTGTGCTCTGAGTGTAATGTGGAATGACTTGGTGGCAGGTGGCATCTCATCCTGTCTTTATCCAAATTGTGATCAGGAAACAGTAAATGGTGCTGCCGCACTCGCATCAGCAGCAGCAACAACATAACAGTCTCGTGGAAGAGCAGCATATGGCTCCTGCACCACTGGACAGAAGGAGCACTCAGCAAGATGAATGCTGAGGTGCTGGCAACAAAGCTGACTTTAACTTGTCAAATTAACAGCATATCAAAGGAGAGACAGCAACAGGGAGCGATGATGAGGAAGAGGCAGCTGCAAGTGCTACTTGATGGTGACAAAGACTGCATGGTGACTTGCAGAAACATCGACTCGCTGCTGAGGTCAGTGTCAGATGTTTGAAGTCGGCGTGTCGCTCACTGTCACCGAACAGAGTTTTTGAAACGCAGTTCGACCATATGTGCTCAGTACAAACACACACGGCACATGCAGACATGCATGCGCCGGGTGCTACCCTACCCCCTCACTGCTTTGAGGGCTATGTTAATGAAACAGTTGCTGTTTCCTGGCATAACATTAATTACCCGATCAAAATAGAGTGGGTAATTAACTGCCCTTCTTTACCAGTGCTAATTACATTAACAGAGAAGGGCCATTTGAGGGAGCAAAAGAAAGGGGAGAAGGAAAGTAGAAATACAGCGGTACCACGCAGAGGCTGAAAAACAAGACAGTGAGGCAAACGCTTGTATGTATGTTTTAAGAGAGAGAAAGAGACAGAGAGGAGGAGGCCTCATTGGAGGGAGACTCATGTGGTTCTCACTTGGGCCCCCAGAGGCTTGGTCCTCAGAGAAAAGCAGGCTTATTGGAGAGAAGAGAGATGGAGAGAGGGGGGTGTTGTTTATCTTGACATGCTCTACTCAGTCTTTAACGCTCGCATCACAATTAAGATGCTGCGGCTCATCAGCTATGTATACAAAACAGTGTAACAAGCTGCACGGGCACACAGGTGACGGGCGCAGTCAAAAATAGATTCAGCACAACCTTGAGTTGTGGAGCACTGTGGTAA
The DNA here is from genome assembly GCF_964374335.1 of Astatotilapia calliptera. Lineage (NCBI taxonomy): Eukaryota > Metazoa > Chordata > Actinopteri > Cichliformes > Cichlidae > Astatotilapia > Astatotilapia calliptera. The sequence goes on from NC_137433.1 coordinate 21,768,750, forward strand.
AATCTTAATGTCCAGTAAACTGTCTGATAATCCAGTGTGTGTGAAAATGAATGCCAAGACAGTTTACAATTTAACGCAGGCCAAGAAACAAAGCAGCTTGTATCAACATCACACCTTTTTTTTTTTTCAGTATCCATTTTATTTGGAGCACAAAATATAATTACACCTTGAGATATACAAATCACATTTGCAACTATTTTTTGTATCATTTCAAAGAAAGATGGCTTCAAAAACATAATATTAAATTGCTAATAATTTTTAAATAAATAAAATTAACCAAACTCTAAAAACAATTTTGCAAGAGTCATCTGTTCTTTGTGTTCTTTGTTTTTCGAGTCCTGAGAATGCAGTTTGTGTCATACTGAAAAAAATGTAAGTAAGGAAGTACAAGTAAAAACAGAATGATGAGGGTCAGTGAACATCTAATACGCCCGCTTCTTTTCTTTCTTTTTGAGCATTTGTGCTTTTATTTACCGTACTGCATAGTGACTAGAGACCTGTACAGGGCTGAGACATTTAACATGGATGTGTAAAATGTAAAAGTCACAGTCGTATATATTTAAATTTGTAATGTGAAGTGAAAAAGTACCAGGGCATCGGTGTAAGAGAGCATGCATTTAAAGTGAAATTAAAAAGGGATAAGGCTAACTAACATTTCCTTTACACAAGGAGAATCACCTTCTGCAACATATATATCATTATGCAAGATCCTGCAAACTGGGGATGTTTACTTAAAAAAAACAAAAAACGAATTCATCTTCTATGCTGATCATTCATCAAATTCATTAGTAACCGCTGAGATAAATTCATGTCAGTAACAGCTGGAAAAAGTATCACTGTATAAAAACACGTTTATATTATTACCTAAACTAACAATAATAAGTTAAATTGCTTGTTTTTAAATAAATCAATATATGAATTCCTTTAGTAATAACCCTTGAGACAAAGAGCTCTCCCTTGAAAAACCGTAACGATCAGAACAAAAAATAAAGGGTTTGTTTTTCTGGAATGTAAATTGTCTTCAAAAAGTCTACTACAAAAAAAACCTCTCACTAACTCACAGACGGTTTACACACATGCCGTTTAACGTGTCCATACGCAGACAGAATAGCACCCTGCTTTTTAGAGCTGCAACTTTTTATCTGAGTTGTCTGTCGTCCATCAGTGTTCAGTGCTCTCGTTGTGCGTCCTGTAAAACTCTGGCCATGGTTTTGCGCAGGTGTTGAGGAAAAAAGGTGAATACTGCATGTGATGGTTGGTCAGAAGTCAACACAGATGCTTTTGAAGCTTGAGGTGAAATTCAAAGCAGTCTTCATCTGTTTCTTTTCCGAGGCTTCATTACACACACACACGTACACAGCCGAATGTGGTCCAGTCTAGTGCTGCTTGCTAAGGATGGTCTCTGTGGTTGTGGGTGGATTATTCTCCTCCGTGTCTGCAGTGGATAGCTGGTCTTTGGACATTTTCATACCCCGTGCTGTTCATCCAGACGGATGAAAAAGGGACTAAGAAAAGGCGAGCATATGGGGTTGGGGAGGGAAGATATACAGTACATGGTCGCTAGTGATCAATTTTCCATTCTCCCTGCCCTCGTAGTGCCAAAAGAGGGGCTAAGTGAAGCAGTGGTCTGGGGTAGATTGGGGGTGCTTTGCTACATCGGGGGAACAACCAGGCCCGTCATTGCTGGAGAGAAAAAAATATACAAAATCTATGATTCGACTCAGTCAGCTCTTGCATTATTCTACATCCAGCAACTGTTTTCTGTCTTGTTCAGTCAAAGCTTTCGAGTTAGTACAAGGGGTTAGACTGCATTCATAAGTTCAGACAGGGGGGTCAGATAGTGAGTTGGATGACTACCTCTGAAGCTGTTCCCCCCTGAGGCGGGGCAGGCAGGGGAGGGAGAGCCTTGGGGCCTGAGGACGGGAGCAAAAGCACTCTTCTGTTTAGCAGCAGACGGGAAGGAGGAGAAAGGCAAGAGAGAAGATGAGGAGCTGGAGCTTCCTGGTATAGTGGGGCTAGAGGGCATTACTGTGGAACAGAGAGCAACAGTCAACTTTAAGCCTGAAAGTCATAACACATCTGCTTTGTTAAGTTCATTAATGAACACTTGAAGATATTTAGAAAGTTTTTAAGATCTTACTGTAGGGAGAGCCAGTGGGGGAGGCACTGTTAAAACCAGGAGATCCAGGAACACCTAGACTAGTCATGGGAACTGTCCCATAGCCTCCAGTCATCCCTCCACTAGTGCCATAGGTTGACTGCTGGGGAGTTGAGGCTGACGGGTAACCCCTTGGAGACAAACTGCTCGAGTTGCGAATGTAACCTGGAGGGGCCGTGGAAAAGTTGGGTTACATTTGAGCTTTATTAGCTTCAAAATCAAACGTGAAGGATGACTTAAGGCTCAGTTTGCTCACCCTGGCTGCTCTGTCCTGGCTCTCCAATGCTCACACCCAACTGAGAGGGATAGGAGCCCAGGCCCATCACACTGCCGTGGGCTGGTGAGCTGGGCAGTGCCTGCAGCTGACTGTGAGGACGGGGAACACTGTAGAGCGCCTCGGCAATGTCAGCCGCTCGTTTCAGTAGCATGTCCTACAGGAGGGCAAATAAAATAGAGAGCAATGGGTCAGGCTCACAGACATATAATGCAGTTTGGCCAACATGTTATTGCTGTTAATTAATATATCTTTAGCTTGGCAGTAAACACAATATCTAATATCTAATTAATGTCTAAAACTGTGAATGTCTCCGCTACACCCAATTAGCCCATTAGCTACAAGTTTCATACGGTGTACCAACCGTGCAGCTGACAGTTTTCTGACTCATACTGGTGCTTTCATGAGTTTTCATTTCATGTGCAAACTGAGAATCAGCAGCTGAACAGCCACTTGACATCCACAATCTAAAATTGTACTTTTTTGCAATGTTTTTTAATCTTTTAGCTTTCTGAGTGCCACACCTCTTTGGAAGATGCAGTCGTTATAATGAAATGTTGGAAACCATCAGTCATTTACATTAGAAATTCAGTCTATAAATCAATGCTAATTGTTAATATGTAAAAAATACAAAATCACAGTCACATGTGTACATTATTCTGGGCTTCAATACAATATGTAAAGAAAATTTCCACCAAACCTGATTACTGTGTGGATTTCCATACAAAGCTTCCACAAGATCTGCTGCTCTTTTCAGGAGGATCTCCTGCAAAAAACAAAAGAACAAAAACCAAATTGAATACAATAACCTCTTTATGACATGTGCACTGTGGTTTGAAAGATAATCGTAATATAGTAAGGTCATATATGTAGCTTTCTCTCACCTTAGCTAGTTTCTCTGGGTCACCAGGGTGCCGAGGAATAACCTTCTGAAGACGCTGAAAGCCATAATCTATGGTTGGTTCATTAAGAGCTAAAAAAGGAAGGACAAAGTAAGTCAAAATCAGTCTCAGTTTAAAATTCTTGTGGATAACATGGACAAATAGAGCACAATGATGTGTCTACATACCTGTGTAGATAAAGCGCCCGGGTGCTCCTTTGCAGAATTGCTTAGATTTATAAGACAGTGTGACTTCCACAACCCCGGGAATGTGTCTCGGAGGTGTCTGGACACGGATAGCGTGTGGTGTGATCAGCTGGGGAACAAACACAGAAACTGTGTCACAAAATGATAAGAAATTCAACATGAGGACTCCAGCTAAACATTGGTTATTTATTTCTGCTCCTTGTAAAAAAAAAGACTATATATAAAGATTGACAGAGACATATTATGTCAGTGAAGAAGAATTTGAATCGTTCTTCTTTGTAATGACCAGCGGGGGATGTTCAGGAGAACGATCCAGCTGAACAGAGGCCTAGGAAGCAACTTTAATTCTTCCTTCATTGATGAGGTCAATAATAAGGTTCCTTGTGCATCTGTGGTCACTATTGCTAGTTTCAGAGTATGCTTTAGGGAATGACTACTCGCTTGTGATATCTGGATTTCAAAAATCAAGAGCATGGTAACAGCCAAAAAACCCAACTAAAGGCTCCAGAGCTGTAGACCCAGACCATGGTGTGTAAAAAAAATCAGTTCAAGGTTGGAAACAACCTGCATAAGCTTGTTTGAAACTACATACAAGGCCAGAAGTCCTGGTCACGAGCCATGCACATGACTTTTACTCATGGTCTGGAGCTCAAGTCAAGTGTAGCTGGACTATTTTTTAGTTCAGTTTTCAAAGTGAAACTGGCATTTGGCCAGGAAAAGACACACAAGTGGCAAATTTCAAGCCATCAAAAAGTGGACTACTATCATTAGCTTAACCTCTTAAGCCCCAACGCCCCCTGATACGGGGGCAAAAGGCAGGAGATCAGTTAGGCTTGGGGCTTAAGAGGTTAACTCTGTGACACCCTGGTGACATTTGTCATGCTATGACAGCTGCCACTGGCATTTAAAGAAATATCCTCACCACCGTGTCCTGTAAATGTTCAGGCTACTTCTACAGTGCACAGTCTAATTTTCAGTACACAATCAAATTTTGTGTAGGCTGCACCTGAGTAACTGAAATAATGTGATAAAGCATAAGCTTTCATTTTTAAATATCTACCACCATTAGTGTGATGTTATGAAGATGCTCTTACCTCGCTCCATACGAGCATGCTTCCAAACACCACTTGTAGCCCGTCAAAAAAGTTCTCCCCAATGACTATGACCATTGCACCACCGGTGGTCCAGCCCTCACTCGGACTGATGGCTTTGATACATGGGGTAGCTAAACAGAAGAGCAAAGCAAGATTCACTTCAGCGGTTTCAATACAGGATGTTCAGCAGTTGAGAAAAGAAGATGTGCAACGGAAGTGGAGATCTGATGAAGACTGTTTTAAAGATGCTCTGTAGTTCAGGATTGTGCAAAACAAGTTCTAAGATAAAGTTACAAAAGCTAAAAGCATTAGTGCCTGAATATTTCAACTTAATTTTGTTTACGATGTGATTTTTATCCACAATGAACTCGAAGAGCACATTGGAAAGATATACAGTGTAGGTCAGCAGACACAGCAGCTCAAGCAATGGACGTTAAATGAAAGAGATAAAAACAAATCTCTATTAAAAAAATAAATACGTTATGAAATGTATTTATGCACAGAACCGGAGTAAATGTTCTTGGTTACCTTTGACCACTGTTCAGATAAATAAGTTGTTCTTAGTTGAGATGTGATGTTGAAGATGGAGATCCGTTTCCAGGTCTACAACTGTAAACTTTGTTCTCAGGCTTACAATAAGATGGTCTCCACTTATATACGCATTTTCACTTTGTGGTTCTACAAAGCATTTTGAAGTGTGTTTCTCCTTCACTGTTTAGAGACTAACAGCACCGTAGCTGCAACACAAGGTGCTTGCCTGCCCTGTGAAACAGACTGGGTTTTGATAGTCTCGCATATGGAGCAGTAAGATATCAAACCACCAGCTCTGGGAGGAGTAATTTCACTTCATCACCTAAGCCTTGGTCACCCACATAGCACATTGTTTATTAGAGATGACAGCATTATCTTGAGTTGAATATTTTAGGACACATTGACAAGTATGGAATAAATGCTTTAATTAGTTCAGTTAATGACCTCAGCAGTTATGTTTGATATACCACGGTGATTATGATCGGACGTTATGCAACTCGAGTACCTGCTGTTCCCTTATGTTCTGTGGATGAGTGTGTCTTATGCTTCTTGTGAGTGATGCAGCAGACATGTAACACAGAAAAAAAAGGTACGGTAAATGAAGTGTGACGCGATGGCGTAATTGTCTTACCATATTCCATCGTATTCTCGACAGACTCGCCTGGCTCCAGTCTTCGAGCTCTTCTGCCATGTTTTGAGTTGTTGTGGACAAACATGTTGTCAGACACGGCTAGGACGTGACCGTCTACACTCACAGTGCTGCACAGGACCACCTGAAAGAGAGGAAAAGAGCCATGAGGAAGATACATGAGCGTCTATGACCCACTTAGACAGCATGCTGCGAGTCACAATCTCAGGTTACGACAGTAAAATCCCTGAGCAACGATTTGTTTTAGTGTACAGGTGATAGTCATATTTCTTAATAGGTAATGTGACATCCCCGGGATCTCCATAATATGTCTGCATTCTGGGGATGACACTGTTCCCGCAAGCCTCCACTCCCCCATCAGGTCTCCATATGGCCTCTCCTGCACTAACTTTTTGATTCATAGAGCATGCAGCAGGCTCATCGTTGTCTCCTCGTGATCCTTCAATGACAGCAAACATATGGACCAAATCTCCCATTTTAGCCAGCAGTTAAGGTAGTGGATGATATATTGTGACCCTAATTTGATTTTCTGGTCTCAGCATGTGTGTGTCCCTTCCCACATCATGAGGATGACATACAAATAATTAATGAGAAGACACTTTTCTCTTTGGAAAAATTATGAGTGTTGATGCTAATCCTGAGCGCAAAACTGAGTTTCCGCATGTTTATGAACATTTTTTGACAGTTAAAGGGAGAAGATCAATGAGAAAAGAATTTGAATAAACCATAATGTTTTTATTTTTATTTTTTTGTTTATTTTCTTTTAGATATGTCAGAAAAGATCAATCTTTTTACTCCCTTTGAAATAAACACATGGCAGTAATTTTACAGGTGAGGGAACACGAGGAGGGAAAAAAGGAGAAAAGGCATATGATCCATAGGTGGTGGAAAAAGAGGGGCAGCTATAGGAAAATAACTGTAAATTATCGATCTAGCGTCAGACTCCTGTCCAGCTCCGATCACCTTTTAACCCGGAGATGACAGTCTCCAAGTGCCTGCGTGCTCATAACTTCTCAGCGTGTGTCACCTCGCAGGGGATAAAGCAAAAATGGTGCAAGACAGCAGGACGAAGACAGGGAAGGGACAGGGGGTTTGCTGGGAGGAGGAGAATGCCAGACAGAGGCCGCTGCTGCTGAAAGACGGCAGAGGAAGTGAGGCGGGAGCGTCCCAAGTGACCACTTCCTGGGTCACGGAGCATGACCTCCTCCATCTGGAGCCAATCACTCAATTCTTGACAACTTCCTGAAACACCTCAACCTATTTCCTGCACTCCAGCACCCCCACGACCAAGCCCCCCTCCACATATCCAACTCCTTTCACTTGTCTTTCTGTCTTGCTGTCTTCTTATTGATTTTTAACTTTCACCTTTAACTCCCACCTTCGTGTTTTTCTCTGCATAACCTCTCCAAAGGAGGAGTTTAAGGTAAAAGTGTGACAAGAAAATTCAAAAACAAAATCCTCTATCTAAATTAGAAGACACGAGGTGACATTCTCATTAATCCAAAACCTTTTGTTTTTTAGTGCCACGTTCCCCACTTCCATGCAAGCACACACTCACACACTTGCTGGTTTCCCTCCGTGTACTTGTACCTGAAATCTCCTCATATCCCTTGGGTTTCCTGCTGTCTTCAGACAATTCTGGTTACATTTCAGGAAAAACTTCAAGAAAAACCTGCAAAGGTAAATACAAGGACACATGTTTGTATATTAGCAACAAAAAAAGCATCACACAAAAGAATCTTGATCACGTTTGTGATTATTTGCTACCCTGTAACAAACTGGCAGTCTAAGAAGACGCTAATTATTTTTCCGAGACAGGTCTTGTGTGTGTAAGGTTGTGCGGATGTGTGCGTCTCTGCTCTGTACACATCTGATTACTGTTCTGTCTTCAATCCCAGCTGTTTAGTTTAATAATAAAGTCAATGTTATTACACTTTAAATCAAGTAATGAGATTTTGAAACACAGTCCAGTGAAACAGCCACGGTGTTTCAAAGTACACTGGAGACAGTGATGTATGCCAGGAGACTCAAGGGACCGTGGTATCCCACAATGCCGTATTTGAACCCCCACATGGGAATGGAGAGGGAAATGAAGTACAGACAACTATAGAGAAAGTGAAACAAGGAGGTGGGAAGATGGAAGGTAGCGATAGAGGCACAGGCACTAGTATGGACATGAATTTTGTTTTCAAGTATATGTGTCTCATTACGTATGTGAGTCTACTTCTGGGTGTGATAGACTGTGCAGACACAGAGTAGGTGAGAGAGAGAGAGAGAGAGAAAGAGGTGCTGATAGCCTCTGCTGCACCAAAGGAAACCTGAGAGAAAGGTGGAATAAATAGGAGAGAGGGAGACTGTGGAGAGAGACTCCAAATCCCAGGTGTACGCAGTTCGGCAACATAGCCCGCTGCCATGGCAACGCAGCTCTGCCGCAATCCCAAAGTCCCCATGCTGAGGCAAAGACAGCGGTGGGAAAGAAAAGGAAACAACAAGAACACATTCCATCACTGAAACCCAGCGCGGAGCCAGGAGAGAGACTTGGCGAGGTGAGAGGCAGGAAAGTATATAAAGAGGACAGGTGCAGACAGGGCTCAGGAGGTGGAGGACTTAAAGAGAGGACATGTGTTAAAATACAATAAAATAGGAATGAGCTTTGCGCTGATGCAGGATTGTGATGTAATTACGCTTCTTCACTTCACAGTAAACACATCTGCCACATCTCTGCCGTGTCTGTGAGAAACACCCATTAGCACTCCAATAAAACAAAGAATAGCAAAGCAGAGAAAAATGTTGCACAAGGATGCAACGTATTTCTTTTGGGGGGTTTTTTAGTTTGGGGGGGGCTTCATGGGTAGCTCCAATCCCACCCACACTGTGTTTTCTGCAAGTATAAGTCATCTTAATGTAGAGCGGTTGTTTGGAGAGGAACTTCATATTGGCCCCATGGCCCTGAATCCTCCCATCGAATACTAATCTCTCCCTCATTCTGTCAGTTTTTACTCGCTATTCTTCCATCACTCGCTCCAACTTCCTCCCTTGCGAACAGGACCTGGCTTCTAACTCCGTTCCAACAGTGTGTCCAATATTTCTTGATTTGAGCTATTTCGTCAGAGGACAATCAATATTGTTGTTGGCAGAGGGCGATTGCAATTTATCACTTAGATCTTAGGCCTCCAAACTCAAAGCTACGCTCAGTTTGGGGTGGAAACATGTAAAAGGGCACATCTGCAGGATTTTAACATACATGCAGCAGTACATGTATGTTAAAATCCTGCACAGGCAGAGTTTTAAAGTCTGGTTCTGGACTCTACAAGTGGACAATAATCAAAAGTGTCCCGTTTCATTTTACTGTGTCTACTGAAGGTGATACAGAACACATATTGATTATGTCCGGGCCAATGCTTCTTACACTGTGGCTCATTTAAAGGAATATAGAAGCCTTATGCATTAACCATTACATCACAGGAATCACATTTCTGGTTCAGTAAGCAGGTCCATTGTATGCCTGTGGTTTGATAACACTGGTTTCCTCACACAATCCAGTCGTAATCACTCACTTGACTGACTGACATGATAAATTTCTGCTGTAGTGATGCATCAGATACCAAAATCACAACCTAATTCAAAGGCTGTCTACACCGATCTCAGGCTTTGTGCACTTTCTGAGGGTTCTTGACCTTGTTTGTTGACTTCTTCTCATCATTCCTTGTTTGTATGACACCGGATGCCTCACACATGCACGCTCACAACCACACATCCGCATGCATGCATACATGCACACTCTAATACACTGACACACACCCCTCTGCTCCCCTCCCAAAAACCCATTGAGTCAACTTTTCACCCCCCCCAGTTCGGACGCACACAGCTGCAAATGCTGAAATTAAAGCGAGACATTGACGCATATATTAGCATGCATTAGCCGCTTCCCCCTGCCCACTTAACATGCAAATCTCCCAGCCCCGTCGCCTCGCACCTTCTGCCACACATTCATTTGCTGAATTATAATTAGACTAATCTTGCATAATTAATAAGAAGTCGAGGACCCTCTGTTTTTATCCCCTCCTCTATTGTGGTTGCAAAAGTTTAATATTGCTGTTGTTTGTTTTTGTTTTGGTAATGTAATACACCCACACACCTCCCCGTGCACACAGAAGAGACGAAGAGAACACGCTAAGAATTGGAGGTGATCCTCATGTCACAGGGAAATTGCAGAGAAAGGCTATTTTCAAAGAACTCCACCAGAGTTATCGTGTTTATATTTAATAGCTGCCTTGTTACACATCCACAGATTATACTGCTCCATAAAGCAGGTGGAAAAGAGAGATCCTGTTTTTATTAAAACACTGTCAAGTGGGTAACACAGTGCAAATAAAACTAATGGGAGGTATGAAACAATTTTTAAACTGTCTGCCTCAATAAATATTTGTTTTAACGACTGACAATTGAAGAAGAACTGCAGACTATAAGATAAAGCATTATTGGTAATCTTGTAAAAATGTATTTTAAAAATAAAACTTCTTAGATTAAGATTGCTGTTCCACATTAGTGGCAAATTTCACCCTACAGCATGCTGCAGTCAGCTATGAGAATCAAGTTTTATCTTCTGCAGCGTCTTCCCTCCACAGACACGCTTAAAACAGGAAACACAAACAAAACATAGAACCAAGTCTTAAACTTTGGGATCATTTTACACTAGAGCGCCACAGGGAGTGTGTTTTTTTCTTTTCTGTCTTCACTTCTAAATCTCTGTCAAGGCCTCCAGTCCCTTTGTCTACATCTGCGTCAGTTCCCAAGACTAAACACAGACCTCGCAGCATGAGGTGGGCATCCCAGGAGTGACAACTTGCTTTGCTAAAACTAGATCAGTGACCAAACTCCAAGTCGTGACACTAAAAACAATAAAAGAGTAACAGTTTTTTTTTAACACGTTTTCATTCTTTACTATGCTTGGTTTCACATTCCTCAGTCGATTTTAGCATCTGTTACACATGTAAGCATTGCCCTGCTTTACACATGGCCTTAATCATCCAGTGAGCACCTAAGCACCAAAGGACTTAACAAAAATTTTCATAGGCATTCATCAGCACTAATCACTGTTGACATAAACTGCCTTTTCACATAGTCGTAAAACACATCACCCACTATGCTCGCTGTAAATGAACTTTTACTGGTTGCAGTGGCTCTTCAAGCAATCTGATTCAAGCGTGGCTTTAATGAAGAGTTCAAATTAGCCAGGAGCACAGAAAACACTCCGACTCTCACTTTCCTGGGGTTGGCTTTAGTTTTCTAATTTTGGGTCAGTGCAGCAAAAGTGACAAATTTATGCTTTAATCCAAATATACGAGAGGAGAAAACTTAAAGCAAACTATGGGGAGGGGGTGACTGTCATCATTTTTGCTCAGCAAAAGTGGGATCCCTGCTGCTTGGTGAGAGGCGAAAAGTGGAGACGGAAAAAGAGACACTCTTCTTCATCATCTTAATAAATGTAATTTTTGACCCAGTCTGTAATCCCTAATATTCAAACTAAAAAAGGCTGCAAAATGCAAAAAAGATGAAGAGGCGGACGCGGAGGAAGAGAGGAAGAATGTCGACGTCCTGTATGCAGGGCCATCACTCATCAGACATCCCCTCCATCACCTCCCCACCGCCACCCTGAAAAAACAAAACAGTGTCCTGACATCGTGGTGGAGGGGAGCTGAAAGGCGGGTGGGGAGGAGGGGAGGAAAATTAGGAAACCAGATGTGAAGCATTAAAACATACTGACATGCTGAGGGCCTTCCTCTGCCACACTCACACACTGAGAACACTAACTCGTACAGCAGGCTAAGATACATGCACGCATGCATGTGTATGTCTCACACACACACAGGCCATAAAACAACACACACGTACACATGCACACACAAAGACAAATACTGACTTGAAAGCAGCCATGTGTGCACAATCAATCATGCAGAATTATCCACATTAGAAAAAGTGATGCCTAAAAAACAAATGCCTAAAAAATGTAAGCATGCTAGCTGATTTTTAATAAAACACGCGTGAAATGGGCCAAAACACGCTGCAGCTCATGGCTAGGAATGAAGATTTGGATAAATTAGGGAGGATGTAACAATTTTTCACTGTAAGACAAAAATCTACAGATGGGTCATCATGCATCACTGTATGGACATGCATCCAATTAGGACATATATTTTGGCTGAGAAATGGCTGGGGGAGCTTTGTTTTCCTTCATGAGGGGAGCTGTATTGGGGGGGGGGGGGGGGGGGAATTGGAGCATAGTAGATGTGTATGTGTCAGTGGGGAAGAGTAATAAATACCCCTGGACCAGGGTCCCCTGGCAGACTGGGAGCTAGACTGGTCACCAGGGTTAACACCCGGGGCACCTGACCTCTGACATTGCTAATGGGGCACAGAAAACCCTCCACGAACTGATACCCCCTCTGTCGCATACCACCACAGGACCTTTCACACCAGTCGTCCCCAGTCCGCTCCCCTCCTCCTCCTAAAAACATACAGGGATATCTGTGGCATCACCTTCACTGCCCTTTCACCAGCAAATGCCACACAAATTCCCTACAGCTTGAGCATCTCTTTCATTTTCTTTTTTTCGGGATGCTTTTTAAACATATATGCAGTCGTCATCATCATCATTAAAAAAAAATAAAGCTTGACCCTCATCTGTTTCCACAAGTTAAATACAGATGAAGGCTTTATCTACTAAATGGATTGTCACTGTAGGACCCTGATCTCATTTGACAGCAGTATTTATCCTGTGTGAGCTGGGAAGATTATCCTCCATTGGCCAACTTACTCATGTAAAATAAAACAGTGTGAATATACCACACATCAACTTAATGCTGTGTGTTTTATTTATCCGTTCTTATCCCTACCTCAGGTAATTACACATCACTAGAATTATTTTGCTGCTATAAAACACAGATTTTATTCAGGCTTCTTCTTTTGGCTGTTTGTGTGAAGACAAAATGCAGGACTAAGAAGTTGGGCTTCAAAAAGGAACATGCTAACTTTCATCAGATACACCTTAAAGCAGACAGCGAGCACATGGATGAACTCAGCTCTTTATAAATTTGACTGGTGGATTGGCTGTGTCCCTTTTGGCCTCCTCTCCGTTGCCTCCCGGGCTGGCTTCACCCCTGCAACCCCAGCCCAGACCTACCCCGCCTCTAAACTTGAGAACTGTGACAAAGCCAAACATTTTAACCACTGGTGCTGATTTATAGAGCTGGGTAGCGCTGTAAAACCTTTAGGCTTGCCACTGAAAAAGTGACTGTAGCATTCTGGAGCTGGGAGCTTAAGAGGGCTGCGAGGAGGAAAGTGGAATGATGGGAAGGGTACTCAAGAGGCACTTGAGAGGTTTCTCTTGGGTGTAAAAAGTGTTTTACTGCATAACCTCTCACCAGCTGCTAAATGTGCATTTCAACAATTTAAAATGAATTAATGTGTTAGTCTCTCGAGCTTAGCCAAAAGCATAGCATAGAGACCATCCACATGGGACTGCGGTCAGCCTGCCAAATAGATAGATATGGATAGATATTCAGAGTCTAGAGAGCATGAATTCACAACCAGGACAGGGAATAGAAGTCCCATCAGTGGCCTGACCTCTCCCAGCATGCTTGGCGTGTCCTGAGGGACGAGGATTCAAAATATACTCTCACAACTGTCAGATGGAGACACGTAGCACCTTCTTCAACTGAATAGATTTCAAATATGCCAGAAGGTCATCCACGACGCACCAAAATCTAATCTTACCTTTTCAATACCCTTTCAATCAATCAGCAGCTAATAAGATTTACCAATAACGTGTATAAAGCTTGGCCCAAAAGAACAATGAAGCTGGGATGGATGCCACTGAGAGGGAGAGGAGAGGAAAGAGAAGCAACAACAGAAGGAGAAGAGATGTCTTCTTAATTAGCCAGTAATGATAAGATCTGACAAACAACATCTGTTTCCAGAAAGAGAGAGAAGGGAGGGTGGGGGGGGGGGGGGGGTGTAAAGAGGGAGAGGGAAGAAGAGGGCGAGAGAGCGGGATGGGAAGCAGCACGAGAGAGAGAGAAACTGCTGAGAAACCTGTGAAGCCTAGACAACAGGGACCTGCTTGTAAGAAAGTAAAGGGGGAGCGGAGGGGATGTGTTTGGGAGGGAACGCTGTGTAGCGTGACACAATGGAGAAAGGAGGATGAGAAGTATAGCAGAAGTGAGAGAAAGACAGACAGGGGAGAGAAATCTGACAGGGTTGAGGGAGTCGAAAAGCCAGGACGACTATGACAGACAGGAGAAGGAAAACAGATCAAAAGGAGAGAAAATGAGGAAGATAGACAGACGCAGAGAAAGTGAGCTGGATAATGGTGCTGAAGGGAGAGAGGAGGAACGTGCGAAGAGATGGGAATGGAATCACTCAGAGGTTTCAAGGTGCTGTAATTTACTGTCCATGGCTAATACACAACAAATGTGTGGGAGCCGTGGACTGCGAGAGGAGAAGGGGAGCAGAGTGGTTGGGGGGCCAGGAGGGTGGAGGCTTTAGGGAGGGCATGCAGACTGTTGGGGCTCTCAGCATGCCTGCTGGGAGCCTGTCAGCAGTCACATCACCCCTTGCCCTCAGCCCTGACAGATTCATCAGGACCATCCCACACCCTGCTGCATGTATCCAAAAGATTGCAGCGACAATTGTTAAACTGCTTTTTCCATTTTTAATTCACATTTCCTGTCAGACTTTTATTTGTTAATGTTATGTTCGATCCAGCAATCATCCCCACATCAGACAAGCCACCGAGTTCTCATGAGATCTCGTGAAAACGCTTCAAAAACTTCAGGCTTTTAGCTCACTCTCTATACTTTTAAGCCCATTTTGGTTCTTTGCTCGCTGTTTGTTGCAAGACAGTTAAAAAAAAATTGTGTATTGCACACGGTCAATAGAAAGTGTGGGTTATTTTCTTATTTGTAACTAAAATCAATCATGAGGTCAGCAAAAAAAAAACATAAGAAAAAACTTAACTAAATCAAACTAAATCTCAAGGGGAACATAACCTGGGTATAGCCATGACTATCGGATATGATGTAACATCTGAAATAGCACAAAGACAGCAAATTGTGACAGTTAACAAATTATTAAAGATTATTATTAAAGATAATGTGCAGTATCTACATTGTGCTCTACACATTAAATTTGCTTGAGAATGGCTAATAACGGTCACACCAAAGATTTTCTTATTAAGATGGAAACACACCATGGACTTGCCTTCAGTGGGAAGGTTCTCTGCAGCAATCCTGCACTCATATGCTCCATGCTACTCCATGCTTGATTTTTTTCAAGCAGCTTTGATAAATGTACTGAAGTTCTTACGAATGAAAAGCTATTGTATAAGAACTGTGTCTATACACAGCGTCTTTGCCTGTCTGTTTCCTTCATGGACCGCAGGAAGTATAACTTTTGCCTGTGATACTTAATCAAATTTTTTATTTTATTTTTTAAATCCTGCAGAAGTGTAAATATTAGTGTTTGGAAATGCTTTCAAAAAGTGAGCGTCAGGGATTTCAGAGAAATCTAACTCCTAAGAAAAATAAGAGTCTTTCCAGATCCCAGATAAATAGACAAACAAAAAAACAAGGTGGCCTGTGGGGCCGGCTTAGCACCAGGGGGCATTGTTAAGTCATTAGTGAAATTTAAGCCTTTAACCACAACCAAACCCAGTCACCCCCAGCAGCAGTGTCCAGCCAAAGAAAACAGCCCCTGTTACTAAATACCACTGCTAACTGGCCTTTGACTCCAGCAACCCCCCCAACACACACACAAACACACACACAAGATTCTAGATTCTTATGAAAGTCCAGTGCAGGAATGCTTGTTCGCTTGCTCATGATCTGAAGTGCTGCTAAATCACTGTAATTTGCCCACTTGTGATCCTTTGAGTGTCCCTGCTTAATCCCTTCACTGCTCAACCAAAGGTGAACCTTATTAGTGGCTAGACAAATGGGAGGGTTTTCCCCAGCATCCCACCCCTCCTCGAAATTCCCATTCATAAATATCCCCCCCCCCACAGTTCATCCATTGGTAGTCCGATCCCATTTCCTGTCACAACATCTCTCCGTTGCTGTCTGTTTCCTACTGCCCCCTGTGTAGGCTCTCAAAGAAAACAAACCAGGCCTACTTCTTGTGGCAGAGTTCAAGCCACAACAGCCAAATGCTGGCCGTATCAGAGCAAGGGTGACCAAACACAAACTCGGCCCATAACCTTCCACTCATTATACACTTCCTGTGCATGCTGGAGTCCCGGGTATTTCCAGGTCACATGACACCAAAATGTAGAGAGCTTGAGACTTACCAAAGGTCCCTGAACTCATTTTCAGCGGTCTTAACTCTGAGTGTGGCTCTTACTGTTTGATGCGGTGCCTGTCAGAGAATTTGATATTCTAGACATTGCATCGTCTCTCCCTGTCTGTCTTTGTGTCATTCTCCTGCTTGCATTGCCCCAAGGGAGGAGCCATCCCCACAGTCCTGTGCCAGCTGCTCAGTGGTCCAGCCTGCGTGCCGCTCTGCTGTGTGAGGCGTTGTGCACTAGAGCCTCAGGGCTCTGTCGCCACGCTGCCTGGACCCCTGCATGAGGGGCTTGCTGACAGAGGGTCTGGAGGGACTGGACAGTACCAGCTCACCAGGGAGAGTCCTGTGACAGCGGACTGAGGGGGGCAGACTTTGTCTCTGAACATGCATGTGTGACAGACAGGTAATTTATGCAAAGATAATAATGGCTGCTGTATCCGTAACTAAGAGCGCACACATGCTTCTCTATGACATGTTCAGTTTCTTTAGTGTATTCAACAGCAGCTTTAAAGCCAAGTCTGCACACATTGAAAATGCTAGATTTTGAGGCTCACCTGTAGCTGGACTGCCACTTACTGTCATAGAAACTGACAGCTTAAACACCTCAGCCAGCTACAGCTGCACTCAGAGTATGTGAAGGTGTATTTGTCTCAGTTTGCAACAACTTCACCACCATCATCTTCAACTCTTTTCCAGTCAAAGGATCAAATAAAAGTAACTGAGAGATCCAACTTTGAAGCCATGTAGCTATGATATTATGATCTTAGCGCTGATTGCTCGGGTTCAGGATGGCGCGTATGAACACACTTTGAGATATTTGACTGGACTTCAATAATTTCTTGGCAAAAAGATCTGTGACTTCACAATAAAAATGTGAAACTGAGTTGTGCTTTCCAAAGCGTGTGGGTTCAGACACTACGTGCACCATTTCCAGCTTTGGACCAAACCTCAAAAAACTCATCCTAAAATAATATGAGAGGAAAAAGGTAAAGACAGCATACAAGTGTACACAGAGTGAATTATGAGTTTTAATTAAGTACAGTAAAAGGCAAATCTAATACTGGATGCATGAGAAACGGTTTCCTAAAATGACATTGTTGTCTCACACATAAAACTCTCAAGCGTGTATATGATGACCTAACGGGGCGAGTTGGCGGTAGAATTTGAGTATGCATCTGGGAAAGGGAAGGAATTCGACCTCTGACACAGTCCAAAAAATGTTGCTGCATTTATTCTTTGGCTGATAGTTTAATGTTCTTTTCCCAAAGACTTGTAGTTTCTATTTTCTTTTCGGTTGAAGAATGAGGAGGCCAATATTCCCCATCATTAGTAGGACAAGGAGTAACTTTATGTGACCTGCTGTGAAATCAGGTAGGCAGCAAAGCCCTGCAGGAAGCACAGAGGGAAGTAGTCTGCATCATCATGGGTTTTTAAAGAAAATATGACAGGCAGGCACACGCAGGTGGAAAGACTAACATCAAAACAGATGGTCACACTGTCTGTCTAATACACCACAATGGCAGGGAGCAGGTATTTACATACAGCAACAGATATTTGAATAGTTTATTGTCAAACTTTCCAGACAGCGTCGAGCCATAAAAAACAATAAAAATGACAGAGTTTAACAGCTCACAAGCACCGCAGAAGCGAGATATCCAAATGTGACATAAGATTTATACCAGCATTAAGAACTGCTCACTAATAACTGCAATAATGCACATTGACCTGAGGAAATTTGTAATTGAGATGAAACTAAACCAATTTTCTGTATATTGATCAGAAAGGAAACCCTGCACGCACTCAATGAAAACAAACCTGTGGTACATGCACACAACTAGAACCAAGACTACAAACAGATCAATACAACCCACAACCTAAGATTAAGAATAATGGATCGTTCTCGGAGCTAAGCTCAAATAAAGTCATTTCTCGAGACTCATATACTATAGTTTTAATAAATAAAAGAATAAAATAAACTCTAAATGCATCCTTCTGAAAAACAAAAAATCTGGGTTTAAGCTGCTGCTGATGAAAGTGTGCACAAGTATGTAACAGTCCTTGTGAGCTCATTTTCAGTGTGGGGGAGGGAACAGGCATATTGACAACATTGGAAAATTCCTATTGATTATTCGTCTTTTCTCTGAGCACCGGCTTGTTAAAAAAGGGCCCTCTTGGAAACACGATCAATTAGTGAGATAGTGCTTACCATTGATCACCCCAGTGCCCCTCACAAGACTCCTGCCTTACAATGGATCCCTCTACACACTCTATATGACCAACTATTGATCTCAGCTTCTTAGCCAAATATAAAAGCACACACCCAGAGCTGCCCCCCCCCCCCAACAAATCCCATTCAACCCACACAGCCTAATACTAATACTGACATCTGCTTGTCTCCATTGTAAACCCCACAGCTCACTCATAAAGACTGAGGCCCAGAACCAATATAGTTTCTCTGAGGTCAGAGATCAGTTTTGCAATAATACCACCATTAACAGATCTGCCTGGGTTGAGATTGAGAATGAGCTAAATTTCAAACAGTGAAAGCAATCATCCAAAAATAAAGAAATAAAAATAAAAGAAATACCAGTATTTGAATTTTGACCTGAAAGCACTCAATAATTTTCTGTTTCGCTTAATAAATGACCTTAAAAATGACCTGTCAAAATAATCAACCACCAGTTTCTGAAAAAAGATTCATTTACGCATGTTTATTAAAACAAGAAAAGAAAAGAAATGTAATGTAATAAATACATTGATTGCATGAGCTTGAAGAATTACATTTATAGTAATGAGCCCAGAGGCATTGATCCAACTTCCTATTGAACAATCCACTCATCTAACCAATCAGAAAACAAGTCAGGCCATCAGTCAAGGATAAGTGACATCCTGCAAACAGAGATGTCACATTAGGACTGCGAGTATAACAGTTCACCTATGCAGCTGCAAAACTAGCAGACACAGCAGGCACTGGGGCGTTAGATAATTCGCCCCCAAAAGCAACTCGAGTCATCTCTTTGTCAACTCCTGCCCTTGCCCTCTTCATCCCTCCACCCTCTGTCCTTTCACCCCTCCCAGTGGATCAGCTGTGATCTCCTCTCTCTCCCCTTTCACTCAGATCAGGATTAGAAAGAAGGGAAGGTGGAGGGAGCTGCAGCAGTAGCAGCAGTAGCAGCAGCAGCAGGAGAAGGGGGAGAGAAAACTGAAACAATATGGAAAGGAGATTAGAAAAGAGGGGGTTTGGGCCGTTTGGGGAATTGCAAACTCCCTTGTGCTTGGGTAGGTGTCCTAATGACACTGCCTAATTATGGCAAAATTAGACAGGCTAAAGGGAGGGTGGAGGGGGGTGTTGGTGAAGGAGATGGTAATGTGACGGAGAAAAGAAAGAGGAGCACGGGAATTAAGCAATAGGGAGTTAAAATAGTAAGCATGTGAGAGCAAAAGGGCGAGAGGGGTGTGCAGAAGCACAGATACAAACTGGGGCAGGTGGAAAGGGAGCAATGCACTGAGGGTGCGAGGAGAAGGAGAAAAGAAGGAAGGAAAAGGGTAGAAAGCAGTGGTGGTGGAAGGGAGTGGGCCCCAGCACGCTGCATGTTAATTGGAGAACAGGTGTTAGGGCTGGGAGCAGGAGGCTGATTACTGGAGCCACAGAAACTGACTGTCTCCTCCACACACACACACAGAAGTGCACACACATACACAAATGCGCATAGGCTTCAGACACACACACACACATGAATAATTTAAGACCCAAGCAAGGACTAGGGGAAAAGGTCAGTGTAGGGGTCAAAGAGACACACAGACAATCGTACATAGATCCATATACATACATAAATAAACATCCCCACAAGCATGAAAATATACATTCGTTTGCGTGCATGCAAACGATGCATATGTGTTATAAACTTCCTCCTAGTTGAGCATACATACATTGAGCATATGGAGAAAAGTAAGGACACCTCTGATTGGGCAAAGCAGTATTCCACCAGCTTAGCAGAAATTAACTGGCTTCTAATAGGTGGGTCCCTGAGGAGGGGATTTTGTAGGCTAGTCGTGAGGGAGAAGCCCCCATCAGGACAGGATATGGCCAGTGTGATTAGAGAGTACAGTAGGTCAATGATTTAATTTAAATCAATCCTCAGAGCTGCACATCAGCCTGCACACACACACACACAGAAAGCCACAAAGAAATATAGACTGTTTTTGTGTTGTTTTTCCTCACCAGAAAATCACCAATCTACTTAAAAAGCAAATTTCAAAGCAGTTTAGCCATGTTAGGAGGAAGTATAAAAAGGGTGCGGAGGGAGCGATTGTGAGAATAATGTTCTAGAGTAAATGGGAAAAGCAGCTGCTCCAAGGTATTCTGGGAAAATTCATACAACAACAACAACCCGATTTTTCCGTTATATGAAAACTATCTTCATCTGAGATCCTCTGAGACACACTGTCAACAGCCAGCCGGCTTGAACTGAGGAGGGGAAAGAAAAGGGTCCTTGATATATGTGAAGTGAGTGCTTTCTAGACAGACAATTGCAGGGAAGGAGAGAAGGAAGGAGAGGGCAACGGAGGGAGTGAGGGAGAGAGAGGTGATGAAGGTTGCCCCATGACATCACACAGTAGGTATTTCACATACGGTCTGCTTATGAGTATCAATCACGCTGGTTAATGCCAGGCAGACAGTGTGGGACCTCCAAAAGCCCTTTAGACGTGAAGACTCTCACACACGCTGATTACAGGGGTGGTCATCTCCCTTTAAGCCTGATAACTGGCCCTCGGGGTGAACATTAAGTACATATGTGAGCCCGTCTGGTGGTGTGAATGATCCACATGCTTCTGATAAAAGTAAATCTGTGCTTTTGTCAGGTCTCAGGTGCAAATGAGTGACCAAAGTGAAACAGATCCCAGCAAGCTGGAAGATAGATCAGCCGATAAACAGAAAGCCGCAGACAGAAAGACACATGGGAGACAGACACGGGCGCTTTTCACTGGATGTTACCGCCTGTTTGCAGTGATGTGGTGTAAATTGCCCCGGAGAAACAATGAACATACTTCCCATGGAGAAGAAGAACAAGATTGACATGTGATGCATACACGCACAGTTAGGTATTATGTCTTAAATGAACAGAGAGCATGTGTAAGCTTCTTCTACAGTTGGTGCAGAGGGGACTGTTGTGAGAGTTTAGATAGTATAGATAGGTGATGGTTTGAGGTGATGGACACTGTGTGAGACATGCTTGGATTTTATTACCTGTCAATGATGACTGGATCGGACGGCGTCTCATTTCGATTGCCACAACTTTTCTTCTCACAGCAGCGACTGAGTGGGCGGTTAAAGAAACAGGAAAGTGGAAAAAGTTAGCGTAGTGGGGAAAAAAAAAAACCCATCAACAACAACAAATTAAACAGGAGGAGCCACCATTTTTCTCTGACCCATCCACATCCATAGACCCCGGCTGCTCTGCCCCACAGTGGGCCGTGATCCAGGAACACACAAAAGCAGCATGGGAGGGGTGGGGAAGAATGGACAAAAGAATAAAAGAGGAAGAAAAGGTACAACAACACACCCTACAAATAGTGAGGGACCATTGAAAAAGTGAAAAGCCAGCTAGGCAATCTGTCACATTGATTTTGAAATCAAACTCAACCCCCACGCAGCTTTACTGCGCACGCACACTGTCCCATAACATCCTACCATTCGTCAGCGGTCTTGTCCAAGGAGCCTGCTGGCCGACCAGTCCCCCTCAACAACCCCTCCCAAAGCCCCCAACTCCCCTTCACTGCATAACAAAAGTGCCCCCACCCCTAACCATCTGCCACCCCTACACCTCGCCTTACCCCTCTCGTGTCCCAGCTTGGCCCTGCCCTGCCCCCCCTCCGCCCCCCTGTCAGACGGCCTCACTCCCCAGCTGTGACGCTTGCCCTCTGCCTCTTCGGCTCTGTTATTAGCCAGCTGTGAGTCACATTCGGGCATCTGCTGGCTACACAATGGCAAAGCTCACTCTGCTTCAGCCCTCCTCCTGATATTCCAGTCCCCCTAGCCTTCTTCCTGTGGCCCTCACATCCTATAGGTCAAGACCCACTTCCAGACACTCTTAAAGTTCTTCTACATCCACAAAAAAAACAGCTACCTAAGCCACGACCAGCCTTCTTAAACTCGCTCTGCTTCCGAAGTTGCTCTTTGGCACTGGCTGCACCACCGCACTTGTCATCCAGTGCCGATGAAGTTCATGCATGTCTAAACATAATTTTTATTTCCATGAGCCAAAAGCAGATTGATCCCCTAAAGTGTTTGCTGCTGTCAGTTGATTTCTGACTGCAAAAACCACAGGCCCGAGAGAGTGGAGCGCTCCAAGACGGAACGGGAGCTTAACCAGGGACATGCTGCCTCACAGCAGACAGCAGCGGTGGGTTACAACTGTAACAAGGATGATGATGGACAACCTAGACTTACAGTTCAATAACAGGGTAATTTTTTTAAAAGTACAGCCCCAAGCATCACCACAAAACCCATTTAAAGCTGACTGAGACAAAACAAAGTGAAAGAGTGTAATGGATACAAGTACTTGACATTTGTAGGTGCAGGTTAGTGTGTGTGTGTGTGTGTGTGTGTGTGTGTGTGTGTGTGTGTGTGTGTGTGTGTGTGTGTGTGTGTGTGTGTGTGTGTGTGTGTGTGTGTGTGACACTCACCTGCACATAACCTCGTGTGTGAGCAGAACTCGACACATTTCTGGATTCTTGTTTTGTCCCTCATACGATATGGGCTGAGAGGAAGAAGCAAGGGGCAAAGGGTCAGACTGAGTTTCATGTAAAAGTAAATTAACTGCTGTTTCTTAAAACTCTAAGAGGAATCCCATTCAAGGGAAAACTTTAGGAAAGTTTAACAACCTGTTTAGTGACGGAGTCGATAAGTCGTGCATAAAGATCCTGCTCAGTGCGAACCCCTGCAGGAAAAAAAAAGAAGATGTCACTTTTTATGAAGTGTTTCAAGCATGAGAACAATTCTGTTACACTGAAATAATTGTCATTCTTTAGTTGGATGTAAGCTGCGGGTAGAGGCTACTGAAGCTTGAAAGAGACATTTCTATTGTGCTGGAAACCTCCAAAGAAGAGATGCTCATTTTAAATTAATTGCAAAACATAACCGATCTGTCACATTAAGCGCTTAAACTCTCTTACCTCTCCTAACCACTCAGCGATAAATCTCTGTGGATTCTCAAAATAAGATGGAAAGATTTATGATAGAATTTTTTTTCCACAGTATCTGGATAGGCTCTAAGAAAAAAAAGCATTGAACTCTGTCCAGCCAACATGGAGGAACAAGATTGGCATGCAGTTCAAATTTCCTCTCTGATGGTTTCTGAGGGGATTGAGTTATTTGATGTTTGATGATTATTACTCATATTCGACTCTAAGGCCACAATTTATAACCAGAATCTCACGGCTTGTCAAGCTGTTCCTTTTATGGTTGTTCCTGTGTGAAGCTATGACTGGCAGGAGACATTCTGCTGCGTTCGAACGGGAGCTGATCGGCTTATTAAAGAGTTTAAATGAAGAAACAAACGGGTTGTTTCTTTTTTAAAACATTTCTTCTTACTTGCATGTAATCAGGTGTGTCTCTTTAAAACTTTGCCTCAGGAGAAGGAGACAACACGCACTGAACTACTCCCTCAGAGGAGACCACGCTGCCTGTGAATTTTTTCATGGAGAGTTTGGAAAGTATTGCCTTTAAAATGTGCTCCTTTCATCAAAGTCTCGATTGAGATGCCTTTGATAACGCTTGGGGGAAGGGGATGAGAGGAAGTGCTTTTAGTGTACTTGTATGTATGCGTGTGTATCAGCGGGTTGCTCTGGAACGCGTCTTTTATCTTCTCTCCCATGGGTGCCACTGCGACAGACTTGGGGCAGCAGTGGCTCATGGGAACCAAATTTCTGTGTATCCCCCCTGATCTGCTGTGGAAGCACCATGGGGGAAGTGGAAAGAGGAATCGAGGAGCTGAGGAGGTGTTGGGATGGGGAGGCAGCGTGCACCTCATTTCCCTATACATGGGTCCATAAGTAACAGCTTGAAAAGCTGAACAGTAAATTGTATAAATCTAGTGATAAGAGCTAGAGGGGAAATTAATGGGTAAGTCAAGAGCAGAGCTGTGTCAGGTTTGTCCAATTTTTGCTCATCTTTGAACCTACTCACCATTGCTGTAGAGAAGCTGCAGCTTGTAGTGAGTACCGTTGTTGGTCTTTTCTCCCGTCTGCTCCTTGCAAAAAGAGAGGCAGGCGTACAGACAAACGCAGAGAATACAGTTAGGCTCGCTGGGGTACAGATAAGCACAGCTGGGCATCAGTAAACAGGGTTAAGCACAGTGAGTCTTGCCTAATCCTGCAGCTCGCCCTTCCCATGGAGCAGCATCGAGATCAGAGAGTTGTAGGCTCAAAGCTCATTTGGGACCCTGTGTTGTGCTCATAAGCTGAGCACTTAACCTTGAGTCGGATATTCTTTGTAGAGGTTGAACTGTCATCTCTGATACAAATGCCTAAAAAACCCCTCGGATCAAATGCAGTGGTCCTCGCTGCAGTGAGGTAGCAGGCATGGCTATATGCACTTATGTGTGTGAGGGCAAAGTGTGTTCCAGTGAGTGGAAAGTACTGCGTGTGAGACTGAGCAGCAGTCGACCTTGACAGAAAAACTTCCTTTCTGCTATCCCTCCTTACACCCCCCTGCCCTACACTCTCCGCTAGCCTCTCACTTCTTCCTTCTTCCCCCCCCCCCCCTCTTCTGTGTTCTCCCTCTTCCTTTCTCTTTCTCTACCTCCACTGGTCTTTCTAAGTGGTCTCAGAGGAATGCTCTCTGGTCCAATAACCCAGGAGGCTGGCATCGCAGAGATGAGCGCGAGAAAGGAGGCGAGAGAACAAGAAGGTTGGGGGAGTGGAGAAACTGGGAAATGGAGGCAGTTGCAAGGAGAGGAGAGGAAACGGGGTGGAAATTAAGATGCATGAAGATAAGATGAAAAAGCTCCAAACTTAATATGAGAACACACCTGGAGATAGATGGATGCCCAGCTTCATAACTTTTGTAAATATACACAGAGGGACGTTTACTTCACCATAGCATCACTCTACCTCTGCGCAATTACAAAGCAAAAACAGATGCCAGGGTAACCATGCAGAAAATGAACCTCTCCACTGCCGTCATATTAGTCTATGGTCTGTGTGGCACAAAGGGGAGCACGCCAACAGCTTCGGCCCCGGCATCAGGATTGCTGCCTGCCTCACTTCGAAGCTCCAAAAACCCAAAAGTATGCTAGAACTTTAGTTGTTAGGATAGACTCCCCTTGTCTTTTCCACAGAGTGCAGTGGTTGCCAGAAGTTCAGGAGATTTGTGCCCCCTCACCACAAGGCAAAAACATCCATTAACACTGGGCATAAGGCTTTACTCCAGGCATATCTCAAACTCTTTCTGTCTTTCTCTCCATGCTGCACCCTTCTTTATTTTGGTGTTGTCCAACTTGAGGAATCCCCCCACCCCATGCAGCAGTATTTAGAGTATGGGAGAGAGGCATGAAGGAAAAGGAGACTTTGATGATTAGTTCACTGTATAACTTAACAGGAGCGAGCATAATTTGCATTTTAAAAAAGTAGTGATGTCCTCCTAATGAGGCAAGCTGCTAATTAGTCATTAGATATTCTTTTTCAATCCCACATCATCAGCTCATTGGGGGTAAAGCTTGTGTAAACATGTAGCCGTCAGCTGTTCGATATGCTTGGCTTTACCAAGGATGGGGGAAATTAAGCTGAGCACCTGGTTACGGCTGAAATACTGTATATTACAAATACATGTGGATAATCTCTAATGTCGTGCGATTTTGATTAAACACGTTAAATATTAAAACTCGATGTAGAATTGACATCTCTAAGCTTTCGGGAACAGTCACACACCTTTTCGTGCTCCACAAAGTCCACAAACGCAGTCCTCTCCACTTCCACAGGTTGGCCGTGTCTGTCGTAGAGCGCCAGGACAAAGTGGAAGAAGTTGGACTTGCGGAGATTTGAGGGCGGCTGCTTCTCGAAATGAGCTCTCGACAGGGCCACTCCACTTAGGACACAACCGGAAGAGACAGTCAGCTCACGCTTATCACACTGAATATTATCATACTTTATTTAATTAAACACATTTATAGCATCAAGTAGAAATACTTGTTTTCCTTTTATTAAATGACAATTAACAAGCTTTCTATTATTATTATTATTATTATTATTATTATTATTATTATTATTATTATTATTATTATTAACAACAACAGCAACAACAGTAATAATAATAATAATAATAATAATAATAATAATAATAATAATAATAATATGGACAAAGAAACACAGCAAGCATGCTAACAAACTAAACTAAAACACTTTTCTCTATTTGCAATAAATCTTGAAAGTTAAATTAAAATAGATTAAATTTACTATAGCTTTAATTAATTAAAACATTAAAATATTAAAAGCATATTTATCATCGTGCATTTTTTTTCTTCAAAGTCTTTCTTTGATCCATACATTAATTGTAGATTATTAGCATAAGCCAAACAAATAAAATAACTAAACTGATGGATAATTTTGCATACATTTGACCCTTCAAGGAGAACCAAATATGGACTAGAAAAAATACAGAAAAAACGTCATTATAAGCCAAACTTACTCAAACTTTTTTTCTTTTCTTTTAACTTGAAAATTGAAAAGTGTCGACGTCTTGTTTAAGTGAAAATTGTGTCGATGGCGGAGCATCATAGTTAAAATATACATTAGGACACTGAGTGTTTAATTAACGCGGATTAAAGATTTGGACACGTGAAACGCTTGTTTGAATTCATCTTAATAAAAAAAAGAGACTGTTATGAATCTGCGGGCTGGTTCAGAGCAGGTTTGACTGTTTGTTAAATTTTTCTGTAATTTTACTTTTGTCTGAAAAAGACCTCAAATCACACTCGAGTGCACTTTAGATTTTGTCTTGACAACTTCAGTTTTTGTTTCTAGTTGAACAAAATAAGTGTCGATTAAAAAACAAACAGCCATCTGCTTAAAAAATCACTAAAATACTTTAAAAAAATGAATAAATAATCCTGATAACTGTTTTCTATTTGCTCTATTAAAATATGCGCGCTGCGCTGTTTAGCATGTTGCCAACTTTTCATCTTGAAAATGATTCTGCTTTCTTCATGACTGTTTCTTCAACATTGAAGTACAATACGGTTTGTGTGTTGTAAATATATTTATATATATATATTAATTAATACATGTGTGCAGAAGCTGACTGAACATCTACGGTAAGTAGAAGAAAGAGCCAACACTGGAAAATCTGTCATTTCTGTTTTTAAAAAAATCAGAGCTGTAAAGTTTGTGGCAGGTGACGATGAAGTTGCCTTTAAGCTGAAGCTAAAGCTGCTCTGGGAAAAATATGTATTTCGTTTTAGTCACAAACAGCTTTAACAGTGATCTCCGCTCCTGTGAACGAAAACTAATGACGTTATTAAATGCCTCTTGCCTTTATGTACAAATAAATAATTGTTAGCTGTTTTGCATTTGGGGCAAGTTTCATTATCATTTCAAGCATTATGAAAAATGTTTGTTGTTATTTTTTTCGTCACTTTTAAGGAAGTTTTTACGAGTTTGGGGGCAGTGAGTTTTATAGGGGACTGGTGTCATATTTTGCAACAAGTAGTTTGCAGCTCTTTTCTCAAAGGTTGCCTCTTCTAATGTTCGACCTTAAAATAATAATAATAATAATAATAATAATAATAATAATAATAATAATAATAATAATAATAATAATAATAATAATAATAATAATAATAATAATAATGTCTCCATCATGAGCAGTCAAACAAGCATGGGCGTATCAGATGAGAGGATGGTGAGAACCTAAAGTCAGCAGATCAGCTGAGTTTGTTCTGTACCTTTGCGCTGCGACGTTCGCATCCACAACCCCAACAGTGCGCACCCACGACCGGACTGGATCCATCTCCTCTCCAAGACCTCTTTCTTTTAATCCGCTCACTTCACGAATCAGATGTTCCTGGATTCCAAACATTTACACCCTGCTCCGATCGGCTGGTAACACTTTCTTGAAGCAGTTGAAAAAAACACTGAGCTAGGCAGCTAAAGCACTTTGGCACACAAGAAAAGGTCCACTTCAACGCGCTGCGCTCCTCCAAAGCGCCACAAACGAACTGAGCATTTACAGAGCTTTGTAGGGGGAAAGAAGTAACCGACGCTGTGTGATGTTTCAGGGGCGTCTCATTAAAAATCCGAAAGGACTTTCTTTTATGGTTCAAATGATGAAAGTAAATATATCCTTCCACTGATGTGAAGCATTCTCCAAGCGCACATCTCCACCGTCAGTCCGAACGGGCTCTGTGCGTTCAGCTCCGCAGATATCCGGGAGCGAGTCTCGAAATATTCTTTAAAGTATGAGTGTGCAGAAAGTCTTCCTTTGTCACAGGGCCAAATCGAATCAAACCAGTTGATCCGAGGGCCAGGAAGCTTGTAGCGAACGACTGTGTTGAAGCATGAATGAGACCCTCAGCTGGGATGGGGCGTGGAGGCGGGGCCTCGATGCCATATGGGATTGTTGAAATGGGTGCTCTCATTGGTGCAAAGTGCATCCCTTGTTTGGTCTGCTGCCAGATTCAGCATCCAACCTGTGACTCCAGCAGCAAACTTTTTTAAACACAGAGAAGTTTCCCTAGATAAAAATCACATAAAACCACAATAAAACATTTATAATGAAGAAACGGTGTTAATTTAAGAATTTAGTGTGTATACTATATTTCACTTTTTTTTTCTTTGTGTGTGTGGCAGAAGTAGGAGTGTAGTCATCGAAATCTTTTATTAAAAGGTACGTGAAAGGTTACGTTAGGGGGGGAAAGAAAAAAACTTTGCTCACTTTAAGAATTTCTGGGCGCTTTTGTGTATTTAAAAAACAATTACTGGCGTTTGGTTTCAGATTGTCTTGTACATGCTGCGCAGCTATACTGCCCTTAAAAGCCCGTACAGCCAGTTCTGTTTGGTCTATTCATTCAAGTCAACATTTAACACAAGTGCGCTCTCGACAGGCACGCATTCAGCAGCTCGACCGTCTGCTCCTTTGAACGCGGTGATTCCGCTGAGGACGCATCGCATCAGTGTCAGCAGCAACAATGGCCGTCTGGTTGGTCCATCAATCTCCGCCAGCAGCCGACGACGCTGCACTCTGATTGGCGTTTGAAGCGCTGCCTGACAGTGCCCGAAATGAGTTCTCTTAATCAATACGACAGACTGTCTCTACAAATCCAACCTAGTCATGAGACCCGTTACAAATAATGCTGTTAACAAACATGATTACCATCCTCTGTAGTCCGCAGAAAAAATGGAATACATGAACTTACGAGTTTTGAGAGTCTGACAAAGTTTCCTTTGCTGCTCCATCTGATGATTTCGTTACTGGCTCATATTAAAGAAACCAAGCACAGTGCTGATGGGTTCATTTTACCATTCGTGCTTTCTGATCTGTTATTACTTTCATTAAAGTCAAATTTGGGTTGTATGTCCAATGCTTTTGGGTTACATTTGGGGGGGAATAAAATTAATTTCCGCTTCCATTCGTCTGGCTGTGAAAGGGAAAGTTACCCCCCCCCCCCCCCCCCCCCCCCCCCAACGCGGGCTCTCTGCCCCTTACCGAGACTATTGTCTCTATGTGGAGTTTGTGCGCCTGGACAATGAATGTAAATCTCCCCCCTTGGATCGCGCCTCAGCTCACCATCTGCCAGCGCGGGACAAAGTCAGATGTTCCCCCAATTATGAAAGCAGTCTTGGGGAATCCTGCTGGCGAGTCTCCGCCCTGTCGCCGTCTCCCTCACACACTTTTCCTAAAATGACTGACAGCTCTACTTAACCCTAAAACCATGACAAAATCTATACATGATGACACAGAGGCGAAAGATAAAATTCCTGTAGATCTCAAGGAAACGACAAGGATGTGCTCTTTAAATGTTAAGATGTAGATTGTATGGAATTGACGTTTTGTTGTATGCTTGTGTGTGTGCGTGTAACGATCTATTTGTTTACTATTTAAATGACAAGTTTTTAATAGTTCCTCTGGTGTAAGTGCTACAGAATTTGTCATCGTGATGGGCCACGTGTAAAGTTAAGCAGGGGAGGATCTCGAAATTTTTAAATGCAGGCAAAAAAAATGATAAGAGGATGACACAAAGCTCTTCTGTGAAAATCCTCTACATGTGCATGGAGTCAATAAAGAATCCTCAAAAATACTTTTAAAAAAGTATTGTATTATTGACTCTTTTAAGAAAACCGATTTTAACTATAATTGAGAAAAAAAGTTCCTCCAAATAAATGGAAAATAACTTAAATTACTGTACAGGAGTATTGTCGATTATAATTTAATGTTCATGGTTTTAGGCTTTTGTGCACCTTGAGAATTGAACAGAAGAAAAAGACCATGCAGATCATTAACCGAAATCTTCCTGCTGTAACCTGTGTGTTTGGGAGTTCGTCTAGTATTGACTTGTCCGGCCTGCCCCGACTCTTCAGCCCCGCAGGTGTGAGAGGCTCGGCCGCGATTATCGCAACCCGCAAGACTTTCTAAATGTGTGGCTTTTGTAATTCGGTGAAGCAGGGAGCCGGAGCGAGAATGGGGGATTAGTCAGACCGCAAACGTCTTTCTAATCAATTTAACCCACTGAGACGGTCAGGCCGTGCGTTTTAGGGAGGAGCTGGGGAGAGGTGTGGAGAGGGGGGGTTGGTGACTGCTAAACCAAACAATGGGGTATCGTGTGCCGTTCGTCCTCCCCAGAATTCCCCTGCTCCCATGGGACAACCAAATCCACTCTGCACGGATGGCACCGTGTCCTGGGAGGGCAGGAGGGGCGTGGCTTGTGCGTAAGGGGGAGTCGCAGACGCTGCAGCTGGTTTCTGTCCCTCCTCTCCACTGTGCAGAAAACAACAGAGCTAATGCGACCCTCCACGTCCCTAATCGATCGCTATATGTTTGTTTATTTATTTAGGAAAGGACGCAGATCCCCGGGAGAAGTGTCGGCATCTGCAATTGAGGCCACTTTTCTTTCCTTAAGCACATCACCCAGCTAAAGTTTCCCCAAGCATTCGGATTAAGTTCTGTTTAATGTTTGTAGGGGAGACCGGGGATAGTTGTAACGTGGGTCAGTTGTAACACTTCCAATTTCTCCAATCAGGGCTAAGTTTCAAATGATGTGACTCATCCTGTGCATGCCCAATTCAGTTCTGCTATCACATGTGAAAAATCAGCACATTTTGTCAAACACAGACAATTTAACATGAAAAAAAGTGATTTGTATGCCAAAAAGTAAGTTTTTCTACTTTATTTCAATT
This sequence comes from Astatotilapia calliptera, assembly GCF_964374335.1. Taxonomy (NCBI): domain Eukaryota; kingdom Metazoa; phylum Chordata; class Actinopteri; order Cichliformes; family Cichlidae; genus Astatotilapia; species Astatotilapia calliptera. The sequence continues at coordinate 21,800,274 of NC_137433.1, forward strand.
TGTAATAGCATTATCTGCTTTGCAGTTAAACTCATCAAACTTAAATTATGTTATTTGTATGTCTATGGGGATGTATTCTGTGTAGGTCTTTAGTGCTAATGTTTTAGCCGTTGGCTGTAATGTTAGCTAGTTCATGGCTATAGGAGTCTGGGTCAGTTGTAACAATAATGCAGATGTTACAACTTACCACACTATTACTTTAACTTATATTAAACAAGTTGGGGCAACGACATCAGCAGAGAGAGGTTCACTGGTCGCATTTGTATATGCGGTTAATGCCATTGGCAACACAATTCCTCCACTGTTTGTGTTCCCACACATACATTATGCAGACCACTGTGTCAGAGATGGACCAGTAGGAAGTACTGGTAGTGGAAATAAATCAGGATGGGGGCAAGAAACAGATTTCCTCATCTTTCTGAAGCACTTTGCAAACCACACCAAGGTAAGCCATGATAAAAAAGTAATGGAATTGCGATGCTGGTGAACAACTACATTTTTTCAGCTTCATTGTTATGTTCAAAATTGGTGCAAGAGCTGTAGGTTATAATGCCCACTGAGCCAATGAGGCCAAACTCAAGGAAGACCAACCAAAATTAATGAAATATTCAGTTGCAGAAAATTCCATAATTTGTCTTTTTGGGGGGTTGGGATATGTTCAAAAGCTAGATTTCTGCATTCTGTCACACACACACACAGCTACATAAATGGCTCTAAGTGCATTCATGTGTTGAATAAACAAAGATTACACGTTAATGTTTTGTTAGTACCCTTATTTCATTGTGTTACATTTTACCCCAGGATATGTTACAACTAACCCAGACTATGGGGTTAATTGTAACATTTCACTCTTCGTGTTTGAGACCATACCATGCAATGGGTAATTGTGCTGCAGAGAAAATAGCTGCACTATTTAATAGCAGAGACATGTAAATACTTTGCATTACATTTTGAATCCACTACCTTAAACGAGCTCCAATTTACAGACAGAAATGTCAAAAATGTTACAACTATCCCCGGTCTCCCCTATATAGAATAAAATATTGCAAGCCAAATGGAAAACAGGGATTGGTCCATAGCTAGTTTCAATAACACAGAGAGAAGACCGTCTGTTTGTGCGCGAAGATCTGAATAAATCCCCCACATGACTGTTATAGGCTGTTTGATCAAAATGGGTTTTCACTGCAAATTGGCTTCATGATATCAGTGCAGTTAACATCTGCCCAACACATTACTGCAAAATTTTCATCTCCACTGCAGATGTTTGGACACATCTGCAGTTGAGATGAAAATTGAGATGAAAATTTTTAATAGTGTAAAATGCACGGGTGTTGCATTAACGCTATTTTACTTTCGCTCATTAAAGTGTAAAATGTGCATCCTTTGAAAGTAAAAAACAAAAACAAACAACAAAACAAAACAAAACAAAAGAACTATTCCAAACCTTTGCGATAAGTAAATGTAAAACAAATGATTAAAGAATGCTTTTAAACTCTCAGTCTCAAAGTGGTGAAGTGCTTTATGTAAATTAAGTCGATAACGTACCTCCTATTTAAAATTTGATTTGAGTTCTTTATTTGAGAAATTTTGTACTTGTTGTCAGGCTGCAAATTCTGACATGAACTTATAATAGAAAACCCCTTTTTGAATGCGGACCACTTCATGGGAGCGTGCGTTTATGATCTGTAATAGTTTAGATAATTTATTTTTACAATAAGAGAAACTTGGCTTTGAAAAGGATTTACCAACTACTGAATTGGGTTCATCTCTTCAGAAACACGGGGATAAATACCGCCAGAATATATTATATTTTCTTTTGCTTTAGTCATCTTTGAAAGATCAATCTGCTTTGTTTCTTTGTTCTAATGAAACTATCACAAACTTTCAAACTGTTTAAAGGAAACATTAAACGAAATTAAGTGTTATGTTTTTAAAGAATCATCTATTTTCATACAGATTGAGTTAAAATAACTCAAGAATCAGCATAATCACAACATTCTAGTAAAGTCAGTGAATTTGATCCACGTGGTTGCGCGTCTGCCTAGTTTCCTGTAATTTAAAAGCCTCTACGACAACGCCATCTCCTGGTCTGCATGGAGCATTCAGCTCTGACTTTCAGAGTTGGACGGATCAAAAGAAAACATCTAGTTGCTCATTTTAATTTTCATTTATTAGGAACTGAAAGTCATAAATGTTTATGAATAAATGCATGATCTTTGAAATATCTCTTATGTGATTTAGGAAAAGGATGAAAAACAATAAATCTTCAGGAATTTAAAAGACAAGATTGAACAAATCATTCACGATTAAAATGAATCTTCACAACAAACTTCTTCATCCCTTTTTGCAAGCACAGGTATCAATGGATTGTACATATTTCTTCATTAAATGAAAATCTTTAAAACATTTAAAGAGTGCAACATATTAACCACAGCATGTTTCAGTTGTTTTATCTTTAACCTCCTAATACCCCAACTCTTTCATTTTAAATTTCTCTTTGCTATTTGAGATTTGTAGTGTCATAATTGAACTCTTTATTTGGTGTCTGAACACAGCAGCATTTTTCCTCAGTACAAAATCAAAATGAGAAACAACAATGGTGCCTGTTTGAGCAATATGGCTCATTTGAAAGAGCAAAATTTAGTGTTGTGGTCTAGACAACCCGAAATGTGATGTCCCCATATGTGGACGCCAGGTCAAGGAGGTTAAGGGATTTAGATTGGGGTCACTTTAATCTTAGTAACCTACAAAATGATTATAATAGTTAGTTAGAATTATCATAACCTAAAGGCAGCCTTTTAAAAGGTGCAAGTTAAACAAAAGACATGCAAAAAAAACTGGGCATTGTTGTGAGGATGCTGTCTATTAGTAAACATCCTACACTTCAAATAGCAGATGCCCGTTGAAGTAGCTGTTACTAGTGATGCCATTGGCACTGTTACGAGCAACCAGCCAGACCCTGTCACCACGCTCAAGCTGAACATAAATGCTTCCACTGGCCATCAGGTAACCGGTATGCTTTGTGGTGAATGAGTGAAGAATCCGGTTCCCGTTGCGCACCAGATCCACATTGGCAGACCTCTGGAAAATCGTAAGGCTGAACTCAAACTCATAAACACCCGGGGTCTCACATGTAAAGATCCCATTCTGAGTGTTGTAGCCGTTCTGTCCATTGTAGATCACTTCACGGAAAATGATTGGATTGCCAGCGTTGGGGGAGTTGCTGCCAAGTCGCATTGAGAAAGCAATGTTCCGTTGGTTTTCAGGGGGGCTAGGGGTAAAAGGTGGTTCTGTTTCTGAAAAATAACATAAGTGCTATTATAACGAAATAACCTGTAAACTTGAATATAAGCTACATGTAATACTTTAATATAAATTTGAACATGCATGGACAATATAATATAGAACAATAAGTGAGAGGTTTACCTGGATCTTCTTCTGAACTTGAAGATTCATCTGAATCTTAAAAAAAAAAAGGTAAAAATCAGTATGTCCAAAATCCTTTAAGAGTAGCTTAAAGTGCTTCACTGATTAGTGACATGCAAGATAAGCAAAAATAATTATTTCCTAAATAATCCAATGTCACTGACTGTCTGGAGTCTAATTTCACATCAAGGACTCACCACCCTCCTTCCATGGATTGAGGTCGAACTTAGGGATGTTCTCGCACTGGGTGTAGCCATTCCCTCGAGGCCGGAACAGGAAGGGGTTTTCAGGGACTTCAGTGATACCGGTATTGTCGCAGATTATACGAGCCATTGATGTTTGCCTCAGTGACCGTTTCTGAGCCTCAGTGAAGACTCCATCATTCTCCCACCAAAGTCTGAAATGGGACAACGTTTAAAGTTTAAAGACCAAATCCAACAGTAAGGCTAACACAGCCCCCTGAGCCTCAACAGTGTTCGCTTTGTTTTCCTTCTGCTTACCGGTCTCCCTGACGGATCTTTTGGAACTGAGTTGCGATCAAGCAGGCAAACAGAGGTCCCACTCGTCCTCCATGGACAAATGGCTCTGACACTCCTCCAAGCCACACATCAATGTTGTCAGGGGTGCCATAGAGATTCAGCAGCCTCTGTGCCAGATCTGTATTGTTCAGCACTGCAGCCAGGTCCTCAAGAGTTTGTGGCTGCGACAGTCCACAGAACTTGCGCCACTTGTTGTAGCCTGAAAAGGATTAAGCACAGTTTAGGACAGTTCATCTTCTATGCATGTTCATCAGAGGCCTCGAATGATTAAGCAAACTTAATTATATTAATCAGTCAAAAAAATCTATCAAAATGTGTTTGTAACTTAAAGAAGTCCAGACGCTTTTCTTTGCAAGCTCCTTTGACTGTTTGTATAGTACTTTCCATGCAAGGTAGAGTAGCTTAAAGTCCTTCACTGATTACTGACATGCAATGATAGGAATTTTTTAAAGAAAAAAATGAAATTGCAAAGTTTCATTAACAATAGAAGTACAAATAATATGAATAATATATAATTAGCTAAATAACTAAGTAAAAAAATACCTTAAAATAACATAAAGAAAGAAAATAAAGATTATTGTAGCAAGTAATTTCTATCAAACATACTCAATCAAATGAATCAAAAAAGTAGGTTTATGGTTTATATTTAAGGACTGCAGTTCTCTCTTGTCAGATTGAATATACTTATATTTATAAAGATTAAACAAATACCAGGGACTCCGTGGTCTCTTCCTCTCTGCATGTTCAGTGAACCCAGATCCAGTGCCACCCTAGAGGAGAACTTAAACAGCCTGTCCGTCAGTTCCTCAGACATCATGTGCTGCTGAGTGTTCAGTTTGGCTGGGCGACCCACTAGCCCTCTCATGACAGGGTCCACACCACCTGAGAAACACACAAAATCATTTCAGTTTTGAAAATCCTCGACGATAGAACTAAAAAGTTAAAGATTTCGTCTCTACCTTGAAAGATCATTCTCCATGGTGTGAAGAAGTCTCTGTGCAGCAGATCGCTGGGGTATTCAGGGTGCTGCTCGTACTGCTCATCAAGACGGGAAATGATTGGCTGAATCATCAGGTGAGCAAAACGGAAGGCAGCTACGCCAAATACATTGGCGATCCCGGGATTCACGTCTTCATCGTAGCCAGGGTAGGTGGACAGCAGCTCTGCAATGACGTCTGGACCAACAATGTGATGTAAGAAGTCTCTGAATGTCATCACCTAAAAGACCAAAGAGAAACTCAGCAGTGTAATTGAATAATGAGTGTAATTAAAATACTTCAGGAAGTCTAGCTCCTCACTAACCTGGAGATAGGCGCCCACAATCTTGCGAGCCTCCTGATAGAGTCTCTCTCCATCCCACTGTGGATTGAGACAGGCCAGAGCACGTGCGAGTCGGTTGTGTTCACGTAACATGACAGTGTGCAGAGCGGCCAGTGCGTTGTTCTCAGTGGCGCGATCGTCACCTTAAAATTACATGATATTAGAGCGGAAAAAACAAGTCTTGTTGGCTGTGTGCACTTGAGATATTTGAAAGTCAGTGTATTTGATGGTACTCACCAGCGAAAAAGCAAGGCACCTCCTCCGCATTTGAGTTATTCGTAATGCGAGCTCGAGTGGCACACATGTTGATACTCATAGAGCTGAAGGGTAATAACTCACGGCCGGTATCATTAAAAATGTCATTGACCCTCAAAAGACCCTTATCTGAGGTGAGGTCCCGGAGGGAGTGAGCTTTGGCGTCGTCTGAGCCGTAGACTTCACCTCCATCGAGGAAGGACGTGAGAGTGTTCATCTGTTCGCGGACTGTGCTTGCACCGAAGTTGAAGCCAGTGTTTCCAGAGCCACAAGCTGGTGCTGAGCGGGTGAAAGGAATGCACTCATCCTCTGAATTACTGCCGAACCGGGGGTCATTTTCAGGAATCTATTTGGAAGACAAGACACACTCAGCATTCACTCTGCATGCATTTGAATGCAAATATGTATTTCCCTGAGTAATGCAGTGGCACTGACATCAATGGGGAAGCAGGGCTCTCTGCGCGTGCAAGTCTTTCCACAGTCAATGCCGTCACTGAATGAAGCAATGGAAGGAGAAGTAGGAGTGAAGGTCAGGTCATGATCAGTGAACTGGGCAAAGATTGTCACCAGGAAAGTGTAGAGTGGATCGCTCTGCACGTCAGCGGTAGGTGTTGGCAAAATGCGGTTGGACACTTCTCTCACCTGTGTATGAGGGTGTAGAAAATGAATTCTGTGTAGAGAGGCTTCATGAACATATTTCTTTAGAGCATTTTGGAGTGTGCCCAGTAAAGATGAAATTCTAAAGTGTCTTACCAGGGGAAGAATGTGATTGTTCACTTCTTGATCACGGGTCCAGCCTTTAGGTGTAGAAGTGCCATCCTCATACTCAGCAGGGAGAAAGCGGAGAAAAGGTGTGTTGGAGGCTCCCCAGCGGCTGTTTTTCCTACATGAGAGAAGCAGATACACTATATTGTATAAAGATAAACAACATCCAACAAAAGACCTCACCCAAGTCCCAAATTATAGGCATCACTGTCAGGACAAAATGGGAAATAATTATTCTGGAAATGATAAATGATTGTCTCACATGTTGTTGCACACACCGCTTGCAGTGCGATATGTGTGCAAGTTTTGAGTTGTCCTACAAGAAGGGATGCGGCGACGTGGAGAGCAGCCTGTCAGTTCAATGAGGGCCTGTAGATTTTCCTTAGAGATCAAATCTGAATAAGACAGACGATGAAAAATAATTAACTTCAACATTTAAGTAAAATGGAAAATTTACCAATTGAAATTTAAATGAACATTTTTAAATACACACCTGTGGCATTGATGGAGCGCTTGTGACGCTTTTCAAGACTTTCGGTGATCATTTGCAAAGAATTAGCCAGGTAATCAGCAGAGCGCACAGCAATGCGGGATGCTCCTCTGGGCTGCTTCATTAGCCGCACAACATCAGCGTAATGTGCGTTTCTTCTCACGCGATCCAAGCTCCTGTGATGTGTGAGGAATTCATATTTGTTAAAGTTTCAAGTAGGATACCTTGAAAAATACTTTGATTTTTGCTGTGCCCATTGGTTCAGGGTCTGAAGATTTAGCTGTAGTTTAAGAGGTCTGGAGACTCACTGTTGCCTTGAATAACGATAGGCTGCATCCACCTTTGCCTTTGCTGCCATCACAGTGTTTTCAATGAAGCTCTGACTCAAATGTGCTGAAAAAAGAGAAAATGTTTGCTTTTATTCACTCCTTGCTTCACTGACTGCAAGATACTTTGCTTATTGCATGAAAATGTTTGTTACACACAGATATAAATGCAGAAGAGAAGAAGAAGCATAAAACTTTTACATTTCTTTGTCATCTCATAAATTAATTCGAAAATATCTAAGGCAAATGGTAGAACCATGTGATCATTTCACTTGAGTGAGGAATGCATCAAACGTTATATGCTGCTGTCAGAAGACAGAGTTAGTACTCACCTTCATTGACCTGGCATTGCAAGCACAGGTACAGGCCCACAGCCAGAAGGCAGAGAAACCGATTCATCTCTGAGGAAAAAAGTAGAATAAAATGTAAATTATATATATATATATATATATATATATATATATATATATATATATATATATATATATATATATATATATATATATATATATATATATATATATAACTGGTTCTTCTTCAGGCATGTAACCTTTTTTCTATTGTTACATGTGTGTGTGTGTACAAGACATGTACCTTCTGTATTCTGATGTCCTGTGGCATCCACCAGCAGCTGTCAGAAGTCTGCGCTGCTCAGGTGTTTTATATGGCCAGTGGACAAGTGCGTCATCCCATGCAACATCTGCAGGCAGGAATTTTGCTCGGAATTTTCTCGTTCTTACTTCCTGACCGTCACCTTTACAGGCGGGTCTTCCTCCTTTGTTTAGTCATGGTATTAAAGAATAAGAACAACATTTTCAAAATAATACCAATAATTGAAAGCGTTTTGATTAAAACGAGGGAGAAAAACCTCACAAATAAGTGTCTTTACTTTTTTAATTCATACATTTGTTTGTGTCTCCATTAAATAATTTTTGAGAGAACACAACATTTCACCATAAGTGTTGTATTATCATGGATATACAGATTGTAGTGTACACCATTTATTCTCTCACATCGGTCCTTACACTTGGGTCAGGTTGTTTTTACCAAACCAAAAAAGCTGATCACATTTGCATACCGCTGCACAAAATGCACGATTTCTGTTGTGTAACACGTAGCATCCAAATGTTGCTTTAGGTAAAGTATAAACTTGAAACCGTTTTGTGTGCTTTTTATTTTATTTCAGTCAACGATAATTTTTTGCACAATGCTCGTCAAACGATGGTGTCAGATAAGCAATAAGCGATGCCAGACAAACATTCTCCAGATTTAATGACAATGCGCACAAACAATGAACTAAGAAAACAACTTCCTGCATACTAAGAATTGCAATAAACTAAAACATCTCCCAGTCAACACAAGCAGTGACCGTATATACGTTAAGTTACTTTGCGAATTTAAAAGGATATTGGATATTCTTATTTCCATTTACATTCGTATTGTTTATCCTACTAGTCAATGTCCAACAAAAGGAAAATTGTGTCATGTTGCAAAATTTGCGTTTGTGTGTTTTTATGTTCATTCTGTAATTATCCAACACGTGCACGGTGAATAAAAACCATCATGTACATTGATGTTGCTACACATCGGCCTATACTAACTTTTCTCGTGGCCACGCAACCACATAAGCTAAAGTAAGATGCACAATTTCTGCAAAACTCATGTATTATCAAGTTAAATTGGCGATTGTAAATAGAGGAAAGTATATAATTTTCGAAAATGAATGTGCGCCTGTCTATGTGGCGACCAGGATCTTAAAGAAAAGAAAAGAAAAGAAAAGAAAAGAAAAGAAAAGAAAAGAAAAGAAAAGAAAAGAAAAGAAAAAGAAAAAGAAAAAAGCTGCCCATCTTTGAGAATCTGTGCTAATCTTAGTGTACTGAAATTCCTCCACTGCCTGCAGGTGAGGTTACATCTCAGACAGGTAGATCATGTCATTGAGTCAGCTCGGAACAATGCCTGTAACTAATCAAGGTAAGGCCATCTCCTATTGTTCAGTCTCGGGGAAGGAAGATGTCGCCATTCATCATTCGCAATTAAAACTTTCCAGTTTGGACAACGACGTGAGAGTGAACGGGATTAAAATCTAATAGGCTAATAATAACTCCTAGTCTTAAACAGCAATATGTCTGTTTAACTACAATTTAATAACTACGTGGGTTACATTTTTATTTAAGTACTTTCATACTTAAGTAATTTCATACTTATGGTTAAATAAAGCAAAACGAATGTTCTGCCTTGGTTCCAGTGGTTATTAAGACAGATTAAGATAAACAGCCTGATAAAGTAAAGAATTTAATAATCGTTTTAAACTAAGTCTCCCTGCTGGCACTTTGAAGGTCAAGCCGAGCTCTCATTTTAAACCCATAGCTGCATCCTTGCTGTTGGGGTGCGGTGCGCAGTAGCCTTGCTTGATTTTATTTGCTCAACAATTTACCTGTCCAAATATTCACTGGCGACAGCAAAGCATGAACACGGGCGATTAAAACTTTTCACAATTTGTTTAAAGAAAGTTTCTCTTGATTCATAAACAGGATGTAGAAAATATGATTTACGAAAGAATTATGTCGAAAGCAGAGAAATGACTTGTTTCCCAAAGATCATTGTCACTTTTTGTGTCACTTTTATGTCACAAAAAATCCCTTTTTATATATTTGACATACATATTCGACAAATAATATTAGCAAAAACGGCAAGGCAGTATTGTACAATTATTAATGTAACACATTAATGGAAAAAGCTGCTTTGACCTGTGCTTCTTTGCAAACTGCTTTCACGCAAACATGAAAAACAAAACAAATCCATCCATGTTGAACTTTCGACTGCTGTCAGAAGTCTCTTTGCTAGCAGATATGTTTCCCTTTTAGTCATCCTCAGGTGCTGTTTTGAGAAAGTGATCCATGCCTTAATTTCATCCAGGCTTTTTATTTTTGACAGCTTTTATTTGACCATTAGGCTGTCTCGGATAGCTGCAAAATGTTGAAGCTGGTATCTTGAACCACACATGCACATTTTACCCCTCCTGGTTTATTTGTACTGGCTTGAAGTTGTTACCTTTCCGTTTAACTTTTTGCTTTCAAAAAATCATTGAGGTCAGCTGACCAGATGCTTGTGGTTGTATACAGAAGCAGATTAAAACAAAAAGAACTTTGCTGTAGCTACAAGTAAACTCTGGAACAGCTTGCTCTACGCATCTGACCCCAACACTGCATGGTGGAAGTGTGGTAACACCATTGCTTCACAGTAGAAGGTCCTGGGATTAGGGTTATCTAGTTATCAAATTTAGTCTGGTGCCTTTCTGTGTGGAGTTTGTGTCGGCCCCCAACCCACCCACCCATGACTTGCTTGGGTTCTCTTCAGGTGCAGCTTCCCTCAGTCCAAAAATGTGCCAGTTAGGTTAACTTGTGAAATTACCATTTCTCTCCACTCATGAAAGCTGGAAGAGATATATATAGTACTATCAAGAGAAAGGCACACAAATGAAAAGGCACACATTGGAGAACAAAGGGGTTGGAAGTAGTGCACTTGGTTTGATTATATCATTTAATAATTACATTGGCTGTGTCTGGATTTTTACTGGGATAAAATAGATGTTTGTGACCACAAAAAAACATACATGGCACTCACATTATCAATCTGCCTAGTCTATTGTAAGCTTACAAAACATTCAGTTTTAGGTACTTAAATTGAGTCACTGGGGTTTTCTGCACTCTGTTTCCTCAAGCTAAAAATAACATGAATTCATTCCAACATAGAGAACTGACTGGTCCTTCCACAGGCATGTAACCGCTTTGGTATTGTTACATGGGCGTGTGTGTGTGTGACAAATGAATAAGAATTCATCCATCCATTCGCTTCTGCTTGTCCTTTTCAGGGTCGCGGGGGGCGCTGGAGCCTATCCCAGCTGTCATAGGGTGAGAGGCGGGGTACACCCTGGACAGGTCGCCAGTCTGTCGCAGGGCCAACACACAGGGACAGACAATCATTCGCACTCACATTCACACCTAGTGACAATTTGGATTATCCAATTAACCTATCCCCACAAGCTGCATGTCTTTGGACGGTGGGAGGAAGCCGGAGTACCCAGAGAGAACCCACGCAAACACGGGGAGAACATGCAAACTCCACACAGAAAGACCCCAGCCTGATGTTGGAATTGAACTCAGGACCTTCTTGCTGTGCGGCAACAGTGCTAACCACCGTGCCACCGTGCTGCTGAATAAGAATTATGTTTGCTTAATGTGTGAAAGTTTGTTCTTATTTAGACTCAAGTGTGGTAGCAAGCTGGAATATACAGTGCTCAGCAGCATAAATGAGTACACCCCTTTACATTTGTCAGAAAACCTTTAGTTTTCTTTCAGAATCAACATTTTCTATGAGATGCTATAATACAAAATACTGCCATAAATGTGGGCCACTGATTGCAAAAAAAAGATTTGTTAATTTGCACACACACAAAAAATGATTTTCCTAAAAACTCATTCAAGCCCATGTTGTAAAAATGAGTACACCCCAATTATAGTCGTAGGAGAAAACCCACACAAGACTGCAAAATTTGAATTAACAGGCATTCAACCACAGGTGAGTCTAATGATTTATTTAAGAGGTGTCCAGCAGACAGGTGACGATAAAAGGGCATTACTTAACAAAGAAAAGCTCTTCCCATTTCATGCTGCCAGCAATAGCTCCACATGGAAGAGAAATATCACAAAATCTGAGAAAGGAAATAATTTCTTTACACAAAAAAGGTGAGTGCTACAAGAAGATCAGCAAAACATTACATATCAGTCAAAGTGATCCAAAAATTTAGGAAAGATGGAAGTGCAACCATATTACAGAGACGTCCAGGCCGTCCACAGAAGTTAACATCTCAACAGGAGCGTCTCCTAATGAAAAGGGTTGAAGAAAATCACCATGGAAGTTCACTGCAGTTAGCTAAAGCAGTAGAAAGCCAAACTGGAGTGACCGTTTCCTGTGACACCATCCGGCGCACATTGCAGAGGAATGGCATGCATGGGTATCGTCCATGAAGGAAGCCTCTCCTAAAGTCCATACACAAAAAAGCACACCTAGAATTTGCTAGGGCCCATGCTGAAAAAGATGAAGACTACTGGGACTCTATACTCTGGAGTGATGAGACAAAGATCACTGTTTTTGGAACAAATGGTTTCAAAACGGTATGGTGTCATAAAGGTGAGGATTTCAAGGGGAAATGTATGGTGTCTACAGTGAAACATGGTGGTGGTAGTGTCCTTATGTGGGGCTGCATGAGTGCTGCTGGTGTTGGGGAGCTGCATTTCATTGATGGTATGAACTCAACAATGTACTGCTCTATTCTGAAGGATAAGATAAGATAAGATAAGATAAGATAAGATAAGATAAGATAAGATAAGACTTTATTGATCCCACAAAGGGGAAATTTTTGCGTCACCTCAGCTCAGGTACAGATATCAGAAGGAAATGCAAAAATACAAATAAGTACAATCAATGAAAAAAGTAAGATAATACACTATATACAATGGTAGCATACACAGTATGTGATTATGAATATGGTTGAAAATATGGAAGACATAAAATATATAGCTTGATATAGCTATTGTACCACTACTATTCCTTTTTATAGACATGTACACACACACATGTACACACTAAATATACATATGTATACATTAGGGGTGCAACGATACTCGTATCGATTTTGAAACGTTCGATACAGTGCTTTCGGTTCGGTACGCATATGTATCGAACAATACAAAATTTTTGATTTATTTTATCAACTTTCCTTCTGACGATGCTGTCTGTGTTGAGCGCTCAGTGGATCTGCGTTCGACAGTGCAGCCTAGGAGGAGTAGTCGAACGCAGATTCACTGAGCGCAGGGCAAGCTAGCGAGACAGAAGTTAAGCTCTCCTTGCAACATGGCAAATTGAACCTCCCCCACCCTCATTCAGATCTAGCGTTTGGAACAATTTTGGTTTTCATGTGACGTATGACCCTGAAGGTAAGCGCGTCATGGACTAAAGTAAAACAGTATGTTGGATGTGCCACGCAATGCTCAATTACATGGGTGGGAGCTAGTGTGTTAGCGCAGTTAGCTCATTAACATGTTGGCCGTCCAGCCCCATGCACGGGGCGATCCGCGCTAGCTCGTTAACAGAGATTTGCCGTGTTGTGGCGTTAACGTCATTTCAACGAGATTTACGCTGACAGCATTAGTGGGAACACAACGAATATGACTGCACATTTACGCCGACATCATCCTAGTGCAAAGACAAGTGGAAGCAGACAAAAACAATAAGCACGCATGCTACAAACTTTACCCGAGTCATTTAGACAGCCGTTAGCACATGATTCTCCTTATGGTGACCTGATATGTTTAATATGCTGCTGAGAATATAGCCCAGAAGAAGCATATAGTATAGCTTTTATTTTGGAAAGAGCCATTTCTCTGTAATAAACTCTCTTTTCCAAAGATGAGTGATTCCTCAATCAGATACAGGGCTTGCAAAATTGCTAGCCCGACGTCCCGGGGCTAGCGATTTTTCCAGTCGGGCTACCAAAATATATCTCTGCCCTGCCCGTCGGCCTATCGTAGGAAGGAAAAATATATGTCAATGCTTTTGCATTCTTTCGGAAATGTAGCTGGGTAATTATGTCATTGGCATCGGTGAGCCACTGTCAATATGTGACATCGCGTTTGAATTTGCGCTTGTTTTTTGCTTTCACTTTGCAATCGCGTGAACTGTGTATAGAGAGCGACAGCACTGATTGGTGAGTGATGATAATTTGCGCACCAATTCCTCTGACATCATCTTATCAATCGTTAGCTTACTATGCAAACATGACAAGTGAAATCTCCCGCAGCAAGCTTAAACATGTGAGAGGTTGATCGCGCAGAGAATCGCTGAGCGTTTTGTGAGTGCGTGTGCAAAAGCAGCAGGATATATATTTTAGTTCTGCTGAGCCAAATAGGACAGGTCAGGGTGAAGAAGTGACAGCCAAAGAAAAGCTTACCACAAAACGGAAAAGTTATGACAAATCAGACTATAAGGCAAAAAGAAAGTGCAGCTTTATGGTTTCATGGACAAAAGAATTTCTGTGGCTGCAATATGACAAGCTAAATAACCAGGGCTGCAAATAAGTGGTCCGCAGGTGCGCATTCGCTGTCAAAATAAAAAATGCGCACAAGATAAGAAGTTGCAACGTGTGTTTGCGTACATAAGATTTTCAGGAGGAGGACAGAGATTTGTTTAGAACTCTTAAAGATGTCGAAGAAGCTCCTTTAAGAAATTACTGTGATGTTCCTCCACCTCCAAAGAAATGTCAGAAGTCCGAACCACAAAAGAAGCGCGTATTCTCGGAAAAGTGGTTGCAGGAGGTGAGCTGGCTTCAAACAAATGATAAACACACAAAGATGTGGTCCGGAATGTGCCGTGAAAATTTAATAAATGACAAATTAAAAAGGCATGAACATTTTTTTTTGTATCGAAAAAATATCGAACCGTGACACCAAAGTATCGAACTGAACCGTGAATTTTGTGTATCATTGCACCATATATACCTGCACATTTCCATACACATGGAAGGTCCATTATGCATGAAGTGGTGACCGTGGATGTTCACAGTGTCCAGTGACTTATGACATCATGATTGAGGAGTTATAGAGTCTAACTGCTGTTGGGATGAATGATCTGCGAAAGCGCTCCTTCCTGCAGTGAGGGTGTTTCAGTCTCTGATTAAAGGAGCTGCTCAGCCCACTCACATACTCGTGCAGTGGGTGATGTGGGTTGTTCGTAATGGATGTCAGCTTTACTAACATCCTCCTCTCGCCAACCTGCTGAAGTCTCACACACAACCTGTTGAAAGGGGAGGGGGCAGGTTGCTTCCAGATACTGCACATTTCATTCATAATGTCAATCCAAACCCATTACTTAGACTTAGATCCTCCCATGCCTTATTGGGCATATCGGGCAGCAAACGAACACCACCAGGTTCGATCTTGTGCCCGGGCTTCAGCTTCTTCCAACGATATGTTCGATGTCTTTAGGTCTTGATGGAATGACCTTCGCCAGGTGTTGTGTGGACATCCTCATGGTCTTTTAACACCCAAGAGTTGCCAGCGCATCGCTGTTCTTAGGATCAGTGTGTCATCCATATGACCGGCCAGTCGGAGTCTTTGGCATGCGACGATGTTGTGAAGTTTGACAGTGCCACTCTGAATTGTGGTGGGTTCTATGGAAGGCAAATCGACGAAATTGATGGTGAGTTGTTGCTGGTGCTCAACGCACTGTTCGATAATGTTTCTTAAGCCGAAAATCTTTTCTGTGCACAATCGTCCGCTTCGGAACCCAGCTTGCTCCTCTCGTAGACATTGGTCGAGGGCACTTTTGGGCGGACTCCACAGTGGCATCGCTTAGGCCAGTACAGAGGTCTTCAACATTTTTCATTTCTCCAAGGAGGGTGAAATGATTTTGCAGCTCTAAAGTGAAGGCGTTGACGACGGTCAGGTCCTTGAGCTTCTCTATTGTGAATTGTGATTTGGCTGTCTTTGGTTCCAAAATTTGAGTTTGACTTCTGCTCCGAGTAGGTGGTGGTCAGATCCAACATCCGCTTTTCAATTCGACCTCCATTTTTGGCTGATGCAGATAAGATCAATTTCATTGAATATACGCCCATCCGGTGATCGCCATGTCTTCTTGTGGATCTCTCGGTGCTGGAAATATGTATTTCCAATGCTCAGCCCATTGTGCTCGCAGAAGGATACTAATCGTTCGCCGTTATCGCTGAGACCCATTGAAGATGCATGCGGTCCAACCACTGTCTCCAATCGGTCGCTGCCCATCTGGGCATTGAAATCTCAGATGAAGATCTTAAGTTCACTATTCGGGATGTCATTAAAGACGTCTTGTCGCACTGACCTAGTAGGTGTGGCTGTTACTCTTCTCTTCCTCCTCTTGCCCACTACCTGCTCTGTGCTGCTGCTTGCGCGTGGCCGCTGATTAGACCTTGTGCCATCTACAACTAAGCGCGGCCTGGTGCGCGCCGCTCCACCAGGTGAGCTGAATTAAAGCAATCAAGGACTGGCATGCCTAGTAGACCTTAAAATGCATGCAGCAGTCATTTGACCCGGGTGCGACATACTGAGAGGACAGCAAACAAAGGACAATCCACTTTCCACTGTGAGGAAGACTTTGAGCTAGACGGGCTATCGGTAAGCTCTTGGACTCATATTTGCTGCTTATATGCTTGGGAACTATGGAAGCTCAATTGTGGAAATGTATTTATGCTTTGGGAAATAGTTACTGCATTTAAGCTTAAAAAATTATATTGATATTTAAACGAATGTTTAAGTTTGAATATGAATATGTAGATAGTGTTTCCCACATATTTATGTTAATTAATACTAAAAATAGCTACCCCAAATCCTTGGTTAAAGTCTCTATTAAAATATTTGCAAAACTTTAAAATGTATACTTTAAAAATGTAATTGTTTATAAAAAGTATAAAAGGCAAGGCAGACACATTTTGTGTATTTAAGAACCACAGTTTATTTCATCTTCGTTTGTTTGACATTACCCAGCTCT